>NW_022990940.1:0-541934 GCF_902827175.1 Gymnodraco acuticeps
CAGGAATCTGAGGGCGTTGAGGAATCTGAGGGTGTTTGAGGCATCTGAGGGTATTGAGGAATCTGAGGGTATTCAGGAATCTGAGGTATTCAGGAATCTGAGGGTATTGAGGAATCTGAGGGTATTGAGGAATCTGAGGGTTGTATTGAGGAATCTCAGGGTATTGAGGCATCTCAGGGTATTGAGCATCTCAGGTATTGAGGCATCTGAGGGTATTGAGGAATATGAGGGTATTGAGGAATTGAGTGCCTTTGCATTCAGGCCGTGTGGTCTTGCTGTTGTTGTCTCTGGCATATTAGGGTATTGAGGAATTTGAGTGCCTTTGCAGTTATAGGCCGTGTGGTCGTTGCTGTTGTTGTCTCCGGCATCTTAGGGTATTGAGGAATTGAGATGCCTTTGCAGTTAGGCCGTGTGGTCGTCTGTTGTTGTCTCCGGCATCTTAGGGTTTGAGGAATTTGAGATGCCTTTGCAGTTATAGGCCGTGTGGGTCGTTGCTGTTGTTGTCTCCGGCATCTTAGGGTATTGAGGAATTTGAGTCCTTGCAGTTATAGGCCGTGTGGTCGTTTGCTGTTGTTTTCTCGGGCATCTTAGGGTTTTGAGGCATCTGAGGTTTTGAGGAATCTGAGGGTATTGAGGAATCTGAGGGTATTGAGGAATCTGGGGTATTGAGGAATTTGAGTCGCCCTTGCAGTTATAGGCCGTGTGGTTGTTGCTGTTGTTTTCTCGGGCATCTGAGGGTATTGAGGCATCGGAGGGTATCCAGGCATCGGAGGGTATCCAGGCATCTGAGGTACAAGGGAATGGGGGAAAGTCGTTTTGGAAGCAGGAGGTGCTGCAGGAGGTGAGGCAGGAGGTGCGGCAGGGTTGGAACACCAGAGAGAGACTGGAATTCCTTGCCAACGCATCGGGAGTACATAACTTCCACCCTTTGGGAGAAACACATACAATTAGAAACAGCAAGGAATCACACAGACCTGTCAATTTTACAATCCACTGTACAAGGCAAAAGATTAATCTCAGCTATATTTTCTAAAATATGATGCAACATATTTGAATGTCGGTTCCCATCCAAAAACATAGTTAATCACTACATCTGAAAGCAAGCAAAAAACAACTCATTTGAAAAGCTGAAAACACATTTCGCTGAGACCAATATGATGCAGATTAAATTTGATTTGGCTCTCGTTACACCATTCATGACTATAACAATTCACAGCACTAGCCATCGTTTTTTTAAACTCACTCCTCACTCTTTAAATCAGTTTCACATTACCTCTTGAACCATGTTGCAGCCATCATAGGGAACCAACATTTCAAGTGCATGCGAGTTCCTCTGCATGCTGTAGCCACAGGTAGACGGGACCTGTGACAGAGGCATTGGAGGTGCATTTCCTGTGGGGTAAAAAAGTTCAGTTTTATATCATTGGTAGAGATAAATCAAGTCTACATTTAGGATATTATGGCTATTGATTACCTTGTTCTACCGCAAATTGTGATGCTCTGGTTCCACCGCTCTGAAACTTCAACTTGCCGAACCACACTGCAGTGAGGGCGACATGCTCTTCCATGCGAGTCTTTGGGACTGGCGACTTGTGTTGGGCTCATCCAGCCTGAAGGCCAATATAAATATATTTATTTTTTTTCAATAGTTTGTATACTTTAAAGAGAGCAAAACAATTCAAGCAAAATAACAAACCCTTCAATACGTAAATCAAAATCCTGACCCTTTTCAAAAGCTCTCCCGAAAACAATTGTCCCCTCTTGGAACCCATTTGTTGTATCGGCATCTTTTCTCCCTTCTCGTCTTTCTGTTTTCTTCAGACGATAACAGTCTATAGTTTGCGCAAAAACACGTCAGAATAACAGCTGCAGCCAGGTAAACACCAGTGCCTTTTCTCTTGCGTATCATCCTGTTGCACATGACTGCTGGTAATGTAGGAGATGAGATAACTTTCTTTGCCGCAACTATTTGAGCATCAGCAGGTGCTGTGACAACCAATACAGCTGTGATAGGTGCTCATAGGATTCCCATTCTGTAAAATCAAACTCACTGCAGGTGGAGAGCACTTGGCAATGAAGCATGAGACAGGGCTTTTAATACTGGCACTTATTACCACCAGGCAGCCAATCAACAAGGCAGGTGCAGCCTCAGCTATGCTTGCACCTGTGTTCAATTAGCTTGCAACAGGTGGGCCTCGTTAAGACTTGTCTAACGTCTACAAAGTAAGCCCTGTATATTGATCTTGTAGATCGGGGGTGCCCAATACGTCGATCGCAAAGGTAGTGTGGGTAGATCGCATGGCATTGAAGCGCAAAGGCGGCGCACCTTTATGCGCTTAAGAGGCGCTATTGGTGTAATTGCTCCAGTTTCTCCGCCGCTGTGAGGTTCCGGCGCTCGCAGTTCACTAGCACGGTTGGTTTCAAAGGCATACCAACTATTACAAATCCAATCCAATCCACCTTTATTTGTATAGCACATATTAAAAAAAGAGGGTTTACAAAAGTGCTTCACACCAAACATAACATTATAATAATATAACATTATAATAAAATATATATTACAATAATAGATGAAAGGCACACATGAGAAAAGATAAAAGGATAAAAAGCACACATAGGAATGAATACACGGTACATAAAGGCTATGGACATAATAAAAGCATACAAATCGATAAAAACATAGCTCAGACTGACTCAAAAGCGAGGGAAAAGAGGTGGGTCTTTAGGCGAGACTTCAAAGTTTGGAGGGTGGGGCGACAATTTGACATGGGGGGCAGGTCGATCCAGAGCCTGGGGGCTACCGCTGAGAAGGCTCGATATACAAACTGTTCAACCTACAGAGATGACAAAAAGTGTTCTTCCAAATACAAAAAGCCTCTGTATACGCTGTCTCGCAAACACCTTGGTTGGTTTTAGGGACTACCAGCAGCAGCTGAAGCAAAATAAAGTCACAAGAATGATAGAGACATAACAATACAGTATTTATTTGGGAATGGCTAATATACTTGTTGATGGCCAAACATTTCATAGAAGTAACACAACTCTGCTCACATTTCAGGGTTTTCTTTGACTTAGCCTACTTAAGAGGGAAATATCTTCAATATAAAATTATTTGTACGATAAGCTTCTTAACAATTACTATCATGTTTACACAACAGTAGACTAAATACAACTCATATGATGTAATTAGGACACTTATAAAATAGAAAAACATATTTTCTATATTGCTCCAATACTTTAAATGTAGATTAGAGAGTTGTGTTGATAAAAAACAAGAACAGCCAAAGAGAATGGAAAGAAAACATGGAAATATACCAATAATGTGTACACATCCTCAATGGCTAACCTATTGTATTTAAAATATGTTCTCACCTCAAGTATTCTTAATAGAAGACATTCCCCATTGTTATTTTCCCCAACTTGACAGGAAAGTGGAAAAAACGAGAAATTAATTATTTCCCCCAAATCTTTATTCACGAAGCGGTATACAAGTTGTATTCAAAAGTATACAAACAACTTTGCACAAGCTTGAGAATGCAAAGCCCATTAAGTCCTTTCAGAGTTCAAATAAAAATATCCCCCGATTCTTGGTTCTTCATAATTTTGTGTAATGTATCATACGGTTTGATTTCGATAAACCAATGAATGCAAGGGAAGAGTCTGACTATTTTGATTTGTTAATCTACATTGACCCACAATTATATGTATAATAATTAGGGCCGGGACTCGATTAAAAAAATTAATCTAATTAATTAGAGGCTTTGTAATTAATTAATCGAAATTAATCGCATTTTTAATCACATATAAATATTTGACCTGAGAACAGTGAGAAGCAATTTTTTTCACATGGATTTTAGTATATCATTAGGCGCATTCACACCGCAGTACTTTTCCCACAAAGGTTCATGAGAACTTAGTTCATGAGAACTCTTTGAACCTGGGGGTGGATTAGGCAAATGAAGACGCTGACGTCACTTCTTCTTCTTCTGCTTTGGGTTTACTGGCAGGCCGCAAACCACTTCACGGCGTATACTGCCGCCCAAAGTCCCCGGCCGGAAGTCCCCGGAGTTGGGGACTGGCTTCTACTGAAGCCTTCCGAGTAAATCGCCAGAACGCCGACACCTCCTCATCTCCACCGCTCCCATGTTTTATTTTGTGTTGCCATAAGTTAGTCTCTCTGCGTTTCTGCGCTGGGCTAATGCTAATAATGCTAATGCGAGGATATGGCGACAATGGCGGCTTCACAACACTTTTTGGGAGTTTTACGGGGCGTGGTTTGCAATCCGCCCAGCCAATCAGACATATAGCTCTCTTCTCACAAGAGAGCCGTACGAAAGTCCCTGCTCTCTAGCAGGGACTTTCGTGGGGTGAACTAATTTTAGTACCGGCTCTTTTTGGTGTGAACGCGATAAAAGAGGCTAACGTCCACGCTAGCTGCTATATGTTTTGCATTGAGGTGATACTTGAGGCTTGATGTGCTGCGGTGATATGCGAATTCCTTTTTGCATAATTTGCACACAACCGTGCTCTTATCGACGCTTCCATCCGTCCGTTTTTTAAAACAACATTTCCCACTGTTGTTCACTGTGGTTTGTTGTTGTCTGAAGTCATGAACGTTAGTTGGTGCTCCAGTATAATCGGTACGCCTGAAACTCATCCAGTGAGAAACGTTCCGCGGTGCAAAAATAAGTGCGATTAAAATGCGTTAATTTTTGTGTAATTAATTCATCTTAATTAACGCGTTAAAGTCCCGGCCCTAATAATAATGCTTTCCCTTATTTAGAAGACAACATCTCTTCACATCAAGGAAAGTCAATCAGACGGTAACGGGATGGTCAGTGTCCCAGCCTGACTTGGACCAGAGATGTCATTTCATGGTTAGATCCATAATTTGAAAGAAACAATACACAGGTGTTAAGGACACCCTGTATGATAAAAGGTTTTGCTTCTATCATTGTTGAAATTTCACTTGAATGGTTAAGGATCTCACCTGTAAAGTCATTTTTAGTTGTATAAAGGCTACTTTTATAATATAACATCTACATGTGTAGTTTGAACACTTATGACCTAGTGTTTGACCAAATATTTAGTAATGCTTACGCCAGTTTACAAAACCAAAAAGAGACAAATGCTGAAGGTTCAATGTTTTGCAGAACTGCCCAAAGTTGTAAATGCTCCATTTCAGAGTTGGTGTATGTAATGAGTGAAGCCAGCGTCCCTCACACAGCAGATGTTACTTATTTTAGGAAAGGACATGATGGAACTTTACCTTTGACTGAAATACGTTTTCAAAAAAACAACCATTGTTCACACAAGGAAAGCTAGTGTGAACACAAAATGTTCCAATTCAAAACCTAAGAAATGGTTGAGCAATGATGCCACCATGTGGACACAAAGCCACACTATGACAACACTTCAAATGCTAAACATTAATTACATTTATAAATGTAGGAATTTTAAAGTGTGCACTTTAAGTTTAAGCACAATTTTTCTGTTAAATTAAATGTCATTTTCTCAATATGGACTGTTCACTCATTCACAAACCAAATGAGACTTCTTGAAGAGCCTGGAATAAAGAGTCTCTTGGGTACTTGAAGGTTAACAAAAGCACAAACTGGAAAGCGTCTCTGTTCAAAACTTTTATTACAACTGTTTAAGTAAGGTAGCGTGGAGGAGGAAAAGGAGGCAGCATTGGTATGGCAAGTGAACATGGGGATGAAAAGGAGGACGGGGTGCCGGAGTGGGCGGGTGATCTGGTTTCACAGTGGTAGTTGGAGTGGTTGTCGGCTGAGTGGCTGGATATTGGGGATAGGGAGGGATCATAGGGTAAAGATGATAGTAAGGCATAGATGGTGGAAGCTGCAATGAGGGATTTGTAGCCTTTGGTTTAGTTGTAGTTGGTGTTGTCGCCGCAGTAGGTTTTGGCTTTGTAGCTGGATATTTGGGAGGATAAAGAGGATTAAGGGAGGATACATCGGCATATATTGTGGAAACGGCATTTGAGCGTATTGAGTCATCTGAGTATTTGAGGCATCCGAGGGTTTTGAGGTACATGAGGCAGTGCAGGAATTTTAGGAATTTGAGTCGCCTTTGCAGTTTTAGGCTTTGTGGTCGTTGCTGTTGTTGTCTCCGGCATCTTAGGGTATTCAGGCATCGGCTAATTATATAGGAATTGTAGTCACCTTTGCAGTTCTAGGCCGTGTGGTCGTTGTCTCGGACATCTTAGGGTTTTGAGGCATCTGAGGGCATTCAGGAATCTGAGGGTATTCAGGAATCTGAGGGTATTGAGGAATCTGAGGGTATTGAGGAATCTGAGGGTATTGAGGAATCTGAGGGTATTGAGGAATCTGAGGGTATTGAGGAATCTGAGGGTATTGAGGAATCTGAGGGTATTGAGGATTCTGAGGGTATTGAAGAATCTGAGGGTATTGAAGAATCTGAGGGTATTGAAGAATCTGAGGGTATTGAGGCATCTGAGGGTATTCAGGAATCTGAGGCAGTGCAGGAATTTTAGGAATTTGAGTCGCCTTTGCAGTTTTAGGCCGTGTGGTCGTTGCTGTTGTTTTCTCGGGCATCTTAGGGTATTGAGGAACCTGAGGGTATTGAGGGTATTGAGGAATCTGAGGGTATTGAGGAACCTGAGGGTATTGAGGGTATTGAGGCATCTCAGGGTATTGAGGCATCTGAGGGTATTGAGGCATCTGAGGGTATTGAGGCCTCTGAGGGTATTGAGGCCTCTGAGGGTATTGAGGCATCTGAGGGTATTCAGGAATCTCAGGGTATTCAGGAATCTCAGGGTATTGAGGCATCTGAGGGTATTGAGGCATCTCAGGGTATTGAGGCATCTCAGGGTATTGAGGCATCTGAGGGTATTGAGGCATCTGAGGGTATTGAGGCATCTGAGGGTATTCAGGCATCTGAGGGTATTCAGGCATCTGAGGGTATTCAGGCATCTGAGGGTGTTGAGGCATCTGAGGGTGTTGAGGAATCTGAGGGTATTCAGGAATCTGAGGGTATTCAGGAATCTGAGGGTATTCAGGAATCTGAGGGTATTCAGGAATCTGAGGGTATTGAGGAATTTGAGATGCCTTTGCAGTTATAGGCCGTGTGGTCGTTGCTGTTGTTGTCTCCGGCATCTTAGGGTATTGAGGAATTTGAGATGCCTTTGCAGTTATAGGCCGTGTGGTCGTTGCTGTTGTTGTCTCCGGCATCTTAGGGTATTGAGGAATTTGAGATGCCTTTGCAGTTATAGGCCGTGTGGTCGTTGCTGTTGTTGTCTCCGGCATCTTAGGGTATTGAGGAATTTGAGTCGCCTTTGCAGTTATAGGCCGTGTGGTCGTTGCTGTTGTTTTCTCTGGCATCTTAGGGTTTTGAGGCATCTGAGGGTATTGAGGAATCTGAGGGTATTGAGGAATCTGAGGGTATTGAGGAATTTGAGTCGCCTTTGCAGTTATAGGCCGTGTGGTTGTTGCTGTTGTTTTCTCGGGCATCTGAGGGTATTGAGGCATCCGAGGGTATTGAGGCATCCGAGGGTATTGAGGCATCCGAGGTACAGGGGAATGGGGGGAATTCGTTTTGGAAGCAGGAGGTGCAGCAGGAGTTGCGGCAGGAGGTGCGGCAGGTTTGGAACACCAGAGAGAGACTGGAATTCCTTGCCAACGCATCGGGAGTACATAACTTCCACCCTTTGGGAGAAAAACATACAATTAGAAACAGCAAGGAATCACACAGACCTGTCAATTTTACAATCCGACTGTACAAGGCAAAAGATTAATCTCATGCTATATTTTCTAAATATGATGCAACATATTTGAATGTCGGTTCCCATCCAAAAAACATAGTTAATCACTACATCTGAAAGCAAGCAAAAAACAACTCGCATTTGAACAGCTGAAAACACATTTTCGCTTGAGACCAATATGATGCAGATTAAACATTTGATTTGGCTCTCGTTACACCATTCATGACTATAACAATTCACAGCACTAGCCATCGTTTTTTTAAACTCACTTCCTCACTCTTTAAATCAGTTTCACATTACCTCTTGAACCATGTTGCAGCCATCATAGGGAACCAACATTTCAAGTGCATGCGAGTTCCTCTGCATGCTGTAGCCACAGGTAGACGGGACCTGTGACAGAGGCATTGGAGGTGCATTTCCTGTGGGGTAAAAAAGTTCAGTTTTATATCATTGGTAGAGATAAATCAAGTCTACATTTAGGATATTATGGCTATTGATTTACCTTGTTCTACCGCAAATTGTGATGCTCCTGGTTCCACCGCTCTGAACTTCAATTTGCCCGAACCACACTGCAGTGAGGGCGACATGCTCTTCCATGACGAGTCTTTGGGACTGGCGACTTGTGTTGGGCTCATCCAGCCTGAAGGCCAATATAATATATATTTATTTTTTTTTCAATAGTTTGTATACTTTAAAGAGAAGCAAAACAATTCAAGCAAAATAACAAACCCTTCAATACGTAAATCAAAACATTTTACCTGCAGAGTCTGCTTTGATAATCACCCTCATCCTCCACATAAGCGTTTGGGGATGACTTCTTGGTCCCGCCTGTGACTTGAAAATCAAATCCTGACCCTTTTTCAAAAGCTCTCCCGAAAACAATTGTCCCCTCTTGGAACCCATTTGTTGTATCGGCATCTTTTCTCCCTTCTCGTCTTTCTGTTTTCTTCAGACGATAACAGTCTATAGTTTGCGCAAAATAACACGTCAGAATAACAGCTGCAGCCAGGTAAACACCAGTGCCTTTTCTCTTGCGTATCATCCTGTTGCACATGACTGCTGGTAATGTGAGGAGATGAGATAACTTTCTTTGCCGCAACTATTTGAGCATCAGCAGGTGCTGTGACAACCAATACAGCTGTGATAGGTGCTCATAGGATTCCCATTCTGTAAAATGAAACTCACTGCGGGTAGAGAGCACTTGGCAATGAAGCATGAGACAGGGCTTTTAATACTGGCACATATTACCACCAGGCAGCCAATCAACAAGGCAGGTGCAGCCTCAGCTAATGCTTGCACCTGTGTTCAATTAGCTTGCAACAGGTGGGCCTCGTTAAGACTTGTCTAACGTCTACAAAGTAAGCCCTGTATATTGATCTTGTAGATCGGGGGTGCCCAATACGTCGATCGCAAAGGTAGTGTGGGTAGATCGCATGGCATTGAAGCGCAAATACGGCGCACGTTTATGCACTTAAGAGGCGCTATTGGTGTAATCGCTCCAGTTTCTCCGCCGCTGTCAGGTTCCGGCGCTCGCAGTTCACTAGCACCGTTGGTTTCAAAGGCATACCAACTATTACAAATCCAATCCAATCCACTTTATTTGTATCGCACATATTAAAAAAATAGGGTTTACAAAAGTGCTTCACACCAAACATAACATTATAATAATATAACATTATAATAAAATATAATATTACAATAATAGATGAAAGGCACACATGAGAAAAGATAAAAGGATAAAAAGCACACATAAGAATTAATACACGGTACATAAAGGCTATGGACATAATAAAAGCATACAAATCGATAAAACATAGCTCAGACTGACTCAAAAGCGAGGGAAAAGAGGTGGGTCTTTAGGCGAGACTTCAAAGTTTGGAGGGTGGGCGACAATTTGACATGGGGTGGCAGGTCGATCCAGAGCCTGGGGGCTACCGCTGAGAAGGCTCGATATACAAACTGTTCAACCTACATAGATGACAAAAAGTGTTCTTCCAAATACAAAAAGCCTCTGTATACGCTGTCTCGCAAACACCTTGGTTGGTTTTAGGGACTACCAGCAGCAGCTGAAGCAAAATTAAGTCACAAGAATGATAGAGACATAACAATACAGTATTTATTTGGGAATGGCTAATATACTTGTTGATGGCCAAACATTTCATAGAAGTAACACAACTCTGCTCACATTTCAGGGTTTTCTTTGACTTAGCCTACTTAAGAGGGAAATATCTTTCAATATAAAATTATTTTTACGATAAGCTTCTTAACAATTACTATCATGTTTACACAACAGTAGACTAAATACAACTCATATGATGTAATTAGGACACTTATAAAATAGAAAAACATATTTTCTATATTGCTCCAATACTTTAAATGTAGATTAGAGGGTTGTGTTGATAAAACACAAGAACAGCCAAAGAGAATGGAAAGAAAACATGGAAATATACCAAGAATGTGTACACATCCTCAATGGCTAACCTATTGTATTTAAAAGATGTTCTCACCTCAAGTATTCTTAATAGAAGACATTCCCCATTGTTATTTTCCCCAACTTGACAGGAAAGGGGAAAAAACGAGAAATTAATTATTTCCCCCAAATCTTTATTCACGAAGCGGTATACAAGTTGTATTCAAAAGTATACAAACAACTTTGCACAAGCTTGAGAATGCAAAGCCCATTAAGTCCTTTCAGAGTTCAAATAAAAATATCCCCCGATTCTTGGTTCTTCATAATTTTGTGTAATGTATCATACGGTTTGATTTCGATAAACCAATGAATGCAAGGGTAGAGTCTGACTATTTTGATTTGTTAATCTACATTGACCCACAATTATATGTATAACAATGCTTTCCCTTATTTAAAAGACAACATATTTATCTTCACATCAAGGAAAGTCAATCAGACGGTAACGGGATGGTCAGTGTCCCAGCCTGACTTGGACCAGAGATGTCGTTTCATGGTTAGATCCATAATTTGAAAGAAACAATACACAGGTGTTAAGGACACCCTGTATGATAAAAGGTTTTGCTTCTATCATTGTTTAAATTTCACTTGAATGGTTAAGGATCTCACCTGTGAAGTCATTTTTAGTTGTATGAAGGCTACTTTTATAATATAACATCTACAGTTGCAAGAAAAAGTATGTGAACCCTTTGGAACTACCTGGATTTCTGCATAAATTGGTCATAAAATGTGTTCTGATCTTCATCTAAGTCACAACAATAGACAAACACAGTCTGCTTAAGCTAAAACCACACAAACAATATGTTTTCATGTTTTTATTGAACACACCATGTAAACATTCACAGTGCAGGGTGGAAAACGTATGTGAACCCTTGGATTTAATAACTGGTTGACCCTCCTTTGGCAGCAATAACCTCAACCAAACGTTTCCTATAGTTGCATATCAGACCTGCACAACGGTCAGGAGGAATTTTGGACCATTCCTCTTTACAAAACTATTTTCAGTTCAGCAATATTCTTGGGATGTCTGGTGTGAATCGCTCTCTTGAGGTCATGCCACAGCATCTCAATTGGGTTGAGGTCAGGACTCTGACTGGTCCACTCCAGAAGGCGTATTTTCTTCTGTTGAAGCCATTCTGTTGTTGATTTACTTCTGTGCTTTGGGTCGTTGTCCTGTTGCATCACCCATCTTCTGTTGAGCTTCAATTGGTGGACAGATGGCCTTAAGTTCTCCAGCAAAATGTCTTGATAAACTTGAGAATTCATTTTTCCGTCGATGATGGCAATCTGTCCAGGCCCTGAGGCAGCAAAGCAGCCCCCAAACCATGATGCTCCCTCCACCATACTTCACAGTTGGGATGAGGTTTTGATGTTGGTGTGCTGTGCCTTTTTTTCTCCACACATAACGTTGTGTGTTCCTTCCAAACAACTCAACTTTGGTTTCATCTGTCCACAGAATATTTTGCCAGTAGTGCTGTGGAACATCCAGGTGCTCTTTTGCAAACTTCAAACGTGGACAGCCGTGGCTTCCTCAGACCAATTTATGCAGAAATCCAGGTAATTCCAAAGGGTTCACATACTTTTTCTTGCAACTGTAGGCCTACATGTGTAGTTTGAACACTTATGACCTAGTGTTTGACCAAATATTTAGTATTGCTTACTCCAGTTTACAAAACCAAAAAGAGACAAATGCTTAAGGTTCAATGTTTTTGCAGAACTGCCCAAAGTTGTAAATGCTCCATTTCAGAGTTGGTGTATGTAATGAGTGAAGCCAGCGTCCCTCACACAGCAGATGTTACTTATTTTAGGAAAGGACATGATGGAACTTTACCTTTGACTGAAATACGTTTTCAAAAAAACAACCATTGTTCACACAAGGAAAGCTAGTGTGAACACAAAATGTTCCAATTCAAAACCTAAGAAATGGTGAGCAATGATGCCACCATGTGGACACAAAGCCACACTATGACAACACTTCAAATGCTAAACATTAATTACATTTATAAATGTAGGAATTTAAAGTGTGCACTTTAAGTTTAAGCACAATTTTCCTGTTTAAATTAAATGTCATTTTCTCAATATGGACTGTTCACTCATTCACAAACCAAATGAGACTTCTTGAAGAGCCTGGAATAAAGAGTCTCTTGGGTACTTGAAGGTTAACAAAAGCACAAACTGGAAAGCGTCTCTGTTCAAAACTTTTATTAGAACTGTTTAAGTAAGGTAGCATGGAGGAGGAAAAGGAGGCAGCATTGGTATGGCAAGTGAACATGGGGATGAAAAGGAGGACGGGGTGCCGGAGTGGGCGGGTGATCTGGTTTCACAGTGGTAGTTGGAGTGGTTGTCGGCTGAGTGGCTGGATATTGGGGATAGGGAGGAATCATATGGGTAAAGATGATAGTAAGGCATAGATGGTGGAAGCTGCAATGAGGGATTTGTAGCCTTTGGTTTAGTTGTAGTTGGTGTTGTCGCCGCAGTAGGTTTTGGCTTTGTAGCTGGATATTTGGGAGGATAAAGAGGATTAAGGGAGGATACATCGGCATATATTGTGGAAACGGCATCTGAGCGTATTGAGTCATCCGAGGCAGTGCAGGAATTTTAGGAATTTGAGTCGCCTTTGCAGTTTTAGGCTTTGTGGTCGTTGCTGTTGTTGTCTCCGGCATCTTAGGGTATTCAGGCATCGGATAATTATATAGGAATTGTAGTCACCTTTGCAGTTGTAGGCCGTGTGGTCGTTGTCTCGGACATCTTAGGGTTTTGAGGCATCTGAGGGCATTCAGGAATCTGAGGGCATTCAGGAATCTGAGGGTATTGAGGCATCTGAGGGTATTGAGGCATCTGAGGGTATTGAGGCATCTGAGGGTATTGAGGAATCTGAGGGTATTGAGGAATCTGAGGGTATTGAGGAATCTGAGGGTATTCAGGAATCTGAGGGTATTCAGGAATCTGAGGGTATTCAGGAATCTGAGGGTATTCAGGAATCTGAGAGTATTCAAGAATCTGAGGGTATTCAGGAATCTGAGGCAGTGCAGGAATTTTAGGAATTTGAGTCGCCTTTGCAGTTATAGGCCGTGTGGTCGTTGCTGTTGTTTTCTCGGGCATCTTAGGGTATTGAGGCATCTGAGGGTATTGAGGCATCTGAGGGTATTGAGGCATCTGAGGGTATTGAGGCATCTGAGGGTATTCAGGAATCTGAGGGTATTCAGGAATCTGAGGGTATTCAAGAATCTGAGGGTATTGAGGTATCTGAGGGTATTGAGGAATCTGAGTTGCCTTTGCAGTTATAGGCCGTGTGGTCGTTGCTGTTGTTGTCTCCGGCATCTTAGGGTATTGAGGAATTTGAGTTGCCTTTGCAGTTATAGGCCGTGTGGTCGTTGCTGTTGTTGTCTCCGGCATCTTAGGGTTTTGAGGCATCTGAGGGTTTTGAGGCATCTGAGGGTATTGAGGCATCTGAGGGTATTGAGGAATCTGAGGGTATTGAGGAATTTGAGTCGCCTTTGCAGTTATAGGCCATGTGGTTGTTGCTGTTGTTGTCTCCGGCATCTTAGGGTTTTGAGGCATCTGAGGGTTTTGAGGCATCTGAGGGTTTTGAGGCATCTGAGGGTATTGAGGCATCTGAGGGTATTGAGGAATCTGAGGGTATTGAGGAATTTGAGTCGCCTTTGCAGTTATAGGCCATGTGGTTGTTGCTGTTGTTTTCTCGGGCATCCGAGAGTATTGAGGCATCCGAGGGTATTGAGGCATCCGAGGAACAGGGGAATGGGGGGAATTCGTTTTGGAAGCAGGAGTTGCAGCAGGAGTTGCGGCAGGTTTGGAACACCAGAGAGAGACTGGAATTCCTTGCCAACGCATCGGGAGTACATAACTTACACCCTTTGGGAGAAAAACATACAATTAGAAACAGCAAGGAATCACACAGACCTGTCAATGTTACAATCCGACTGTACAAGGCAAAAGATTAATCTCATACTATATTTTCTAAATAGATCATCATGATGCAACATTTTTGAATGTCGGTCCCCATCCAAAAAACGTAGTTAATCAGTACATTTGAAAACAAGCAAAAAACAACTCACATTTAAAAAGCTGAAAACACATTTTCGCTTGAGACCAATATGATGCAGATTAAACATTTGATTTGGCTCTCGTTACACCATTCATAACTATAACAATTCACAGCACTAGCCATCGTTTTTTAAACTCACTTCCTCACTCTTTAAATCAGTTTCACATTACCTCTTGAACCATGTTGCAACCATCATAGGGAACCAACATTTCAAGTGCATGCGAGTTCCTCTGCATGCTGTAGCCACAGGTAGACGGGACCTGTGACAGAGGCATTGGAGGTGCATTTCCTGTGGGGTAAAAAAGTTCAGTTTTATATCATTGGTAGAGATAAATCAAGTCTACATTTAGGATATTATGGCTATTGATTTACCTTGTTCTACCGCAAATTGTGATGCTCCTGGTTCCACCGCTCTGAACTTCAACTTGCCCGAACCACACTGCAGTGAGGGCGACATGCTCTTCCATGACGAGTCTTTGGGACTGGCGACTTGTGTTGGGCTCATCCAGCCTGAAGGCCAATATAATTTTTTTTTTTTTTCTCAATAGTTTGTATACTTTAAAGAGAAGCAAAACAATTCAAGCAAAATAACAAACCCTTCAATACGTAAATCAAAAACATTTTTACCTGCAGAGTCTGCTTGATAATCACCCTCATCCTCCACATAAGCGTTTGAGGATGACTTCTTGGTCCCGCCTGTGACTTGAAAATCAAGTCCTGACCCTTTTTCAAAAGCTCTCCCGAAAACAATTGTCCCCTCTTGGAACCCATTTGTTGTATCGGCATCTTTTCTCCCTTCTCGTCTTTCTGTTTTCTTCAGACGATAACAGTCTATAGTTTGCGCAAAATAACACGTCAGAATAACAGCTGCAGCCAGGTAAACACCAGTGCCTTTTCTCTTGCGTATCATCCTGTTGCACATGACTGCTGGTAATGTGAGGAGATGAGATAACTTTCTTTGCCGCAACTATTTGAGCATCAGCAGGTGCTGTGACAACCAATACAGCTGTGATAGGTGCTCATAGGATTCCCATTCTGTAAAATCAAACTCACTTTTTTTTTTTTTTTGTCTTTTTTTATTAGAAAATTCATAATTCAATATTTACAATTTGCACATGTGGTTTCACGGTGGCCCTGCATTTAAAACAATCAAACATAATAGTCATGCATAACATGACAAAATAAAAGAAATAAACTGAATGCAATTAGCCAAAAAAAAGATTGCCAAAAAACCATTGGATCTTACTTGAACATCATAGTAAATGATAATACAAAAACAGAATACGAGAAACAAAACACAGCAAACCGGCAATCATTTATATAAAACATACTTTACGTTTTTCACGTTTCACCCTACACATGTTTTCCAACACTGTCATACTTAAACACCAGTCTGTCATTGTCACCAACCTCCACCAGAGTGCACCCATCCACAAAGCTCTCCAGAAAAGCGTCCTTTTCTAGGTACACATATGCCATCTGAACGTCCTTGCTTAAAATCCTCTTAAATACGTCCCATGCGTCTACCTTTCTGTTCCCATTATGGGCCAAGTCTCTAAGTTTTACAGCATACCGGGCATGGCTCAGCACATAGTTACAGAGATTCACATTGGGACCTTTCACTCCCCCCCCTCACCCCAAACAGCCACAACTCATTCCATTCCAACGTTTTTAATATTCTATCCCCCCAACACTTTTCAATTAGCCCTTTCAACCGTTCAAAATACACCTTCAGTTCTCCACATTCAAAAAATTCATGCATACACGTTTCCACCATTACCTTACACACATCACACTCTTTCTTCACCGTGATATTAAACCTGCTTTTGATCAAATTGTTGTACACCCTATTGTGACGAAACATAAAATCAAAATGCTCACATTCAATGCTGTTCCATTTCACCCTTAAATTACCCCATACCTTCCGCCCATCAAACTTTTCACAAACATTTCCCCACACACGCTCAGAAGCAGGTCTTCTTATTTTACCACCCCTCAGCATTTTGTAAATCACCCTCGTGTTGACTTTCTCCATTTTAACACGAGCATCCCCTTCCCCCACATACATTTCTGCCATGGTCTCTCCACTTTTTGTCGACTGCACCCCAATCATCCTCCCTTCACCATCATCCTCAACCTTCCTTACATTCTTCACATCCCCCGAATTGATTAGTATCGCCACCCCTCTAGCATGCTCACTCCCATTATTTGCAAACACTTCTCCCTTCCACTCCCTTGTAACCTCATCCACACTCTCCCCATCCCAATGTGTTTCCTGCAGACATATAATGCTGGCCTCACACAGACTTAGCGCCCGGCTTCTTCTGAGCTTACTTTTTAGACCGTTTCCGATCGTTGCCATCAAAAGGAATGTTATTATTATACACGTCCTTTGCATCATTACCTTTTCCTTGTTTCTTTCCCGAGCTCCCCCTCTTTCGAACCCGCTCTCCTTTTCTCCACCTCCCTCGCCTTGTCCGCTTTGCGTCTAGCAATCAGCCCGGCGTTCTCCGCTGAGGTCTTCTTCTCCTCCTCGCACCTGCTTCTCCTCTTGCCCTGGCCCTTCTGCTTCTCGTTTGGGCTCCCGAAGACCTTGCTGCCCCCAGGGTCCTCCGACAGCTCTCCCTCCTCCATTCCGGAAGCCTCCGAGGCGTCTTCCACCTCTACAGGACCCCGAACCTTCTTTCCCCCGCCGCTGCTCCCTTCGGCACCTCTACTGCTCCCGTCGGCACCTCTGCTGCTCCCTTCGGCACCTCTGCTGCTTCCGTCGGCGCCTCCGCCGCCCTTCCTGGCACTTTTTTTGCTTTTCCCACCTTTGGTGATTTCTCCTCCATCACCGAAGCCCCCGAGATGTCGTCCACCACTGGACCTTCATCTTCGCTGCTTATCTCATCATGGAGTCTTTTCTTTGCCCCCTCTGCCTCGTCGTCTTCCTCCTCGTCTTCCTCCTCGTCTTCCTCCTTGTCGTTTTCCTCCTTGTCGTTTTCCTCCTCGTCGTTTTCCTCCTCGTCGTTTTCCTCCTCTTCTCCCTCCTTGTCATCTTCCTCCTTTCTCTCTTTCCTCTCTCTCTCCGCTCTCTCAGCTCCATACCTGCACTCCTTGGCATAATGCCCTTGCTCATTACACCTGTGGCACTTAAAGTCTGGGCATTCTCTAAAGATATGACCCGGCTTTATGCATAACCTGCACACTGGAACCTGGCCATTGTGCAGGACCCGGAAGTATTCCGCACCCTTCACCGTGTCGAACTTCGTGGAGTACGGCAGGGAGCGGACCTTATTGTTGAATCTCACTCTAAGGAACCTGGTGCCGTCTGCAATGTCCGAGTCTGGCCACACTCTTTTTTTTAATGTCCGAGATGGGCTTAACTCCCCACTCCTCAAGCCTATTTAGTAACGTTTTATCCAGCAAGTACACTGGCAGATGCAGGAACGAGACGGTCACATCAGTGCTCATGATGTTTTTTGCATGTACCGCGACTCCGTTCACTCTCAGCCCCTCCATTAGTTTCATTTTCCCCAGGATTGTCCTCATCGTCACTTCATATTGTTCCCCCGTCACTCTACATCCATCCACTGTCCCGCACTGTTTCTGTATCCCTTTTAGCATGTCCATCATAGACAGTGCACCTTCCACTACTACTTCCACAGTTAATTCCACACTGTACCTTGCTTTCTCCCTCTGCCCCTCTTTTCCTTCCTCTCCCGCTTTCTTGCCTTGTTCTTCTTTGTCGTTGTCCTTCCCTTCGTTCGCTTTATCACTTGCCCTTCCTCCTTCCATTTTCGGCACCTCAGCAGTCCTGTTCACTCCAGCCGCTGTTGCCATCAGAACACTCGCCGCACCAGATCACAGCACCGGGTGGGAGGAGCCCAAACGGCGTGCTCCGGGCCGTATCCCGTTGTTATGCTGTCGGTTGAAGCCCCGCCGCGGAATGAAGCCAATCGTATTTTCACTTACTCTTCCTGCTAACGTTGCACTGAACCGTCTCGGGAGATCACTGTGAGCGTGCAGACACGCGGAAATCAAACTCACTGCAGGTGGAGAGCACTTGGCAATGAAGCATGAGACAGGGCTTTTAATACTGGCACTTATTACCACCAGGCAGCCAATCAACAAGGCAGGTGCAGCCTCAGCTAATGCTTGCACCTGTGTTCAATTAGCTTGCAACAGGTGGGCCTCGTTAAGACTTGTCTAACGTCTACAAAGTAAGCCCTGTATATTGATCTTGTAGATCGGGGGTGCCCAATACGTCGATCGCAAAGGTAGTGTGGGTAGATCGCATGGCATTGAAGCGCAAAGGCGGCGCACCTTTATGCGCTTAAGAGGCGCTATTGGTGTAATTGCTCCAGTTTCTCCGCCGCTGTGAGGTTCCGGCGCTCGCAGTTCACTAGCACGGTTGGTTTCAAAGGCATACCAACTATTACAAATCCAATCCAATCCACTTTATTTGTATAGCACATATTAAAAAAAGAGGGTTTACAAAAGTGCTTCACACCAAACATAACATTATAATAATATAACATTATAATAAAATATAATATTACAATAATAGATGAAAGGCACACATGAGAAAAGATAAAAGGATAAAAAGCACACATAGGAATGAATACACGGTACATAAAGGCTATGGACATAATAAAAGCATACAAATCGATAAAACATAGCTCAGACTGACTCAAAAGCGAGGGAAAAGAGGTGGGTCTTTAGGCGAGACTTCAAAGTTTGGAGGGTGGGCGACAATTTGACATGGGGGGGCAGGTCGATCCAGAGCCTGGGGGCTACCGCTGAGAAGGCTCGATATACAAACTGTTCAACCTACAGAGATGACAAAAAGTGTTCTTCCAAATACAAAAAGCCTCTGTATACGCTGTCTCGCAAACACCTTGGTTGGTTTTAGGGACTACCAGCAGCAGCTGAAGCAAAATAAGTCACAAGAATGATAGAGACATAACAATACAGTATTTATTTGGGAATGGCTAATATACTTGTTGATGGCCAAACATTTCATAGAAGTAACACAACTCTGCTCACATTTCAGGGTTTTCTTTGACTTAGCCTACTTAAGAGGGAAAATATCTTTCAATATAAAATTATTTGTACGATAAGCTTCTTAACAATTACTATCATGTTTACACAACAGTAGACTAAATACAACTCATATGATGTAATTAGGACACTTATAAAATAGAAAAACATATTTTCTATATTGCTCCAATACTTTAAATGTAGATTAGAGAGTTGTGTTGATAAAAAACAAGAACAGCCAAAGAGAATGGAAAGAAAACATGGAAATATACCAATAATGTGTACACATCCTCAATGGCTAACCTATTGTATTTAAAATATGTTCTCACCTCAAGTATTCTTAATAGAAGACATTCCCCATTGTTATTTTCCCCAACTTGACAGGAAAGGGGAAAAAAACGAGAAATTAATTATTTCCCCCAAATCTTTATTCACGAAGCGGTATACAAGTTGTATTCAAAAGTATACAAACAACTTTGCACAAGCTTGAGAATGCAAAGCCCATTAAGTCCTTTCAGAGTTCAAATAAAAATATCCCCCGATTCTTGGTTCTTCATAATTTTGTGTAATGTATCATACGGTTTGATTTCGAATAAACCAATGAATGCAAGGGAAGAGTCTGACTATTTTGATTTGTTAATCTACATTGACCCACAATTATATGTATAATAATTAGGGCCGGGACTCGATTAAAAAAATGAATCTAATTAATTAGAGGCTTTGTAATTAATTAATCGAAATTAATCGCATTTTTAATCACATATAAATATTTGACCTGAGAACAGTGAGAAGCAATTTTTTTCACATGGATTTTAGTATACCATTAGGCGCATTCACACCGCAGTACTTTTCCCACAAAGGTTCATGAGAACTTAGTTCATGAGAACTCTTTGAACCTGGGGGTGGATTAGGCAAATGAAGACGCTGACGTCACTTCTTCTTCTTCTGCTTTGGGTTTACTGGCAGGCCGCAAACCACTTCACGGCGTATACTGCCGCCCAAAGTCCCCGGCCGGAAGTCCCCGGAGTTGGGGACTGGCTTCAGTAGAAGCTGCTGGGAGTCCCAGCAGCTTCTACTGAAGCCTTCCGAGTAAATCGCCAGAACGCCGACACCTCCTCATCTCCACCGCTCCCATGTTTTATTTTGTGTTGCCATAAGTTAGTCTCTCTGCGTTTCTGCGCTGGGCTAATGCTAATAATGCTAATGCGAGGATATGGCGACAATGGCGGCTTCACAACACTTTTTGGGAGTTTTACGGGCGTGGTTTGCAATCCGCCCAGCCAATCAGACATATAGCTCTCTTCTCACAAGAGAGCCGTACGAAAGTCCCTGCTCTCTAGCAGGGACTTTCGTGGGGTGAACTAATTTTAGTACCGGCTCTTTTTGGTGTGAACGCGATAAAATAGGCTAACGTCCACGCTAGCTGCTATATGTTTTGCATTGAGGTGATACTTGAGGCTTGATGTGCTGCGGTGATATGCGAATTCCTTTTTGCATAATTTGCACACAACCGTGCTCTTATCGACGCTTCCATCCGTCCGTTTTTTAAAACAACATTTCCCACTGTTGTTCACTGTGGTTTGTTGTTGTCTGAAGTCATGAACGTTAGTTGGTGCTCCAGTATAATCGGTACGCCTGAAACTCATCCAGTGAGAAACGTTCCGCGGTGCAAAAATAAGTGCGATTAAAATGCGTTAATTTTTGTGTAATTAATTCATCTTAATTAACGCGTTAAAGTCCCGGCCCTAATAATAATGCTTTCCCTTATTTAGAAGACAACATCTCTTCACATCAAGGAAAGTCAATCAGACGGTAACGGGATGGTCAGTGTCCCAGCCTGACTTGGACCAGAGATGTCATTTCATGGTTAGATCCATAATTTGAAAGAAACAATACACAGGTGTTAAGGACACCCTGTATGATAAAAGGTTTTGCTTCTATCATTGTTGAAATTTCACTTGAATGGTTAAGGATCTCACCTGTGAAGTCATTTTTAGTTGTATAAAGGCTACTTTTATAATATAACATCTACATGTGTAGTTTGAACACTTATGACCTAGTGTTTGACCAAATATTTAGTAATGCTTACGCCAGTTTACAAAACCAAAAAGAGACAAATGCTGAAGGTTCAATGTTTTGCAGAACTGCCCAAAGTTGTAAATGCTCCATTTCAGAGTTGGTGTATGTAATGAGTGAAGCCAGCGTCCCTCACACAGCAGATGTTACTTATTTTAGGAAAGGACATGATGGAACTTTACCTTTGACTGAAATACGTTTTCAAAAAACAACCATTTTAAAGCTTGTTCACACAAGGAAAGCTAGTGTGAACACAAAATGTTCCAATTCAAAACCTAAGAAATGGTTGAGCAATGATGCCACCATGTGGACACAAAGCCACACTATGACAACACTTCAAATGCTAAACATTAATTACATTTATAAATGTAGGAATTTAAAGTGTGCACTTTAAGTTTAAGCACAATTTTTCTGTTTAAATTAAATGTCATTTTCTCAATATGGACTGTTCACTCAGTCACAAACCAAATGAGACTTCTTGAAGAGCCTGGAATAAAGAGTCTCTTGGGTACTTGAAGGTTAACAAAAGCACAAACTGGAAAGCATCTCTGTTCAAAACTTTTATTACAACTGTTTAAGTAAGGTAGCGTGGAGGAGGAAAAGGAGGCAGCATTGGTATGGCAAGTGAACATGGGGATGAAAAGGAGGACGGGGTGCCGGAGTGGGCGGGGTGATCTGGTTTCACAGTGGTAGTTGGAGTGGTTGTCGGCTGAGTGGCTGGATATTGGGGATAGGGAGGGATCATAGGGTAAAGATGATAGTAAGGCATAGATGGTGGAAGCTGCAATGAGGGATTTGTAGCCTTTGGTTTAGTTGTAGTTGGTGTTGTCGCCGCAGTAGGTTTTGGCTTTGTAGCTGGATATTTGGGAGGATAAAGAGGATTAAGGGAGGATACATCGGCATATATTGTGGAAACGGCATTTGAGCGTATTGAGTCATCTGAGTATTTGAGGCATCCGAGGGTTTTGAGGTATCTGAGGCAGTGCAGGAATTTTAGGAATTTGAGTCGCCTTTGCAGTTTTAGGCTTTGTGGTCGTTGCTGTTGTCTCCGGCATCTTAGGGTATTCAGGCATCGGCTAATTATATAGGAATTGTAGTCACCTTTGCAGTTCTAGGCCGTGTTGTCGTTGTCTCGGACATCTGAGGGCATTCAGGAATCTGAGGGTATTCAGGAATCTGAGGGTATTCAGGAATCTGAGGGTATTGAGGAATCTGAGGGTATTGAGGAATCTGAGGGTATTGAGGAATCTGAGGGTATTGAGGAATCTGAGGGTATTGAGGAATCTGAGGGTATTGAAGAATCTGAGGGTATTGAAGAATCTGAGGGTATTGAGGCATCTGAGGGTATTCAGGAATCTGAGGCAGTGCAGGAATTTTAGGAATTTGAGTCGCCTTTGCAGTTTTAGGCCGTGTGGTCGTTGCTGTTGTTTTCTCGGGCATCTTAGGGTATTGAGGAACCTGAGGGTATTGAGGGTATTGAGGAATCTGAGGGTATTGAGGAACCTGAGGGTATTGAGGAACCTGAGGGTATTGAGGCATCTGAGGGTATTGAGGCATCTGAGGGTATTGAGGCATCTGAGGGTATTGAGGCATCTGAGGGTATTGAAGCATCTGAGGGTATTCAGGAATCTGAGGGTATTCAGGAATCTGAGGGTATTCAGGAATCTGAGGGTATTCAGGAATCTGAGGGTATTCAGGAATCTGAGGGTATTCAGGAATCTCAGGGTATTGAGGCATCT
Source organism: Gymnodraco acuticeps (assembly GCF_902827175.1). NCBI lineage: Eukaryota > Metazoa > Chordata > Actinopteri > Perciformes > Bathydraconidae > Gymnodraco > Gymnodraco acuticeps. Next base: position 23,115 of record NW_022990940.1, read on the forward strand.
GAGGGTATTGAGGCATCTGAGGGTATTGAGGCATCTGAGGGTATTGAGGCATCTGAGGGTATTGAGGCATCTGAGGGTATTGAGGCATCTGAGGGTGTTGAGGCATCTGAGGGTGTTGAGGCATCTGAGGGTATTGAGGAATCTGAGGGTATTCAGGAATCTGAGGGTGTTGAGGAATCTGAGGGTGTTGAGGAATCTGAGGGTGTTGAGGAATCTGAGGGTGTTGAGGAATCTCAGGGTATTGAGGCATCTCAGGGTATTGAGGCATCTGAGGGTATTGTGGCATCTGAGGGTATTGAGGAATATGAGGGTATTGAGGAATTTGAGATGCCTTTGCAGTTATAGGCCGTGTGGTCGTTGCTGTTGTTGTCTCCGGCATCTTAGGGTATTGAGGAATTTGAGATGCCTTTGCAGTTATAGGCCGTGTGGTCGTTGCTGTTGTTGTCTCCGGCATCTTAGGGTATTGAGGAATTTGAGTCGCCTTTGCAGTTATAGGCCGTGTGGTCGTTGCTGTTGTTTTCTCGGGCATCTTAGGGTTTTGAGGCATCTGAGGGTATTGAGGAATCTGAGGGTATTGAGGAATCTGAGGGTATTGAGGAATTTGAGTCGCCTTTGCAGTTATAGGCCGTGTGGTTGTTGCTGTTGTTTTCTCGGGCATCGGAGGGTATTGAGGCATCCGAGGGTATTGAGGCATCCGAGGGTATTGAGGCATCCGAGGTACAGGGGAATGGGGGGAATTCGTTTTGGAAGCAGGAGGTGCAGCAGGAGTTGCGGCAGGAGGTGCGGCAGGTTTGGAACACCAGAGAGAGACTGGAATTCCTTGCCAACGCATCGGGAGTACATAACTTCCACCCTTTGGGAGAAAAACATACAATTAGAAACAGCAAGGAATCACACAGACCTGTCAATTTTACAATCCGACTGTACAAGGCAAAAGATTAATCTCATGCTATATTTTCTAAATATGATGCAACATATTTGAATGTCGGTTCCCATCCAAAAAACATAGTTAATCACTACATCTGAAAGCAAGCAAAAAACAACTCGCATTTGAAAAGCTGAAAACACATTTTCGCTTGAGACCAATATGATGCAGATTAAACATTTGATTTGGCTCTCGTTACACCATTCATGACTATAACAATTCACAGCACTAGCCATCGTTTTTTTAAACTCACTTCCTCACTCTTTAAATCAGTTTCACATTACCTCTTGAACCATGTTGCAGCCATCATAGGGAACCAACATTTCAAGTGCATGCGAGTTCCTCTGCATGCTGTAGCCACAGGTAGACGGGACCTGTGACAGAGGCATTGGAGGTGCATTTCCTGTGGGGTAAAAAAGTTCAGTTTTATATCATTGGTAGAGATAAATCAAGTCTACATTTAGGATATTATGGCTATTGATTTACCTTGTTCTACCGCAAATTGTGATGCTCCTGGTTCCACCGCTCTGAACTTCAACTTGCCCGAACCACACTGCAGTGAGGGCGACATGCTCTTCCATGACGAGTCTTTGGGACTGGCGACTTGTGTTGGGCTCATCCAGCCTGAAGGCCAATATAATATATATATATTTTTTTTTTTTCAATAGTTTGTATACTTTAAAGAGAAGCAAAACAATTCAAGCAAAATAACAAACCCTTCAATACGTAAATCAAAACATTTTTACCTGCAGAGTCTGCTTGATAATCACCCTCATCCTCCACATAAGCGTTTGGGGATGACTTCTTGGTCCCGCCTGTGACTTGAAAATCAAATCCTGACCCTTTTTCAAAAGCTCTCCCGAAAACAATTGTCCCCTCTTGGAACCCATTTGTTGTATCGACATCTTTTCTCCCTTCTCGTCTTTCTGTTTTCTTCAGACGATAACAGTCTATAGTTTGCGCAAAATAACACGTCAGAATAACAGCTGCAGCCAGGTAAACACCAGTGCCTTTTCTCTTGCGTATCATCCTGTTGCACATGACTGCTGGTAATGTGAGGAGATGAGATAACTTTCTTTGCCGCAACTATTTGAGCATCAGCAGGTGCTGTGACAACCAATACAGCTGTGATAGGTGCTCATAGGATTCCCATTCTGTAAAATCAAACTCACTGCAGGTGGAGAGCACTTGGCAATGAAGCATGAGACAGGGCTTTTAATACTGGCACTTATTACCACCAGGCAGCCAATCAACAAGGCAGGTGCAGCCTCAGCTAATGCTTGCACCTGTGTTCAATTAGCTTGCAACAGGTGGGCCTCGTTAAGACTTGTCTAACGTCTACAAAGTAAGCCCTGTATATTGATCTTGTAGATCGGGGGTGCCCAATACGTCGATCGCAAAGGTAGTGTGGGTAGATCGCATGGCATTGAAGCGCAAAGGCGGCGCACCTTTATGCGCTTAAGAGGCGCTATTGGTGTAATTGCTCCAGTTTCTCTGCCGCTGTGAGGTTCCGGCGCTCGCAGTTCACTAGCACGGTTGGTTTCAAAGGCATACCAACTATTACAAATCCAATCCAATCCACTTTATTTGTATAGCACATATTAAAAAAAGAGGGTTTACAAAAGTGCTTCACACCAAACATAACATTATAATAATATAACATTATAATAAATATAATATTACAATAATAGATGAAAGGCACACATGAGAAAGATAAAAGGATAAAAAGCACACATAGGAATGAATACACGGTACATAAAGGCTATGGACATAATAAAAGCATACAAATCGATAAAACATAGCTCAGACTGACTCAAAAGCGAGGGAAAAGAGGTGGGTCTTTAGGCGAGACTTCAAAGTTTGGAGGGTGGGCGACAATTTGACATGGGGGGGCAGGTCGATCCAGAGCCTGGGGGCTACCGCTGAGAAGGCTCGATATACAAACTGTTCAACCTACAGAGATGACAAAAAGTGTTCTTCCAAATACAAAAAGCCTCTGTATACGCTGTCTCGCAAACACCTTGGTTGGTTTTAGGGACTACCAGCAGCAGCTGAAGCAAAATAAGTCACAAGAATGATAGAGACATAACAATACAGTATTTATTTGGGAATGGCTAATATACTTGTTGATGGCCAAACATTTCATAGAAGTAACACAACTCTGCTCACATTTCAGGGTTTTCTTTGACTTAGCCTACTTAAGAGGGAAAATATCTTTCAATATAAAATTATTTGTACGATAAGCTTCTTAACAATTACTATCATGTTTACACAACAGTAGACTAAATACAACTCATATGATGTAATTAGGACACTTATAAAATAGAAAAACATATTTTCTATATTGCTCCAATACTTTAAATGTAGATTAGAGAGTTGTGTTGATAAAAAACAAGAACAGCCAAAGAGAATGGAAAGAAAACATGGAAATATACCAAGAATGTGTACACATCCTCAATGGCTAACCTATTGTATTTAAAATATGTTCTCACCTCAAGTATTCTTAATAGAAGACATTCCCCATTGTTATTTTCCCCAACTTGACAGGAAAGGGGAAAAAACGAGAAATTAATTATTTCCCCCAAATCTTTATTCACGAAGCGGTATACAAGTTGTATTCAAAAGTATACAAACAACTTTGCACAAGCTTGAGAATGCAAAGCCCATTAAGTCCTTTCAGAGTTCAAATAAAAATATCCCCCGATTCTTGGTTCTTCATAATTTTGTGTAATGTATCATACGGTTTGATTTCGATAAACCAATGAATGCAAGGGAAGAGTCTGACTATTTTGATTTGTTAATCTACATTGACCCACAATTATATGTATAATAATTAGGGCCGGGACTCGATTAAAAAAATTAATCTAATTAATTAGAGGCTTTGTAATTAATTAATCGAAATTAATCGCATTTTTAATCACATATAAATATTTGACCTGAGAACAGTGAGAAGCAATTTTTTTCACATGGATTTTAGTATACCATTAGGCGCATTCACACCGCAGTACTTTTCCCACAAAGGTTCATGAGAACTTAGTTCATGAGAACTCTTTGAACCTGGGGGTGGATTAGGCAAATGAAGACGCTGACGTCACTTCTTCTTCTTCTGCTTTGGGTTTTACTGGCAGGCCGCAAACCACTTCACGGCGTATACTGCCGCCCAAAGTCCCCGGCCGGAAGTCCCCGGAGTTGGGGACTGGCTTCAGTAGAAGCTGCTGGGAGTCCCAGCAGCTTCTACTGAAGCCTTCCGAGTAAATCGCAGGAACGCCGACACCTCCTCATCTCCACCGCTCCCATGTTTTATTTTGTGTTGCCATAAGTTAGTCTCTCTGCGTTTCTGCGCTGGGCTAATGCTAATAATGCTAATGCGAGGATATGGCGACAATGGCGGCTTCACAACACTTTTTGGGAGTTTTACGGGGCGTGGTTTGCAATCCGCCCAGCCAATCAGACATATAGCTCTCTTCTCACAAGAGAGCCGTACGAAAGTCCCTGCTCTCTAGCAGGGACTTTCGTGGGGTGAACTAATTTTAGTACCGGCTCTTTTTGGTGTGAACGCGATAAAAGAGGCTAACGTCCACGCTAGCTGCTATATGTTTTGCATTGAGGTGATACTTGAGGCTTGATGTGCTGCGGTGATATGCGAATTCCTTTTTGCATAATTTGCACACAACCGTGCTCTTATCGACGCTTCCATCCGTCCGTTTTTTAAAACAACATTTCCCACTGTTGTTCACTGTGGTTTGTTGTTGTCTGAAGTCATGAACGTTAGTTGGTGCTCCAGTATAATCGGTACGCCTGAAACTCATCCAGTGAGAAACGTTCCGCGGTGCAAAAATAAGTGCGATTAAAATGCGTTAATTTTAACGCGTTAATTTTTGTGTAATTAATTCATCTTAATTAACGCGTTAAAGTCCCGGCCCTAATAATAATGCTTTCCCTTATTTAGAAGACAACATCTCTTCACATCAAGGAAAGTCAATCAGACGGTAACGGGATGGTCAGTGTCCCAGCCTGACTTGGACCAGAGATGTCATTTCATGGTTAGATCCATAATTTGAAAGAAACAATACACAGGTGTTAAGGACACCCTGTATGATAAAAGGTTTTGCTTCTATCATTGTTGAAATTTCACTTGAATGGTTAAGGATCTCACCTGTGAAGTCATTTTTAGTTGTATAAAGGCTACTTTTATAATATAACATCTACATGTGTAGTTTGAACACTTATGACCTAGTGTTTGACCAAATATTTAGTAATGCTTACGCCAGTTTACAAAACCAAAAAGAGACAAATGCTGAAGGTTCAATGTTTTGCAGAACTGCCCAAAGTTGTAAATGCTCCATTTCAGAGTTGGTGTATGTAATGAGTGAAGCCAGCGTCCCTCACACAGCAGATGTTACTTATTTTAGGAAAGGACATGATGGAACTTTACCTTTGACTGAAATACGTTTTCAAAAAAACAACCATTTTAAAGCTTGTTCACACAAGGAAAGCTAGTGTGAACACAAAATGTTCCAATTCAAAACCTAAGAAATGGTTGAGCAATGATGCCACCATGTGGACACAAAGCCACACTATGACAACACTTCAAATGCTAAACATTAATTACATTTATAAATGTAGGAATTTAAAGTGTGCACTTTAAGTTTAAGCACAATTTTCCTGTTTAAATTAAATGTCATTTTCTCAATATGGACTGTTCACTCATTCACAAACCAAATGAGACTTCTTGAAGAGCCTGGAATAAAGAGTCTCTTGGGTACTTGAAGGTTAACAAAAGCACAAACTGGAAAGCGTCTGTTCAAAACTTTTATTACAACTGTTTAAGTAAGGTAGCGTGGAGGAGGAAAAGGAGGCAGCATTGGTATGGCAAGTGAACATGGGGATGAAAAGGAGGACGGGGTGCCGGAGTGGGCGGGTGATCTGGTTTCACAGTGGTAGTTGGAGTGGTTGTCGGCTGAGTGGCTGGATATTGGGGATAGGGAGGGATCATAGGGTAAAGATGATAGTAAGGCATAGATGGTGGAAGCTGCAATGAGGGATTTGTAGCCTTTGGTTTAGTTGTAGTTGGTGTTGTCGCCGCAGTAGGTTTTGGCTTTGTAGCTGGATATTTGGGAGGATAAAGAGGATTAAGGGAGGATACATCGGCATATATTGTGGAAACGGCATTTGAGCGTATTGAGTCATCTGAGTATTTGAGGCATCCGAGGGTTTTGAGGTATCTGAGGCAGTGCAGGAATTTTAGGAATTTGAGTCGCCTTTGCAGTTTTAGGCTTTGTGGTCGTTGCTGTTGTTGTCTCCGGCATCTTAGGGTATTCAGGCATCGGCTAATTATATAGGAATTGTAGTCACCTTTGCAGTTGTAGGCCGTGTGGTCGTTGTCTCGGACATCTTAGGGTTTTGAGGCATCTGAGGGCATTCAGGAATCTGAGGGTATTCAGGAATCTGAGGGTATTCAGGAATCTGAGGGTATTCAGGAATCTGAGGGTATTGAGGAATCTGAGGGTATTGAGGAATATGAGGGTATTGAGGAATATGAGGGTATTGAGGAATATGAGGGTATTGAGGAATATGAGGGTATTGAGGCATCTGAGGCAGTGCAGGAATTTTAGGAATTTGAGTCGCCTTTGCAGTTTTAGGCCGTGTGGTCGTTGCTGTTGTTTTCTCGGGCATCTTAGGGTATTGAGGAACCTGAGGGTATTGAGGGTATTGAGGAACCTGAGGGTATTGAGGAATCTGAGGGTATTGAGGAATCTGAGGGTATTGAGGAATCTGAGGGTATTGAGGAATCTGAGGGTATTGAGGAATCTGAGGGTATTGAGGAATCTGAGGGTATTGAGGAATCTGAGGGTATTGAGGAATCTGAGGGTATTCAGGAATCTGAGGGTATTCAGGAATCTGAGGGTATTCAGGAATCTGAGGGTATTCAGGAATCTGAGGGTATTGAGGAATCTGAGGGTATTCAGGAATCTGAGGGTATTGAGGAATCTGAGGGTATTGAGGAATCTGAGGGTATTGAGGCATCTGAGGGTATTGAAGAATCTGAGGCAGTGCAGGAATTTTAGGAATTTGAGTCGCCTTTGCAGTTTTAGGCCGTGTGGTCGTTGCTGTTGTTTTCTCGGGCATCTTAGGGTATTGAGGAACCTGAGGGTATTGAGGGTATTGAGGAATCTGAGGGTATTGAGGAACCTGCGGGTATTGAGGAATCTGAGGGTATTGAGGAAACTGATGGTATTCAGGAATCTGAGGGTATTCAGGAATCTGAGGGTATTCAGGAATCTGAGGCAGTGCAGGAATTTTAGGAATTTGAGTCGCCTTTGCAGTTATAGGCCGTGTGGTCGTTGCTGTCGTTTTCTCCGGCATCTTAGGGTTTTGAAGCATCTGAGGGTATTGAGGCATCTCAGGGTATTGAGGAATCTGAGGGTATTCAGGAATCTGAGGGTATTGAGGCATCTGAGGGTATTGAGGCATCTGAGGGTATTGAGGCATCTGAGGGTATTGAGGCATCTGAGGGTATTGAGGCATCTGAGGGTGTTGAGGAATCTGAGGGTGTTGAGGAATCTGAGGGTGTTGAGGAATCTGAGGGTGTTGAGGAATCTGAGGGTGTTGAGGAATCTGAGGGTATTCAGGAATCTGAGGGTATTCAGGAATCTGAGGGTATTCAGGAATCTGAGGGTGTTGAGGAATCTGAGGGTGTTGAGGAATCTGAGGGTGTTGAGGAATCTGAGGGTGTTGAGGCATCTGAGGGTGTTGAGGCATCTCAGGGTATTGAGGCATCTCAGGGTATTGAGGCATCTGAGGGTATTGAGGCATCTGAGGGTATTGAGGCATCTGAGGGTATTGAGGAATTTGAGATGCCTTTGCAGTTATAGGCCGTGTGGTCGTTGCTGTTGTTGTCTCCGGCATCTTAGGGTATTGAGGAATTTGAGATGCCTTTGCAGTTATAGGCCGTGTGGTCGTTGCTGTTGTTGTCTCCGGCATCTTAGGGTATTGAGGAATTTGAGATGCCTTTGCAGTTATAGGCCGTGTGGTCGCTGTTGTTGTCTCCGGCATCTTAGGGTATTGAGGAATTTGAGATGCCTTTGCAGTTATAGGCCGTGTGGTCGTTGCTGTTGTTGTCTCCGGCATCTTAGGGTATTGAGGAATTTGAGTCGCCTTTGCAGTTATAGGCCGTGTGGTCGTTGCTGTTGTTTTCTCGGGCATCTTAGGGTTTTGAGGCATCTGAGGGTATTGAGGAATCTGAGGGTATTGAGGAATTTGAGTCGCCTTTGCAGTTATAGGCCGTGTGGTTGTTGCTGTTGTTTTCTCGGGCATCTGAGGGTATTGAGGCATCCGAGGGTATTGAGGCATCCGAGGGTATTGAGACATCCGAGGTACAGGGGAATGGGGGGAATTCGTTTTGGAAGCAGGAGGTGCAGCAGGAGTTGCGGCAGGAGGTGCGGCAGGTTTGGAACACCAGAGAGAGACTGGAATTCCTTGCCAACGCATCGGGAGTACATAACTTCCACCCTTTGGGAGAAAAACATACAATTAGAAACAGCAAGGAATCACACAGACCTGTCAATTTTACAATCCGACTGTACAAGGCAAAAGATTAATCTCATGCTATATTTTCTAAATATGATGCAACATATTTGAATGTCGGTTCCCATCCAAAAAACATAGTTAATCACTACATCTGAAAGCAAGCAAAAAACAACTCGCATTTGAAAAGCTGAAAACACATTTTCGCTTGAGACCAATATGATGCAGATTAAACATTTGATTTGGCTCTCGTTACACCATTCATGACTATAACAATTCACAGTACTAGCCATCGTTTTTTTAAACTCACTTCCTCACTCTTTAAATCAGTTTCACATTACCTCTTGAACCATGTTGCAGCCATCATAGGGAACCAACATTTCAAGTGCATGCGAGTTCCTCTGCATGCTGTAGCCACAGGTAGACGGGACCTGTGACAGAGGCATTGGAGGTGCATTTCCTGTGGGGTAAAAAAGTTCAGTTTTATATCATTGGTAGAGATAAATCAAGTCTACATTTAGGATATTATGGCTATTGATTTACCTTGTTCTACCGCAAATTGTGATGCTCCTGGTTCCACCGCTCTGAACTTCAATTTGCCCGAACCACACTGCAGTGAGGGCGACATGCTCTTCCATGACGAGTCTTTGGGACTGGCGACTTGTGTTGGGCTCATCCAGCCTGAAGGCCAATATAATATATATATTTTTTTTTTTTCAATAGTTTGTATACTTTAAAGAGAAGCAAAACAATTCAAGCAAAATAACAAACCCTTCAATACGTAAATCAAAACATTTTTACCTGCAGAGTCTGCTTGATAATCACCCTCATCCTCCACATAAGCGTTTGGGGATGACTTCTTGGTCCCGCCTGTGACTTGAAAATCAAATCCTGACCCTTTTTCAAAAGCTCTCCCGAAAACAATTGTCCCCTCTTGGAACCCATTTGTTGTATCGGCATATTTTCTCCCTTCTCGTCTTTCTGTTTTCTTCAGACGATAACAGTCTATAGTTTGCGCAAAATAACACGTCAGAATAACAGCTGCAGCCAGGTAAACACCAGTGCCTTTTCTCTTGCGTATCATCCTGTTGCACATGACTGCTGGTAATGTGAGGAGATGAGATAACTTTCTTTGCCGCAACTATTTGAGCATCAGCAGGTGCTGTGACAACCAATACAGCTGTGATAGGTGCTCATAGGATTCCCATTCTGTAAAATGAAACTCACTGCGGGTGGAGAGCACTTGGCAATGAAGCATGAGACAGGGCTTTTAATACTGGCACATATTACCACCAGGCAGCCAATCAACAAGGCAGGTGCAGCGTCAGCTAATGCTTGCACCTGTGTTCAATTAGCTTGCAACAGGTGGGCCTCGTTAAGACTTGTCTAACGTCTACAAAGTAAGCCCTGTTTATTGATCTTGTAGATCGGGGGTGCCCAATACGTCGATCGCAAAGGTAGTGTGGGTAGATCGCATGGCATTGAAGCGCAAATACGGCGCACCTTTATGCACTTAAGAGGCGCTATTGGTGTAATCGCTCCAGTTTCTCCGCCGCTGTCAGGTTCCGGCGCTCGCAGTTCACTAGCACCGTTGGTTTCAAAGGCATACCAACTATTACAAATCCAATCCAATCCACTTTATTTGTATCGCACATATTAAAAAAATAGGGTTTACAAAAGTGCTTCACACCAAACATAACATTATAATAATATAACATTATAATAAAATATAATATTACAATAATAGATGAAAGGCACACATGAGAAAAGATAAAAGGATAAAAAGCACACATAAGAATTAATACACGGTACATAAAGGCTATGGACATAATAAAAGCATATAAATCGATAAAACATAGCTCAGACTGACTCAAAAGCGAGGGAAAAGAGGTGGGTCTTTAGGCGAGACTTCAAAGTTTGGAGGGTGGGCGACAATTTGACATGGGGGGGCAGGTCGATCCAGAGCCTGGGGGCTACCGCTGAGAAGGCTCGATATACAAACTGTTCAACCTACAGAGATGACAAAAAGTGTTCTTCCAAATACAAAAAGCCTCTGTATACGCTGTCTCGCAAACACCTTGGTTGGTTTTAGGGACTACCAGCAGCAGCTGAAGCAAAATTAAGTCACAAGAATGATAGAGACATAACAATACAGTATTTATTTGGGAATGGCTAATATACTTGTTGATGGCCAAACATTTCATAGAAGTAACACAACTCTGCTCACATTTCAGGGTTTTCTTTGACTTAGCCTACTTAAGAGGGAAAATATCTTTCAATATAAAATTATTTGTACGATAAGCTTCTTAACAATTACTATCATGTTTACACAACAGTAGACTAAATACAACTCATATGATGTAATTAGGACACTTATAAAATAGAAAAACATATTTTCTATATTGCTCCAATACTTTAAATGTAGATTAGAGGGTTGTGTTGATAAAACACAAGAACAGCCAAAGAGAATGGAAAGAAAACGTGGAAATATACCAAGAATGTGTACACATCCTCAATGGCTAACCTATTGTATTTAAAAGATGTTCTCACCTCAAGTATTCTTAATAGAAGACATTCCCCATTGTTATTTTCCCCAAATCTTTATTCACGAAGCTCTATACAAGTTGTATTCAAAAGTATACAAACAACTTTGCACAAGCTTGAGAATGCAAAGCCCATTAAGTCCTTTCAGAGTTCAAATAAAAATATCCCCCGATTCTTGGTTCTTCATAATTTTGTGTAATGTATCATACGGTTTGATTTCGATAAACCAATGAATGCAAGGGTAGAGTCTGACTATTTTGATTTGTTAATCTACATTGACCCACAATTATATGTATAACAATGCTTTCCCTTATTTAAAAGACAACATATTTATCTTCACATCAAGGAAAGTCAATCAGACGGTAACGGGATGGTCAGTGTCCCAGCCTGACTTGGACCAGAGATGTCGTTTCATGGTTAGATCCATAATTTGAAAGAAACAATACACAGGTGTTAAGGACACCCTGTATGATAAAAGGTTTTGCTTCTATCATTGTTGAAATTTAACTTGAATGGTTAAGGATCTCACCTGTGAAGTCATTTTTAGTTGTATGAAGGCTACTTTTATAATATAACATCTACAGTTGCAAGAAAAAGTATGTGAACCCTTTGGAACTACCTGGATTTCTGCATAAATTGGTCATAAAATGTGTTCTGATCTTCATCTAAGTCACAACAATAGACAAACACAGTCTGCTTAAGCTAAAACCACACAAACAATATGTTTTCATGTTTTTATTGAACACACCATGTAAACATTCACAGTGCAGGGTGGAAAACGTATGTGAACCCTTGGATTTAATAACTGGTTGACCCTCCTTTGGCAGCAATAACCTCAACCAAACGTTTCCTATAGTTGCATATCAGACCTGCACAATGGTCAGGAGGAATTTTGGACCATTCCTCTTTACAAAACTATTTCAGTTCAGCAATATTCTTGGGATGTCTGGTGTGAATCGCTCTCTTGAGGTCATGCCACAGCATCTCAATTGGGTTGAGGTCAGGACTCTGACTGGTCCACTCCAGAAGGCGTATTTTCTTCTGTTGAAGCCATTCTGTTGTTGATTTACTTCTGTGCTTTGGGTCGTTGTCCTGTTGCATCACCCATCTTCTGTTGAGCTTCAATTGGTGGACAGATGGCCTTAAGTTCTCCAGCAAAATGTCTTGATAAACTTGAGAATTCATTTTTCCGTCGATGATGGCAATCTGTCCAGGCCCTGAGGCAGCAAAGCAGCCCCAAACCATGATGCTCCCTCCACCATACTTCACAGTTGGGATGAGGTTTTGATGTTGGTGTGCTGTGCCTTTTTTTCTCCACACATAACGTTGTGTGTTCCTTCCAAACAACTCAACTTTGGTTTCATCTGTCCACAGAATATTTTGCCAGTAGTGCTGTGGAACATCCAGGTGCTCTTTTGCAAACTTCAAACGTGGACAGCCGTGGCTTCCTCAGACCAATTTATGCAGAAATCCAGGTAATTCCAAAGGGTTCACATACTTTTTCTTGCAACTGTAGGCCTACATGTGTAGTTTGAACACTTATGACCTAGTGTTTGACCAAATATTTAGTATTGCTTACTCCAGTTTACAAAACCAAAAAGAGACAAATGCTTAAGGTTCAATGTTTTTGCAGAACTGCCCAAAGTTGTAAATGCTCCATTTCAGAGTTGGTGTATGTAATGAGTGAAGCCAGCGTCCCTCACACAGCAGATGTTACTTATTTTAGGAAAGGACATGATGGAACTTTACCTTTGACTGAAATACGTTTTCAAAAAAAACAACCATTTTAAAGCTTGTTCACACAAGGAAAGCTAGTGTGAACACAAAATGTTCCAATTCAAAACCTAAGAAATGGTTGAGCAATGATGCCACCATGTGGACACAAAGCCACACTATGACAACACTTCAAATGCTAAACATGAATTACATTTATAAATGTAGGAATTTAAAGTGTGCACTTTAAGTTTAAGCACAATTTTCCTGTTTAAATTAAATGTCATTTTCTCAATATGGACTGTTCACTCATTCACAAACCAAATGAGACTTCTTGAAGAGCCTGGAATAAAGAGTCTCTTGGGTACTTGAAGGTTAACAAAAGCACAAACTGGAAAGCGTCTCTGTTCAAAACTTTTATTACAACTGTTTAAGTAAGGTAGCGTGGAGGAGGAAAAGGAGGCAGCATTGGTATGGCAAGTGAACATGGGGATGAAAAGGAGGACGGGGTGCCGGAGTGGGCGGGTGATCTGGTTTCACAGTGGTAGTTGGAGTGGTTGTCGGCTGAGTGGCTGGATATTGGGGATAGGGAGGGATCATATGGGTAAAGATGATAGTAAGGCATAGATGGTGGAAGCTGCAATGAGGGATTTGTAGCCTTTGGTTTAGTTGTAGTTGGTGTTGTCGCCGCAGTAGGTTTTGGCTTTGTAGCTGGATATTTGGGAGGATAAAGAGGATTAAGGGAGGATACATCGGCATATATTGTGGAAACGGCATCTGAGCGTATTGAGTCATCTGAGTATTTGAGGCATCCGAGGCAGTGCAGGAATTTTAGGAATTTGAGTCGCCTTTGCAGTTTTAGGCTTTGTGGTCGTTGCTGTTGTTGTCTCCGGCATCTTAGGGTATTCAGGCATCGGATAATTATATAGGAATTGTAGTCACCTTTGCAGTTGTAGGCCGTGTGGTCGTTGTCTCGGACATCTTAGGGTTTTGAGGCATCTGAGGGCATTCAGGAATCTGAGGGCATTCAGTAATCTGAGGGCATTCAGTAATCTGAGGGTATTCAGTAATCTGAGGGTATTGAGGAATCTGAGGGTATTGAGGAATCTGAGGGTATTGAGGAATCTGAGGGTATTGAGGAATCTGAGGGTATTGAGGAATCTGAGGGTATTGAGGAATCTGAGGGTATTCAGGAATCTGAGGGTATTCAGGAATCTGAGGGTATTCAGGAATCTGAGGGTATTCAGGAATCTGAGGCAGTGCAGGAATTTTAGGAATTTGAGTCGCCTTTGCAGTTATAGGCCGTGTGGTCGTTGCTGTTGTTTTCTCGGGCATCTGAGGGTATTGAGGCATCTGAGGGTATTGAGGCATCTGAGGGTATTCAGGAATCTGAGGGTATTCAGGAATCTGAGGGTATTCAGGAATCTGAGGGTATTCAGGAATCTGAGGGTATTCAGGAATCTGAGGGTGTTGAGGAATCTGAGGGTATTCAAGAATCTGAGGGTATTGAGGAATCTGAGGGTATTGAGGAATTTGAGTTGCCTTTGCAGTTATAGGCCGTGTGGTCGTTGCTGTTGTTGTCTCCGGCATCTTAGGGTTTTGAGGCATCTGAGGGTTTTGAGGCATCTGAGGGTATTGAGGAATCTGAGGGTATTGAGGAATCTGAGGGTATTGAGGAATCTGAGGGTATTCAGGAATCTGAGGGTATTCAGGAATCTGAGGCAGTGCAGGAATTTAGGAATTTGAGTCGCCTTTGCAGTTATAGGCTGTGTGGTCGTTGCTGTTGTTTTCTCGGGCATCTTAGGGTTTTGAGGCATCTGAGGGTATTGAGGAATCTGAGGGTATTGAGGAATCTGAGGGTATTGAGGAATCTGAGAGTATTGAGGAATCTGAGGGTATTGAGGAATTTGAGGGTATTGAGGAATCTGAGGAATCTGAGGGTATCCAGGAATCTGAGGGTATTCAGGAATATGAAGGTATTCAGGAATATGAAGGTATTCAGGAATCTGAAGGTATTCAGGAATCTGACGGTATTCAGGAATCTGAGGCAGTGCAGGAATTTTAGGAATTTGAGTCGCCTTTGCAGTTATAGGCCGTGTGGTCGTTGCTGTTGTTTTCTCGGGCATCTTAGGGTTTTGAGGAATCTGAGGGTATTCAGGAATTTGAGTCGCCTTTGCAGTTATAGGCCGTGTGGTCGTTGCTGTTGTTTTCTCGGGCATCTGAGGGTATTGAGGCATCTGAGGGTATTGAGGAATCTGAGGGTATTGAGGAATTTGAGTTGCCTTTGCAGTTATAGGCCGTGTGGTCGTTGTTGTCTCCGGCATCTTAGGATATTGAGGAATTTGAGTTGCCTTTGCAGTTATAGGCCGTGTGGTCGTTGCTGTTGTTGTCTCCGGCATCTGAGGGTATTGAGGAATCTGAGGGTATTGAGGAATCTGAGGGTATTGAGGAATCTGAGGGTATTCAGGAATTTGAGTCGCCTTTGCAGTTATAGGCCGTGTGGTTGTTGCTGTTGTTTTCTCGGGCATCTGAGGGTATTGAGGCATCCGAGGGTATTGAGGCATCCGAGGGTATTGAGGCATCCGAGGTACAGGGGAATGGGGGGAATTCGTTTTGGAAGCAGGAGTTGCAGCAGGAGTTGCAGCAGGAGTTGCGGCAGGTTTGGAACACCAGAGAGAGACTGGAATTCCTTGCCAACGCATCGGGAGTACATAACTTACACCCTTTGGGAGAAAAACATACAATTAGAAACAGCAAGGAATCACACAGACCTGTCAATGTTACAATCCGACTGTACAAGGCAAAAGATTAATCTCATGCTATATTTTCTAAATAGATCATCATGATGCAACATTTTTGAATGTCGGTCCCCATCCAAAAAACATAGTTAATCAGTACATTTGAAAACAAGCAAAAAACAACTCGCATTTAAAAAGCTGAAAACACATTTTCGCTTGAGACCAATATGATGCAGATTAAACATTTGATTTGGCTCTCGTTACACCATTCATGACTATAACAATTCACAGCACTAGCCATCGTTTTTTTAAACTCACTTCCTCACTCTTTAAATCAGTTTCACATTACCTCTTGAACCATGTTGCAGCCATCATAGGGAACCAACATTTCAAGTGCATGCGAGTTCCTCTGCATGCTGTAGCCACAGGTAGACGGGACCTGTGACAGAGGCATTGGAGGTGCATTTCCTGTGGGGTAAAAAAGTTCAGTTTTATATCATTGGTAGAGATAAATCAAGTCTACATTTAGGATATTATGGCTATTGATTTACCTTGTTCTACCGCAAATTGTGTTGCTCCTGGTTCCACCGCTCTGAACTTCAACTTGCCCGAACCACACTGCAGTGAGGGCGACATGCTCTTCCATGACGAGTCTTTGGGACTGGCGACTTGTGTTGGGCTCATCCAGCCTGAAGGCCAATATAATATATATATATTTTTTTTTCAATAGTTTGTATACTTTAAAGAGAAGCAAAACAATTCAAGCAAAAATAACAAACCCTTCAATACATAAATCAAAACATTTTTACCTGCAGAGTCTTGTTGATAATCACCCTCATCCTCCACATAAGCGTTTGAGGATGACTTCTTGGTCCCGCCTGTGACTTGAAAATCAAGTCCTGACCCTTTTTCAAAAGCTCTCCCGAAAACAATTGTCCCCTCTTGGAACCCATTTGTTGTATCGGCATCTTTTCTCCCTTCTCGTCTTTCTGTTTTCTTCAGACGATAACAGTCTATAGTTTGCGCAAAATAACACGTCAGAATAATAGCTGCAGCCAGGTAAACACCAGTGCCTTTTCTCTTGCGTATCATCCTGTTGCACATGACTGCTGGTAATGTGAGGAGATGAGATAACTTTCTTTGCCACAACTATTTGAGCATCAGCAGGTGCTGTGACAACCAATACAGCTGTGATAGGTGCTCATAGGATTCCCATTCTGTAAAATAAAACTCACTGCGGGTGGAGAGCACTTGGCAATGAAGCATGAGACAGGGCTTTTAATACTGACACATATTACCACCAGGCAGCCAATCAACAAGGCAGGTGCAGCCTCAGCTAATGGTTGCACCTGTGTTCAATTAGCTTGCAACAGGTGGGCCTTGTTAAGACTTGTCTAATGTATACAAAGTAAGCCCTGTATATTGATCATGTAGATCGGGTTAACCCGGTCTCACCAGAATGCGTGACTCCACCACGACTCCTTAACACTGCAGTGCGTGGTGGAGTCACGAATTCTGCTACATTTACGTGTCTGCGCCACGCAAACAACGCCAATGTAAATTGAATGAGGCTTCTTTGTCTTGGCGCACACACACATTTCTACAACGTCTAGCAGTGAGCTTTTATGCTAAAACGTTTTTAAAATCCACTTTATAGCTTGTAGTAACTCACGGAAGGCTTCTTTTATTTTATTTGTATTCATAATAATGTTTAATTTTCGTCAGAATGATATTATGGTGCATTAGTTACACATTTTTGTTTTCAAAAAACAATGCATTGTGTGTAATACTGTGATTTTTATTAAATTAGTTAGTTTTTAAGGAAGGCCAGAGCTGCAGCTGTGTCAAATAGATTGTTCCCTTTAGTTAACATTATTTAAAAGATAATTATATTCCTATTTGAACATCTCCCCTTTATTGTTTTACGGACGCAAAGAGCAATGTGAGCGTCCATTCCATAGTCTCATAAAAAAACGTGTAATAACTACGTTGGTCCACAACGTAGGACGTAGTATTTCTACAAAAACGCCTCGGAATTGTAAGATCCCTACGTTTTTTTTCACCATTCATTCCAATGGCTGGCGTCTATGTCACGTGATCTTCACATTTCTCCCTGCAGAAAAAAAAAACATGGCCGAACTTCGTTTTATTCTCGGTGTAAAATGCCTATTTTAAAGTTAGTTTGGCCATTAAAATGCGTTTTGATGTCATTTGATGCGAGAAATATGAGTTGTTATTTCAGATTATGTGTGCAGTTGATGCACATGATCTTTAGTTTGCTAGTTATTACACAGATTACTTCAGGAAATTGTGTCGATACAACGTTTTCATTGTTACCAAGGTGGTTGCTAGGGACGCTGCTATCGATATTATTTATGTTATGTTGTGTAACAGTTTAATGGTGTAATCTTTATTGCTACCCCCTTCCCCTGTCAATGTATAGTGTTGGTCCACAACGCAAACGTATTAGTTTAACAAAATGTGTGTATACCTCCAGCAATGTTAACTATGTTGAAGCACTTATTTTAACTGATATTATACATATGTATTATACTCTTATATAAGATGTATGTAGATAGTATAAGAAATGTGCAGAATACGACAGTTTAATGGTGGAGGTACACACATATTGATAGATGTCTTGTAATGCACTGTTGAGGAACCTGCGACCAAAGTTTTTAATCTCCGGCCTTGTCAGGTATTGAACATTCAATAAATAAAGAACATAGAATTATTAAATATAAAACACAGAATTTGTGTGATTATACTAAATGATTTACAAATAAACACCACTGCATATTTACAACTGTTACACATGCTGATGTAACGCAAATGTTTCCAACTTGGGATCAATAAAGTATATCTTATCTTAAGATGATCGATGGCTACTGCCATATTTGCAAAATGTGCCTCTGAACCTTGACAAGTGCATGTTTCAGGCTTATCAATGAACAACAGGAGGGGTCACAGACATAAGACCAGCTGTTAAATAAAGCTCTTCTGACCTTAGCTGGCATATGGGTATATATTAATGCTGCCCATTATGGGCACAAGCAATTTTCACCCATTTATTAATTATATGTTTTACATTTGAGTGTTTCCTATCCCCTAAACCTCCAGGGATGTACACAGTTTAATACTGGCCACTTCTTATTATGGGAAATACGAAAACGTCTTTTAAAACTACAACTCCCAGTAGAGACGTGCCATTGAACATGTTGCGAACGGTTGCGAAACACAATAGCCAGCATGTGTAGTTCTGGGGACGGGGTGGACCCGTTCAAATCCAGTTTTGGACAGTCTGCCGTGGTTCCATCCCATTTCAAGTGCTGTTCGACGCTCGGCACACTCTCCAATCACAGAGCTTGAGGACTATCACGGGGTTTGACAAGCGAAGCGGAGAGAATACTTACTTCCAGGTGTAATATTCTGTAAAGCAAATGAGCTGCTCCGACCCTCGGTCCTGACGGACTCCAACTTGTGTTTATTAATCAAACAAATAAATAAACACAAGGATAATTATGTGTTATTGTTGAGTAAATGGAGAATTGCACAGGGGGAAATAACGTATCTATGCCACAATTTTAGATGCGGATTTTGTTAAACTAATACGTTTGCGCTGTGGACCAACACTATACATTGACAGGAAAGGGGGTAGCAATAAAGATAACACCATTAAACAGTTACACAACATAACAGAAATAATATCGATAGCAGCATCCCTAGCAACCACCTTGGTGACAATGAAAACGTTGTATAGACAGTGGCGACTGGTCATTAGGGGCAGGTGGGGCACAGCCCCACCTAGTGTCAGCAGAAAGTATTAAAAGTAATGATTACAAAAAAATGCAAAAGATAAATTAAAAAATATATAAAATATATTTTAAGATCATGTTTAATCATCTGATTCGTCTGTACATTGCTGTTTTAGTCTGTGTTCTTCTAATTAGTGTCTACAGTGTGTGCCTATTGAGCTGTTTTGAGCCATGTGGGACAAAACCCGATCCTGCCCCTCCCTCTCCCTGTTTAAGTCAATGGTGACTGTAAAAACTACACTGCGCATGCTCAGAGTATTGTCCTATTTAATGTGTGTGGCAACAAAATAATGACCATAGGGGCATAGTGCTGCCATCCCCACCATACGTCATCTCACATCATTCAGAGCTGATTGGCTGTAAGTACGTGTGCCGCGAAAAGTGTGATGTGTGAAGAGGAGGAGAGAGAGCTGCAGTGAGGCGTCCTAAAACCCGGAAGTATGCTGCGCATGGCTTCCCTCGACAAAAAAGCAATGATATTTCTCCATAGGATTTTAGAAAATAGCTCCAAATAAGATCTGTGGGAAACAAACCTGTTAGATAAATGCACGTTTTGTTCAGCCAGATAATATCCACATGTCTACCCTACTTTTATAATTTTCGAATCATAAATCTATTGATTAGATCAGATTTATGATAGACTTTTGAAACTACAAGAACATAAGGAGGACTTTTACAAAAAAGTAATAGAGATTTTTGTCCAGAAGGATATGCAAATGGACTTCATCTTCATGTCAAGGTAAGACTGCAATTTGATTGAAAATGGGATCTTACTAAGAGAGAACAATTCAATATTTAAATGATACAATTATATTTTTTGGGTATCCTTTTGTTGAACTGTCTGTTTAAAATTAATTGAAGCATCAGACAAAAAAAGCTTTTGAAAATAATATGATATTTTGATTTAGGTCAAAATATAATATTTGTAAACCTGAAGAGTCAGAGCCTCACCAGCCATGAACCTCAGAAGCTTATATATAGACATCTACGTTTTTTGTGCCCCACCACTTTTGTACATATAAAAACGCCACTGTGTATAGACACAATTTCCTGAAGTAATCTTCGTAATAACTAGCAAACTAAAGATCATGTACATCAACTGCACACATAATCTGAAATAACAACTCATATTTCTCGCATCAAATGACATCAAAACGCATTTTAATGGCCAAACTAACTTGAAAATAGGCATTTTACACCGAGAATAAAACGAAGTTCGGCCATGTTTTTTTTTTCTGCAGGGAGAAATGTGAAGATCACGTGACATAGACGCCAGCCATTGGAATGAATGGTGAAAAAAAACGTAGGGATCTTACAATTTCAGAGGCGTTTTTGTAGAAATACTACGTCCTACGTTGTGGACCAACGTAGTTAGTACACGTTTTTTTGTGAGACTGGGTTGTCCATTCCCATTGGATAACGGAAGGTTTTACACCCGGAAGTAAGTATTCTCTTTACTGTTGATTGATTTTACAGTGGTATCTGCACTACTGAAAAACACCTTGTTGATTACACAACATTGATTGGTTTAAATTGTGTGCAATGCATTTTGTATTTTCCCTCTTCGATTCCGAGAAAAAAATATTTGTTCAGAGTTTACGATGGCTGAAGACACTACACTACCCAGAATCCTCAGCTATCGTTTGGGACTACACCATCGAGGCTTCTCAATACTCAAATTTCCCCTCCTCCACTCCTCCGTCCTCCGGTAGTGACCCGGAAATGAATTTCAGCGCGCCATTTTGAAGGACATCTCATTTCTCTAAATGCACACCGAGGACCGAGGATCGAGCGTCGAGGAGGCTCTCTGGAGGAGCTCTAACCGAGGATACACTGATGGTTCCTCCACCGCTCCTCCACGGATGCATTTCCGGGAACGGTGGAGGCGTGACGCACGGCCGGACTTATCTCAGCCAATAACAGCTCTGCATGCATCCCCTGGATATAATTTTAGAAACTGCTTTCATCGCGTCGCGATGTTTCCAGAGAGAACAGCTGTAAGGTCCGTGCAGAAAGCAGAGCAGTGTGTATAATATATATCACTCAGTATAACAGGCCTACTCTCTTTATTTGCTTTAGTTTAGTAGATATCTACAAACAAAGAGTCGATATTTTTCTAAGACCATTTAGTGCTTCACATAATAAAATACACAACGGCTTATGCTTTAGGAGCTGTAGGTGTGTGTGGTACAGTGTGTAGGTGTGTGTGTGGTACAGTGTGTAGGTGTGTGTGTGGTACAGTGTGTAGGTGTGTGTGTTGTACAGTGTGTAAATGCGGCGGACAGACGGGTCTCAGTTGGTTTGGTGTCCTCTGCTTACTTTTAATAGGCCTACTTGTAAATACAACTTTTGGCCCGTAATTTCAATTCCCCATTTCAGCGACCAGAGAGAGGGGGGGATATATCCAGTCTCTGATTGTGTTACGTTATTATGAGAGTGCTCTCATACTTTAAATTGTATATATTTATATAAATATGTGTGTGTGTGTGTGTGTGTGTCCGCATCTGTAGCCTGTTATTGTCTCATTATACCGCACTCTCAATGAATTCAAAGTAAATATGTGGGGGAACAATGTTCAGCTGATCTAACAGAGATACAGCGCTATGACAAAACACTCGACAGCTGATGCAGCTGTTGCCACGTAATAATGAACGGACGTCTCTTTAATATGACCGCTCAGAGGAGAGGAGTTCTCATTTCTTTAAACGTCTGCTGCTTCCCCTCCTCGGTCCTCCGCTCGCATCTCCTGTGGGCGGATCTAAGTCTCGAGGAGGGGAACCGAGGAGGGGAGTCGAGGAGGGGAAATTTGAGTATTGAGAAGCCTCTCATGTACTTTACTTGACAAACCCCGTGATTTGTCCTCAAGCTCTGTGATTGGATGTTGGAGTGGCAGTGCACCAAGGTTACGCCGAGCGTCAAACAGCATTTTGAAATGGAATGAAACCCATCGACAGCACACTATTCAAAACAGGAATCGAATGTGTCCTACTCCCCCCACCCCCTCCCCCCTTAGGTCACAGGCTCCTCCAACAGTGCAACACAATAAAACAGATAAACAGAAAAAATAGTGCAAGTCAATACAAAAAGAAAAATAGTAAAAAGTTAAATAGTGCAATAAGAGTCTATACAAGTGATTGTAATATGATATATTAGATAAATGATTTCTAAGTAGCAGCCAGATGAATGTTATGGATGTTGTTTCAAAGTTCAGGTGTTTAATAAGCCTCATCCCAATACCCCTCCTCGACTCTTCTCTTCCCCTCCTCCGGGACTTGACCCGGAAATCGATCAAGACACGCCATTTTGCGTATAAAAGCCCCGCCCCCACCTTCACAGCTGGTCGATTTCAACAGAGGAAAACCGACAACTGGAAGATGAGTGGAAAAGCGTCACATAAATGTATAAGTGCTCACACCTCCGTGGGAATTATTATGTGCAATTCATTTCTAAAGGCTTTCACATTACTATAATTATATTTTTATTTAAATGTAGGCTACATTTTACACCAAAACGGAACACAAAAGCAGGACCAACCATCATTGAATTCCTTGACTAACAAGAGAAAGATTCATTCATTTAAATAAATATTTAACAAGAAATGGGCCGGTTCTAAGGGGTTATTCGCCCAATGAGAGGGGATACAGCTGTGCACATGTCATCATTAACAGACGTCGTTTAAGAGTGACGTTTGAGTGAACGAGGACATCCCAATTCATACCTGAGGACTCCTCTGTCCTCGCGTCACCTCCTCGTGTCCCTCGCTCGCATTTTACGGAGGCGGAGCTAAAATGCAAGGAAGGGACGCGAGTGAGGGAAAGGAGGAGTCGAGGAGGGGTATTGGGATGAGGCTATGGGGCTTTTGGCAAAGCTTAAAAGGAAAACTCGAGAGAGATGAGTTATTGTTATTACAACGTGACTTCACTATTATTTAACAACTCTTTTTATTGGGTTCTTTTATTTGGGGTTATGGTAGTGACAGACAGCTATCATACTGAATAAATATTTACTGTGAATGTATGCAAAAATATATGGCATATAGCTGTCTAACAGAACTAATTTAATAAAAATCACAGTATTACACACAATGCACAGTTTTTTGAGAACAAAAATTCGTAACTAATGCACCATAATACTGTAGCGATCCTGATAGGCTACTCAGGGTGTCACTTAGGCATCCCCCGTCTCTCTGCCAATCATAGAGCTGCACCGTGATGGTGGCTGAGGTGCGGGCCTGTGGTTGGTGGAGCGGACGGGGGAGGGCGGGTAGTTGTGACGTAGACAGTGCTATATCTTGTGGTTGGTTTAGGAAATAAGTTAGTGTGCGGTAGAACCCACGAAGTATACTTCACCTGTTATCATATGTCTTCAATTACTAGTTATTAAAGCCTAATAACTACAAGCCTGTTTCCGACTCACCTTGTGAACGCTACAATACATTCTGACGAAAAATACAAATTATTATGAATACAAATAAAATAAAAGCCTCCCGTGAGTTACTACAAGCTATGTAGATTTTAAAAACGTTTTATATAATAAAAGCTCACTGCTGGACGTTGTAGAAATGCGTGAGTGCACCACGACAAAGGAGCCTCATTTCACTTTACATTACCGCAGTACTTTTCCCACAAAGGTTCATGAGAACTTAGTTCATGAGAACTCTTTAGTTCGCATGAACCTTTGTGGGAAAAGTACCGCGGTGTGAATGCGCCTATTGGCGTTGTTTGCGTGGTGCAGACACGTAAATGTAGCAAAGTTCGTGACTCCACCACGCAATGCGGTGTTAAGGAGTCGTGGAGTCACGCATTCTGGTGAGACCAGGTTGACTGGAGACATGTACAAAATATATGTCATAGGCTATGTATTATTGCTACACAAACATTATATTGCCGTTGTAGTGTCGCCAACTCCATTTATAATACACAAAAAGACTGCAAAATGCGTCTATGATTATTTTTAGTATTTTCGATCATTCCAATCCAGTCGAGAGATCTCTCTCTCTGCCCCGCCTGCTTGGGAGGGGGCGGGGCAGTTACACACACGCAGCTGATACATGCAACACACACGGAGGAGATGGCCGAGAGAACGCGCTCCAAGGTGTGGTTACACTTGACCCGTCTCGATATGCAAAGTCTATTAAGTCCTTTCAGAGTTCAAATAAAAATATCCCCCGATTCTTGGTTCTTCATAATTTTGTGTAATGGCCTATCATACGGTTTGATTTCGATAACAAACCAATGAATGCAAGGGAAGAGTCTGACTATTTTGATTTGTTAATCTACATTGACCCACAATAATTAGATGTATAACAATGCTTTCCCTTATTTAGAAGACAAATATTTATCTTCACATCAAGGAAAGTCAATCAGACGGTAACGGGATGGTGAACAGCGGAGACCGAGGAATAAACGGAGACTTCGAGATTCCCCCGGGGACGCCTCGGCAGACAGACACGCATGAGGCAGTGACGAGAGGAAGAGAACCGAGATCCGAGGGAACAAATATCCGCCATGTTGTTAGCCACCCTGCTAGCATATCAACGGCTAAAGCTACAACGGAGCCTCCCTCCCCCCACCACCACCCCACCTCTCCAAACACCACGGCAAGCCGGTTGCTGTAACGGACAAAGACAAATATCTGCAAGCTGACGACATTGTGCATTTAAGCAACAAAAATGGACTACATATTTTTCATCTGAACACTAACAGCCTGAGACACAAACTGGCTGAACTCAGGCAGCTATTCATGAACGGTAAGGCAAGCATATTATGCTTTTCTGAGACCAAATTGGACAATTCCATTACAGATTCAGAGATTGAAATTGAAGATTATCTTGTAGTGAGAAGGGACAGGAACGTGAATGGAGGTGGTGTCTGCATGTACATACATAAAGACACCAATTTTAAAAACCGTACTGACCTGCATCATGAAAATATTGAATCTGTGTGGGTTGAAATTCTTTTTGACAATGCTAAATCTGTAATAGTCGGGACAATCTATAGACCACCGGAACAGAGTGACTTTTATGATACATTAGATGGGTGTTTGGCTGATGTGGGGGATGTAGAGACAATTATTATTGGAGACTGGAACACGGATATGCAACGTAAAGACACGTCCGTCTTCAAGTCCTTCAGTAGGATTTGTGATCTGCACGGCTTCAGCCAGCTAATCACCCAACCCACCCGGGTATGTGAAACAACACAAACTACCATTGATCTCATTCTGACCTCTGACAAGTCCAGGATCTCCAGTAAAGGGGTTATAGCATGCGGTTTAAGTGATCATTATATGATATTCTGTACCCGCAAAAAGCTAAAACAAAGGGCCGGCTGTCACAAAACAGTCATATCTAGAGACCTCAAAAACTACTCTAGCGAGGCCTTTAACCTAGAACTGGAGAGCCTGGACTGGTCAGATGAGCTCAGTGGTACACAAGTTGAAGAAACATGGCTTGGTTTCAAAAACAAATTCTCTGCAATACTCAATGATTTGGCCCCCCTAAGAACAACCAGGGTAAAAAATCGCGCTGAGCCGTGGATGCACTCCGGCATACTGACCGCCATGAAAACCAGAGACAAAAAATGCTCTGAGTTTCATAAAAGTCAGTCAATGCTTTCCAAAAGCACGAGCAGTGAACTCCAGGCCCACGTGACTGAACTAAAAATTGAAAGAAACAGACTAAGAAATGACGTAAGCTCCATGATCAAAACTGCCAAAAAGAATTTCATCAATGTCAAAACTGAGGAAAACAAAAATAAACCCCGTGAACTTTGGAAATTACTCAATAACCAGCTTGGCTGCAGTAAAAAACTCAAAACGAGATTTTCTAACTTAAACATAAAGACAGATAACAGGCTCATCACAGACAAACTGGATGTGGCCAAGTACTTGACATTTTTTTTCACAAACATAGCCACAACTCTTGTAAATAAATTACCCTCCCACTCAGGGCTTTTTGGAGTAGATCACATCATGACCTACTACAAAAACCTAGGGGTACGCAAAGATGATTTCAGTCTAGCAAGGGTAACAACAGCAGAGGTACTCATTAAACTGAGCGCCCTCCAACCTAACAAGGCCACTGGCCACGACAATATCCCCTCCAAATTCCTCAGAGACACAGCAACCGCCATCTCACCAGTCATAGCTCACATAATTAACCTCTCCATAAAACAGGGAAAAGTACCCAAAGACTTCAAAATTGCAAGAGTAACCCCCCTGCACAAAAAGGGCAGCAAATTGGACCCAGGCAACTACCGCCCTGTTTCTATACTTACCTCCATCTCGAAAGTCATGGAAAAAATAGTATATGAACAGGTCGAAAAGTACCTCGCGGAAAAGAAACTAATCTATGAATTTCAATCTGGCTTTAGAACATCCCACTCCACTGACACATGCCTTCTTTATTTGAGCGACCACATCAAACAAGAGGTGGACGAGGGCAAGTACTGCGGCATGGTGATGCTGGACCTACAAAAGGCTTTCGACACTGTCAATCACCCCATTCTGATTGACAAGCTAAAAGCAATTGGTTTTGATAAACTATCGGTGAGCTGGATGCAATCTTACCTGGAGGGGAGACAACAGATGGTGGAGGTAAACGGTACTCTGTCCCCCCCCCCTCCCAGTGAGCTGTGGTGTTCCACAAGGAAGCATATTAGGTCCGTTACTGTTCCTAATTTATGTAAATGACATGTCATCAGCATGTGACTGCAACTTGTTCCTGTTCGCGGACGACTCAGCCCTGCTGGTCTCTTACAGGAACAGGTTGCAGGTTGAAAAAACCCTCAGCTCCGAGCTCGGCAGAATCTGCACGTGGCTCGCCGATAATAAATTATCATTACACCTGGATAAAACAGAGTCCATTCTCTTCGGTTCGAAACATAATCTCAGCAAATCCGACGACTTCTCAGTTGCAGTGGGCGACATTATTGTCACAAGTAAGAAGGAAATTACATACCTAGGATCTATTCTTGAGGCAAACCACTCCTGTGACAAAATGGCATCCAATGTAATAAAAAAAGTCAATCAAAGAACTAGATTCCTATACCGGATCTCCTCTCTGGTAAACAAAAACACCCTGAAAACTCTGTCAGGAGCACTCATTCAAGGGTACTATGACTATGCTTGCACGTCATGGTACCATAGCACCTCTAAGGCGCTAAAAATAAAACATCGCAAAATAAACTGGTCAGACTACTGCTTGACCTTTCATCTAGAACCCACCTCACCTCTGCCCACTTTGACAACCTAGGATGGCTTAGAGTAGACGACAGAGTACAGCTACTTGCAATGGGACTGGTCTACAAGATCCACTACACCTCTATGGTACCCATGTACATGTCAAAATTCTTCCCAAAGGTCAAGGAATACCATGATCATAACACCAGAGGGAGCTCCACAAATCATGTGAAACCCAGATTTGGCACAAAAAAGGGGGAATACACGTTTCGCAATTATGCCACATCAAGGTGGAACGCTCTTCCCACAACTGTAAAGGAAAGTAAAACTATACTTACCTTCAAAACCTCTCTTAAAGAGCACCTTCGGGGGAGAGCATTGCAAAACTGGCCCCGGTAATGGTACAAATCTCAACCCGTCGTTCAATGGACAGCTTCCCCCCCCCATCTATGTATATTCTCGCATTTTAGACTCTGTTACTAACTGTATATCTTTAGACTTGGTATGTCTTAAATGTCCGGTTAGGATGTATTAGAACGAAATCTAAAATGAAAATTGTAAATAAGCAATCTGTATGTAAAAAAACCACCTGTATGTAAATTGTAAATAAGCCATCTGTATGTCAAATATGTCTTAAATGACATTAATTGGAAATGGGGGACCCTGATGTAAACAAGACGAAAGTCTTTCTCTGGTCTGCATCCCCTTAACAATTGTATGTTTTGAGCTGTACTGTACTGTACCCAATATACAAGCTGTTAATAAACTTTTCAATCAATCAAACATGCATCAGTGTCCCAGCCTGACTTGGACCAAAGATGTCATTTCATGGTTAGATCCATAATTTGAAAGAAACAATACACAGGTGTTAAGGACACCCTGTAGGATAAAAGGTTTTGCTTCGATCATTGTTGACATTTCACTTGAATGGTTAAGGATCTCACCTGTGAAGTCATTTTTAGTTGTATAAAGGCTACTTTTATAATATAACATCTACATGTGTAGTTTGAACACTTATGACCTAGTGGTTGACCAAATATTTAGTAATGCTTACTCCAGTTTACAAAACCAAAAAGAGAAAACACAACCCTTTTAAAGCTTGTTCACACAAGGAAAGCTAGTGTGAACACAAAATGTTCCAATTCAAAACCTATAAGAAATGGTTGAGCAATGATACCATGTGGACACAACGCCACACTTCAAATGAATTACATTTATAAATGTAAGAATTTAAAGTGTGCACTTCAAGTTAATAGTTTGTCAGCACAACTTTTCGGTTTAAATTAAATGTCATTTTCTCAATATGGACTGTTCACTCATTCACAAACCAAATGAGACTTCTTGAAGAGCCTGGAATAAAAAGTATCTTGGGTAGTTGAGGGTTAACAAAAGCACAAACTATAAAAGCGTCCCTGTTCAAAACTTTTATTAGAACTGTTTAAGTAAGGTAGCGTGGAGGAGGAAAAGGAGGCAGCAATGGTATGGACAAGTGAACATGGGGATGAAAAGGAGAATGGGGTGCCAGAATGGGCGGGTGATCTGGTTTCACAGTTGTAGGAGTGGTTGGATATTGGGGATAGGGAGGGATCATAGGGTAAAGATGATAGTAAGGCATAGATGGTGGAAGCTGCGATGAGGGATTTTTCGCCTTTGGTTTAGTTGTAGTTGGTGTTGTCGCAGTAGGTTTTGGCTTTGTAGCTGGATAAAGAGGATGAAAGGGAGGATACATCGGCATATATCGTGGAAACGGCATCTGAGCGTATTGAGGCATCTGAGGGTTTTGAGGCATCCGAGGGTTTTGAGGCATCCGAGGCAGTGAAGAAATTTGAGTCGCCTTTGCAGTTGTAGGCCGTATGGTCGTTACCTCTGGCATCTTAGGGTTTTGAGGCATCGGAGGGTATTGAGGCATCCAAGGCATCGGAGGGTATTGAGGCATCCAAGGGGTTTGAGGCATCAGAGGGTTTTGAGGCATCAGAGGGTTTTGAGGCTTCAGAGGCAGTGAAGGAATTTGAGTCGCCTTTGCAGTTGTAGGGCGTGTGGTCGTTGCCTCTGGCATCTTAGGGTTTTGAGGCATCGGAGGGTATTGAGGCATCCAAGGCATCGGAGGGTATTGAGGCATCCAAGGGGTTTGAGGCATCAGAGGGTTTTGAGGCATCAGAGGGTTTTGAGGCTTCAGAGGCAGTGAAGGAATTTGAGTCGCCTTTGCAGTTGTAGGGCGTGTGGTCGTTGCCTCTGGCATCTTAGGGTTTTGAGGCATCGGAGGGTATTGAGGCATCCAAGGCATCGGAGGGTATTGAGGCATCCAAGGGGTTTGAGGCATCAGAGGGTTTTGAGGCATCAGAGGGTTTTGAGGCTTCAGAGGCAGTGAAGGAATTTGAGTCGCCTTTGCAGTTGTAGGGCATGTGGTCGTTGCCTCTGGCATCTTAGGGTTTTGAGGCATCGGAGGGTTTTGAGGCATCCAAGGCATCTGAGGGTTTTGAGGCATCCAAGGCATCTGAGGGTTTTGAGGCATCCAAGGCATCTGAGGGTTTTGAGGCATCAGAGGCAGTGCAGGAATTTTAGGAATTTGAGTCGCCTTTGCAGTTGTAGGCCGTGTGGTCGTTGCCTCTGGCATCTTAGGGGTTTGAGGCATCGGAGGGTATTGAGGCATCGGAGGGTATTGAGGCATCCAAGGCATCAGAGGGTATTGAGGCATCAGAGGGTTTTGAGGCATCAGTGGGTTTTGAGGCATCAGTGGGTTTTGAGGCATCAGCGGGTTTTGAGGCATCAGTGGGTTTTGAGGCATCAGTGGGTTTTGAGGCATCAGTGGGGTTTGAGGCATCCAAGGGTTTTGAGGCATCAGTGGGTTTTGAGGCATCAGTGGGTTTTGAGGCATCAGTGGGTTTTGAGGCATCAGTGGGTTTTGAGGCATCGGAGGGTATTGAGGCATCCAAGGGGTTTGAGGCTTCAGAGGCAGTGAAGGAATTTGAGTCGCCTTTGCAGTTGTAGGGCGTGTGGTCGTTGCCTCTGGCATCTTAGGGTTTTGAGGCATCGGAGGGTTTTGAGGCATCCAAGGCATCTGAGGGTTTTGAGGCATCCAAGGCATCTGAGGGTTTTGAGGCATCCAAGGCATCTGAGGGTTTTGAGGCATCCAAGGCATCTGAGGGTTTTGAGGCATCCAAGGCATCTGAGGGTTTTGAGGCATCCAAGGGTTTTGAGGCATCAGAGGCAGTGCAGGAATTTTAGGAATTTGAGTCGCCTTTGCAGTTGTAGGCCGTGTGGTCGTTGCTTCTGGCATCTTAGGGTATTGAGGCATCCAAGGGTTTTGAGGCATCTGAGGGTATTGAGGCATCTGAGGGTATTGAGGCATCTGAGCTACAGGGGAATGGGGGGAAATCGTTTTGGAAGCAGGAGGTGCAGCAGGAGGTGAGGCAGGAGGGGAGGCAGGTTTGGAACACCAGAGAGAGACTGGAATTCCTTGCCAACGCATCGGGAGTACATAACTTCCACCCTTTGGGAGAAAAACATACAATTAGAAACAGCAAGGAATCACACAGACCTGTCAATGTTACAATCCGACTGTACAAGGCAAAAGATTAATCTCATGCTATATTTTCTGAATAGATCATCATGATGCAACATATTTGAATGTCGATCCCCCCATCCAAAAAACATAGTTAATCAGTACATTTGAAAGCAAGCGGAAAAAAACTCGCATTTGAAAAGTTGAAAAACACATTTTCTCTTGAGATCAAGATGATGCAGATTAAACATTTTATTTTGTTGGCTCTCGTTACACCATTCATAACTATAACAATTCACAGCACTAGCCATCGTTTTTTTAAACTCACTTCCTCACTCTTTAAATCAGTTTCACATTACCTCTTGAACCATGTTGCAGCCATCATAGGGAACCAACATTTCAAGTGCATGGGAGTTCCTCTGCATGCTGTAGCCACAGGTAGACGGGACCTGGGACAGAGGCATTGGAGGTGCATTTCCTGTGGGGTAAAACAGTTCAGTGTTTATATCATTGGTAGAGATAAATCAAGTCTACATTTAGGATATTCATTTACCTTGTTCTACCGCAAATTGTGATGCTCCTGGTTCCACCACTCTGAACTTCATCCGGCCCAAACCACACTGCAGTGAGGGAGACATGCTCATCCATGACGAGTCTTTTGGACTGGCGACTTGTGTTGGGCTCATCCAGCCTGAAGGCCAATATAATATATATATATTTTTTTTAAATAATTTGTACTTTAAAAGAGAAGCAAAACAATTCAAGCAAAAACAACAAACCCTTCATTATGTAATCAAAACATTTGTACCTGCAAAGTCTCCTTGATAAGCACCTTCATCCTCCTCATAAGCGTTTGAGGATGACTTCTTGGTCCCGTCTGTGACTTGAGAATCAAGTCCTGATCCTTTTTCAAATTCTCTCCCGAAAACAATTGTCCCCTCTTGGAACCCATTTGTTGTATCTGCATATTTTCGCCCTTCTCTTCTTTCTGTTTTCTTCAGACGATAACAGTCTATAGTTTGCGCAAAATAACACGTCAGAATAACAGCTGCAGCCAGGTAACCACCAGCGCATTTTCTCTTTCCTGTGTGTATCATCCTGTTGGACATGACTGCTGATGTGAAGAGCTGCTATTTAAGCATCAAGCAGGTGCTGCGACAAGCAATCAAGCTGTTATTGGATCCACCTGGGTTGTGTTAAGGTTGCCAATAGTCTAGCTGTCTAACTGAGAGGTTCATTCTGGCCCATCTCACCAACATAAGGGTAAAACACAACCACTCTGCCATCTTTCTGAGAAATAGAGAAATGGTGTAACCTATGTACGTGTAATGTATACACTTTAGACATTATGTTATTTACAATAAATCTAATGAGTACAAAGTGTACTCCTCCCTCCTAAAATGAATTATCACAAGGTTATATAATGTGGTATGATCAGAAGCTCAAGAACATTTACTTATTTAAGATTACACTGTTTTGTCAACTTCTGTTGTGAACGCCATTGTTATCATTTGGAGCTCAAATTTGTATTTAGAAGAAAAAGGAAATTTGAACATGTGCAACTGGGCAAACTCCATCTGCAGAGCAAGCACTGAACAGCTACGGAATGAATCTTGAGGTGAGGTTTGTTCGTATTCTTTGTCTATATTTCCAAATCTTCTTTACTTTATTGATTGTGGCATCACAAACTAGATTCACAGTGAAATGGTTAGCACTACATTTCAGAATTCACCAATAAAAAGGATCGCTTTAGAAATATTCAAAAATAAATCTTTATTTTGCTTATTTTTTACTTGAACCTTGACATAAACTGTACATAATAATTCAGGATTCATATTTTTCCTGCTGACAAAGACTATATAATCTGCACTTTGAAAGTATTATGCAACATATTACAATTGTGTTTCATAATACACGTGGATATTAATACCAGTAGTCCAGCGACCAAAACAAGGTATGCTATTACAGTAACACATTGCTTCAGGCAGCTTTGTCTCCAAGGTAACTGACAACAAAAAGTGTGAGGTGTTGGGGTGAGTGCATTACCTTAAGTGTACATATTTCTTTTTTTTGTTGTCAGTTTGCTATTCTCATTTTCATAATTTTCAATCAAACTAAAGCTTATAATTTACAATGTTTTCAATTGAAACATTTCATGCAGGCATTGCCTAATCTCATATCTGTTTTTATGACCTTTCTCTGTGCCCTTTTCAACATGATAATTTATGATATTTTTCTTGTAAATGTGATACTGATTCTGCTGCATAAATGTTTATAATAAATATATGTGACTTAGAGTCTTTGAGATATTTTTCATGTTATTGCCACCTAATTTATTTACTGTATATATTCGTCTTCACCAGGAGATGCACCTTACAGAAGCAGTAAATACTGAATACCTTCGTGGGAAAAATATTCGAAAGCAGTGACTTTACTGCAGTCAGAAGACATGACATCTAGCTCTTCCTGTAAGTCTGCTCCAATCACAACGATGATTAAATAAAAAAAGCAGGCCAGTGTTTACTTATCTTAGTAGGACTTGATTCAACAGTAAATTGTGTTTTACCATTAGACCCTGCTTCTACATTAGAACACGATATCAGTGAGCCACTATCTGCCCTGGATGACAAAGTAAGACGGATCAAGTAGTTGAAAATACACAATCGATTTTGCTTTTCAGCTCTGTTTTAATCACTGTATATTGAATTTGTTAAAGCTTTTGATTTATTACTTGTTAACTTTAATAGATTTGTGTTTTTCTTTGGTAAGAGGAGAGCAGAGGGCTGTCCACAGTATGTCAGGGACCCTCCCACCTATTGTCTCAGAGCAGCAGGAGTTCTGAGGTATAACCGGGAGTCTGACAACAGGATAAACCTAACAACCATTCTTCCAGCGGTAAAAGAGATCACGTTTCTACCTACTGTTGTGAACTCCAATCTACATGAATTTATGTTACTGATTATTTCAATATAACACTTGTTTGTCCAGTCCCAACCTGTGACAGAATACCCAGTAAGGTGTGAGTTCTGTGGAGGAAAGGGCCAACCTTCACTGGATCTAACATGGACTCAGGAACCTGAGGTAACAAACAAATTAACACAGGAAAATAAATCCCCAAATACACCTGATGAACCGTTTACCTCCTTGTATCCTCTTTCATTTTCATCTTAGTCAATGCCACTGTTCTGCTGTGCTCAGCGGCAGCAGCTGTGTAAGATGCTGGCAAAGCAGAGATGTTTGGTTGAGGGCAGATGTGACCTGAGGACTCTTACTCCATCGTCACCGAGAGACAAGCCTGGAACAGTAAAGGGGGAGCTTCTCTTACAAGGCAAGGAGATGGAGGATAACAACAAGTTCATCATGGACTTACTGGGTGGACTCAGGTACAACTTTGCGTCTTAAAATGATTTTAAATCCATTACACAGCAACAGAAAAATAAATTAAACTGCTATCTTTATACTGTAATGTTTATGCTTCATTAGAGAACGATCAGAATTAAGAATATACGATGATTACTCAATCCAACTACCGGGGGCAGAAACCTGTGAGTAACAGCTGAGTTTACGTAACGCATTGACAGCTTTTAATCTGTTCACCCAGTCATGATTGATAAGCACAAACAGGCATTGCAAGAGCTCTCTTTGTGACATTAAATGGATTTGTGAGGCTGATAGAGTTTGTCCTGTGCTGTTGTTTAGTTCCCCCAACATCAAAGGTCCTTAGCTTCCGGCTCTCTCGTGCTCCAGGAGAAGGATGTTGGACAGTTTGTCCTTGTAGCGATGCTGAAAAGGAATTGAAAATAAAACAGGAAGAGGAGCAGGTGTTGATCCTTTTTTGTGACCACAAGCAACTACAGTTTGGCATATGTCATTATCAGGTACCCACAATATGCTATTGTGTATTCTCTTATTAAAGTCAGTGCTAAGAATACCTAACCTTTATTGGAAAACTAACAAATAATCCTAATTTATTTGTATTGATTCAGGAGGACTTCATTCTGTATATTATATTTACCCATATACACTGCCCCCCTGTTGTCACCCTGTGTCTGATCAATACATAAAACTACACAATAGCAGTTTTAAAGCTGTATTTTTCTTTTAACATTTATTTATTGTGAATAGGGTTAAATATTTCTGGGTATAAACATGTATGGCTTTTGACAGGGTTACTTTAGCAATCTAATCTTGTGCTTTCATAAAGTAGGCAAGACACTGACACTGAAATTATAGAAGCAGATACTGAAATGTCTTCCTGATTTGTAGTCCCTAATATAGCTCAGGTCCCAAAGATACTTTATTCTAACTTCCCAAAAAGCAGTAGCTTTTTTAGTTGGACTCTCAGTTGCCTAATTTTATAATGTAGCCTTTTTGTTGTAAATGTTGATTAACATTAAAGTATTTGATTTGTTTATTTGTCCATGTTTACAGGACAGGGCAGAACCTCTTCAGAAGAAATACTCCAATGGCAGGACCTTTCTTACCGTGTTCCCTGATGGCTCTGCTCAGGCCTTGTATCCACTCACAATGCATAGATTTGTATAATGTGACCAGATTTCCAGTGGGTCTTGCAAGGAGCCCAAGAGAGTGTGCATGCAATACTACATACAGTGGATGTTCCCATCCTTATCGTCATGTTAACAGCTATCCCTCAGGCCTCTTGGCTCTGGTTGTCATGGTCACTGCAGAAAATGGGAGAGTCTGCATTGTGTACGATGACAGCGATGCCTCCAGTCCATCGATGAGAGCCATGTTCCAGTCTGACGGCAGGGCGACATGTTATCACAGCAATGGGAACATATGGTACAAAGAAAAGTATATGTATATATTATTTATTTAATTAAAATGTTTAGAATGAATATATATTTCAAAGCAATACTTGCCTTAAATGATATTTGTATATCCATTACTTATCACGTGTTACCTCCAAGATAAAAAAAATTACAAGCCGCTTTTGTGAACAAGCAATTCCAATCCGGAAAATAGGTTTATTAAACATACGACTAAATAAATAGGATTAGGATTATATTTCACGTTGTGTGAGAGTTTTTTTTATCAGAAGTTTATAGTTTTGCTGTTGTGAGCGTGGCCTTCATTTACTTAAATTCATCAAGAATATTCAGTTTTATAAATCATCTTTCACAATATAGGCAACAATTGTTATTCTTCCAGAATTGTGGTTACCAAGAAGTAATAATTTTGAAATAAAAAAAGATGTTGGGGTGAAATATTCATTCAATATTAAGGTAAATAAAAGTTGGCGGTGGCTAAAGGAAAAACCATGAATTGGGAAACATGGCAAAAACTCTTGAAAGACTCGCTGCCAGAGGCCTTATCATAATCTTAACCATAGCAGGTCAGTCAATGCTTTAACGCAAGAGTTATACGCTATGCATCAGACTGTAGAACATCCTGTTCTATACAAATGGGGGAATGACATGGATGGTTTAGAAAAGCTTATAATACTAATTCCATGTGTGTGTGTTGTTGTTGTTGCAGGCTGACTTTAAACAGTGCCGGCGGTCAGTGTTTGGATGAAGCTGGTGCCAGGGTTCATCGGTGGAGCTGGAACAGTCCGAGCCTCATCCCCACTCCCCTGCATCCCGTCTTCCTGTCCCTCAACAAAACGATTGGGGTCCGAATCCTTGGGAAGGAAAAGGTGTTTGTTACCTTCCTGGCAAAAGGCCAACAGGCAAGGTTCAGAGTTGGTGCCTGCTGCGCTCAGGTGAAGCTATGTTTTTCTAACAAATGTTTTTTCTGCCTATTCATCTTGCAGTTGCTTGCATCGCCAATTCTGCTTCAATCTTTGTTTCCCTCCAGTGTGAATGTGCAACAGGCAGCGATGCTTCAGGGCCGTCAATATCAAAGGAGGAGCTGTATGTGTTGGCAGCCAAGGTTAGGATTCATCAGGCTTTCCAGATTCTCCACCGGTACCTGATGACGCCTTCACATCCCCATCTGCTGAAAATCACATAAGCCCCTCACCTCATGTTATCGCCCAGAGGCTTCTAGAAGTCAGTACTGATGTGATGAGTGAGACAGCCTTTCTCAAAGGATGTCAAGATTGTCTGCCAGTAATAAAGTAATCGGTGACACAATGATCGCAACTTTGCCATTGATAAAAAGTATGGCACATTCAAAATGCCAACAATTGTTATCTTGTAAAAAAGCGTTCAAAAATTACCATTTCACACCCCCACCCCCTTCTTCCTCTTGTAATGTGCTATACAAATGTAATGTATTATTATTATTATATAATCAAGGTCATACAACAGAAAGCATTCAAAAACCTTGTTCTGCATTAATGTGGGTAGAAGTCCCATAGGGAATAGGAGGGTCTAAATAATATCAGACCCTTGTCATCTTCTTGCAAAAAAGCACTGGTGTCTTTTATACAACCTAATGGCTCCTATGGGATTTCAAAAGTTAGGAGAGCATTTCCACCACATTTGCTCAAACAGGACTTTTCTTTCTCAATAATGGTATTTGAGACCACACAACAGAATCTGAAAAAAACTAAACAAATTAGCTCTAAATAACATTAGCAAAGCATTCTCACACTAGACTTTTACACTGGTCATACCCTTTCAAATGATCTGACCCATAACCCATTATTATGAGGCTTTTTTAAACACCTGTAACAGCAAAAAAGCTCTCATGGGATCAACTTAATTACATAATGGGATGTTGCCCTATAGTTTGGATTATCCAAAAATCAACAAGCGTTGCCGGTTGCCTCTGACGTCACTATGTTTTAGTCTTGTATTGTCAAGGCTAATCTGCTTTGTGTTCTAATCACATAAGCTTGGATCCTCAGGTCTTCTTAATAACATTAGAGTGGAGCAGATGGCTTTAAAGTGCACTCATGGCTGTAAGCAAGCAGGCCATCAAGACAAAAAGAGCAGTATCTCTCAGGCATTCATTTAGATTAACTACTTTTTCTCTCAGATAACTTAACACCTTGAGGGCACATCATCCAACATCTCTTCTAAAAGTAATAGGTTGCATCATTCGTAACACAGACCAGCACATCAGTAAACCACAACACAACACCAGAGCCTCACAGTTAAATAGTTACAATATGTTTAATCTTCTTTCAGCTTCCTTCAAGTTATGCAAATATAAAAAATATTCAGAAATCATACCAAGACAACAATTTCCCAATGTTATTTCCACAACAATGATGCCAGTGTTGCATGTTCTACAGGGTTAAGCTAGGTTTAGAACAAGTAACTTGAAAACTCTACATGTGGCTCAGTGGTACAAAGAACACGTTTTAAATCACATGGATCAGTTGTATGCAATAGGTTAAAGACTATGATAATCAATGTTAAATCTCTCCTTATGGGACCACTGAGGTCATCTGGATGAAATCTGCAGTAGTTTGAATGGAACAAGAAGATGACAAAAACAAAACAAATTGGCCGGCACTGTTGCCATGGATCCCACTCTGGCGTCAGGGGCGGGATATCTCCAATGGGCATGGTGAAGGTTGATGGGGACATCCAGTCAGTGCTAGCAGTTTTCCTGCTTTCAGCACAGACCTTCATAAACATCACTTCACAGCCCAGAGAGGATCCCACCTCAAACCTACACAGGAAGACAGAGGAAGCAGATCAAAGTCAAACAAATGGCCAATATAACTCACAACAAGAAAATCAGATAACAATAGGGATGGGTATCGTTAAAGTTTAAACAGTACAACTACTTTTATCGATACCGCTTATCGATCCGGTCTTTTAGAGGAAAAAACAAGGTAAACCAACTAAACTAATTGTGAACAAAACTAACATTGCTTTTTATTTAAATTAAATAAATAATATTTCACATCAAAATAAACAACAATGTTTTAACAAATCATATTAAATAATGTGATGACAGAATTGTAAACAGAATAGCTGAAACTAACAAACTAAATAACTCAGTTTCCTCTAATCATTAACCCATGTTTGTATCATTGAGTTAACTCCGTGTGTTGCTGCTAGCATACATAACACCTGACGTGGAAACGTTACTCGTGGATGGGGCTACAGAGCTGCTAGAAAGACAGTCGAACCC
The DNA here is from genome assembly GCF_902827175.1 of Gymnodraco acuticeps. Classification (NCBI taxonomy): domain Eukaryota; kingdom Metazoa; phylum Chordata; class Actinopteri; order Perciformes; family Bathydraconidae; genus Gymnodraco; species Gymnodraco acuticeps. The sequence continues at coordinate 62,118 of NW_022990940.1, forward strand.
GGTGCATTCCTCCGTCTGGATGTGGTGCACTTTTGCTAAATGTTTAGACAAATTGCTCGAGTTACCGCCCTTACATGCTAAATTCTTATTGCACTTTTGGCAACGAGCATTGTCCACATCGAGACAGGTAAAGTTGAACCACACCTCAGAGCACGTTCTCCTCCGTGTGTGTGTGTGTTGCTGCATGTAGCAGCTACGTGTATGTAAACTGCCCCACCCCCTCCCAAGCAGGCGGGGGAGAGAGATCTCTCATCTGGATTGGAAAGATTGAAAATACTAAAATAATCATAGACGCATTTTGCAGTCTTTTTGCGTATTAGAAACGGAGTTGGCGACACTAAAACGGCAATATAATGTTTGTGTAGCAATAATACATACGACATGTTTTACACAGTGTTGTGCTAGTTACTGAAAACGAGTAACTAGTTACCATTACTAGTTACTTCATTTCAAAAGTAACTCAGTTACTTTACTGATTACTTACACCAAAAAGTAATGCGTTACTGTAAAAAGTAACTTTTTAGTTACTTAAAAAAAGGGCTCCCATTAATGCCCTTATAGCCAGGGGTGCACATAACTTGTTTGCCCTGGTTCTCAAAGGAGCACCTGGAGATGTTGCTTGGTGCTCATCCTTAAAATGAAATAAACTGTAACTTTTGAGGGGGTCTTGACTTTATTTGCCAGACACACGGCATTGAACACACATGCAGAGGTGAACACAGAACACACATACAGAGGTGAACACAGAACACACATGCAGAGGTGAACACAGAACACACATGCAGAGGTGAACACAGAACACACATGCAGAGGTGAACACTGAACACACATGCAGAGGTGAACACTGAACACACGTACAGAGGTGAACACAGAACACACGTGCAGAGGTGAACACAGAACACACATGCAGAGGTGAACACAGAACACACATGCAGAGGTGAACACTGAACACACGTACAGAGGTGAACACAGAACACACGTGCAGAGGTGAACACAGAACACACATGCAGAGGTGAACACAGAACACACATGCAGAGGTGAACACTGAACACACATGCAGAGGTGAACACTGAACACACATACAGAGGTGAACACAGAACACACGTGCAGAGGTGAACACAGAACACACATGCAGAGGTGAACACAGAACACACATGCAGAGGTGAACACAGAACACACATACAGAGGTGAACACAGAACACACGTGCAGAGGTGAACACAGAACACACATGCAGAGGTGAACACAGAACACACATACAGCGGTGAACACAAGGACAACATTAGCACGACCAGTAATCCTACAAGCTGTCATCACTTCCCTCCTGACTGTTCTCCTCACTGTCTTCCTCTCTGTCAGACATGGTAGCTGATGATGTAGGCCTACTACTTCCTCTCTGGTTGAGTCTGTGATTAGCTGCTTGCATCCACAAGTCAACAGCTGGGTTTGGGTCGAAAGTCTCTGTTGTCATCTTAGATAAGTGGATGTAATCAAATAAGTATGTGAACATAACCAATAACCTACCATAGCCAATAACAAATTAATGTAACTTATTTTATTTGTGTTGTTCATTCATATCTTATTTTACCTTAACATTTATTTATTTATGCATTTTTTTTTATCTCCAGTTTTAAAGGATATTTTTGGTTACTGTCCTATAGTATACATTGGAATGATTTCAAACCTGTTTATCTCAATAATTATAAAGGAGTGCCTTGGAAATATGTGTTTACATAAATAGTGACCAAACCGTTTGAACTTAGACTAAAGTGAACTATCTAAACACTCAGAGTCCTTTACCTCACTGAGCTGTAGTCATCAGCCTCTCAGTCTGACTGGAGAGGACTCTCCCTCCACATTGTTGTAGAAACATCTTCTTCTTATATCCGTTAGAGCAGCTAGCACGGCACCAGATTCTAATAACAACAGCGCCGGTACCGGTGCGCCCTCCCTCTCTCCCACGCTCACTCGCACTTTGTCTGTGAGCTGCGGGCGCCAGATAAGCTAAGATCCCCCATTTTCATCACTTACAGCGCCCATCGTACAGGGCAAATGAAACGTGTAACCGGGGTGAAAAGGGTGTACATTTACTTAATTGTGAATATTGTTACATCAAGGCCGAAAATTAGGATGAGCCCCAACGGTCAAAAATGTTTTTTTCCCTCCCAGAGCTGCCAGCGCAGCGCCTCCCCGGATCTGGCGCCCTAGGCGAACATCTATTACGCCAGTGCTACGGGCTGAGTTCATATCATAGATTCATATGCAACTCGCAAATATATTTCTCTCTCTCTCAATGTTGGTACGCAAATGCGCCTTTTTTCAAATGACACGGTGCTCTTTTTTTGGCGGAGGTGCACCTGCGCACCAGTTATGTGCAGCCCTGCTTATAGCCTTCATTTCAGTACTGTTATTGCATTGGAGAATAATACAATCTGTTGATCAACTTGACATGCATTATATGCAATCTGGATTGCATCGATATTAGCTGGCTTTCCATTTTTGTATATTCTTTCTCCAGGTAGTTGGAAAAAGTGTTCCGTCCCATATGCCGTGTGCCGCCCGGACATGCTATCATGCTAACTAGCTCCCTGAAAGCGGGTGACTCCACTGTAGCAATAGCCTGCATGTGTTCTCCAACATACCGTGCAATGGCTTTATCGACTTTCCCCTGGCTAGCAGTCCTTTGGTTAAAATCCAGACGCTGTTGCTTAGGTGGAGGTGGAATGGCGTCGGCTGAGTCTGGGTCTGTGCCGGGTCTTAGTTACTAGCTTCGTCCCAGCACGTTGTTTTTGCAGATGTGAATTACTGGTTTGGGCAGTAGATAGGATATTTGACCCGCCAAGACACAACTTACATTTAACTAAAACGTTCTTTTCTTTGTGCTCGACAAAAAGTGAAATAGTGAGAATATCTCCAGGTGGAGAAACTAGACTTGAGCTCCGCCGCCGCCATGATAGTCTTGTTAGTAAACAACACAAACACGCCCACAGCCCGTCTCCGCATGTGACACAGGAAGTATCTAAGTACATTTACTCAAGTAGCCTACTGTACAGTTCTCATCTCTGTTCGCCTGGCTGTTGACTATATAAAAACGCAGTAACGGGAGTAACGCCCATGTAGTAACGGTAACTGAGGTACTGAATTTAAAAAGTAATGCGTTAAGAGTACTAGTTACTGCCAAAAATAACGGCGGTTACAGTAACGCGTTAGTTCCCAACACTGGTCTTTACTTGTCTCCAGTACCGATTAAAAAGGACCGATAACGTCGGAGCTTAACGGTACTACGGTCTTTAATAATTCAGCCCCGGGGCCCGTTTAATACCGGGGCTCGGTACCCATCCCTAGATAACAAGCAATGGCTGTATAATAAGCAGAACAGTGAGATGAACACCACTGTACTTACATGGAGGGGCTTTTAGCTCTAGCCAGGATTAGACGAGTAGGGTTAGGAGTGGAGGTGTGTTCCTGTGTTCATGTGAACGTTCATCTTCATCTCGTTGTCCAGGATTTGCACAAGCTGCTGCATGGAGGGCAGGTGACCGGACTCTAGTTTGGACCACACTGGTACATCTGTGGAAACGCAACACGTCACTGTAATTGACTGCAGTTCGTTCAATTACCATAGAACTTCATTGTAATCATTTGAAAGACTTTAGTGAATAAGCCCATGCTCTGACTCACCATTTAATGTGATTTCAAAAGCTCCTGTAGACATTAACTGGTTTTCAATCATATTGCTGAAGAAGAACACCATCATGCATGCATATATCTGAAAGAAGAATGAGAGAAACTTGAGTTTAACATTTCGGCAAAGAAATAAAATAGATGTTCCAACATGTCCGTGCACTGTATGCAGTACAAGAGCAGTGCACTGAACATAAACAGTTACCAAGTTTTGGCTTGGATGAAAACAAACAACAATGTATTTATTAGCAACACAGATCTATGCCAAATGCTTGCTAAATACATGTTTACATTGCTGGTAAAACACAAGAATAGCCACAAGAGTTTTATTTGCAAATATCTGATGTGAGCAGTCATTCTTCCTCTGAGCCTTTGGCAACAGACCAGACAAAACAATACTTAACAACACAGCCTGAAGACCCTGAGTGAGCTAATGAAATCCCATGGGTTTGAGTTTACACCTGGCAAGGTGTGTATGTGTACACAAACTGTATTAGAGGCAAACTAAAGCTCACTTTACTCCATTTTCAATATTCATTCTATGATTGAGTGTGACATCTATCGTGCTAAACAGAACATTGCTCAGCTGCATCAGACACAGAATCCTGACCCTCTCTCTTCAGTCATTGTTACACATGAAAATTAAAGCGTTAAACCACCCACATGTTCTGATAAGTGACTCAGATAGTTCTCTACCTTGTTTCCCTGGCCCCACTCCAGACGCCAGGTGCCTGCATACCGATGAGGGCGAATGGGTCCCTGCCGATAATGATCAGCCCAATCACCAGCAGTTTGAACCACTGACAGGAAGGAAGCAAAATGTCTGGGGGGAAAAAACAAGAAACTGGCTTTTAATACAATTCCATATCAACATTAATACACTTTATAGGTAGGAAAATTATCAGTTTGGTTCATGTTGGTTTTTACACACATTATTCTCAGTTTTTAAGAAAGCATATTTGTTTGAAATGTAATGGAAAGAGTATATTTAATATTGTCCAAAAAATATGGAGAATGGCAATAGTATACCTAACAAATTATATTAACACAATTATTCCTAAACAACACTGTACCAAGAGTAGGAGGTGACTTTAAAAAAAAAAAAATAGAAGTGGGGCTTCTTTGTGTAGAATAAACACAAGATTGAGAAAACATCCCATACACACACATGATCATTTTGGGATTCTGAAATGTATAACTTAAAATAACAAACTTGATATGGCTTTAACACTATCAAACGTATCAACAACAACCTACAACACAGAGCCTGCATCCTTTTTTACTACTTTTAAACTTCAACATGTATAATTGGTTGAGCTACAAACGGTACACAGGATTATCCGTCTAATGGCAGAACAAGTTAGACAGGCCAACAAACTAAAAATATAAACTGGGGAATAGAACCCAGGGTGTGATACGGTTTCCTTTCTTTAATAGATCTCTAGTGTGTTTAGACTTCAACTGATGAGGACCCCGAGGGTGCATTGACACCACCCACACATTTAACTGCAACATTTGGGACACAAATCAGTATAGCATAGAGCATATCAGCATAGAGCAAATTATCCAACTACAGCCATTGATGCTTCACAAGTTCACTTACTTGTAGTTCTTAGGGATGGTAGTTATGTCTAAGTTTAAATACTACATGGCAAGATAAGCATGACTGTAAAATAATTCACATCCTCAGCTGAATAACAGCTAATCCAAGGCAGCCTTTAGACTGCTCGTAAAAATCCGGATATAATCCACTTGTAACAAAGCAGATAATCTCTGACTTACTTGTAGAGGGGGATAGGAAGATAATTCTCCCCTTCAATACGGATGTGCTGGGGTACCGCTGGTACAAGGCCTGCATGTACTCCTCAAACACCCGCTTGTACCCTCAGGAAATGCTGTGAAAAGACAATCAGTGTTAGACAGATGTACAAAGTCTCAAAGACAAACACAACAATGATCTCAAGGCTAATTTCACCATTTAACCTTGAGATATGGCACATGTGCCACCTAGTATTATCTTTAAGATATTTGCTTTTTATTATTGTAAAGTTGTAGTGGTACAATTCCAGTTAGCAGCACGTGAACCAGGTTTTATGTAACGTTACTTTGCACCCCATTGCTAATGCCTCTGTGTGTGGCATTATTTGTTTAAGCAAACATTAAAAAGACAAATCGTGGTTATTGTCTACTTCAGTAACAACCCTTGCGCATTAGCATGTTAAAACCATGTGACATCTCTATTAGCATATCTCTTTGACGGTGACGACAAGCACGCTTTATCGTAAATCCTTTACTCGTGTTAGCTAGTTAACGTCAGTTAGGCTAGCGTTAACTAATCATCACGGTTTTAGTAAATGTATGATTGCAATACATCATTACAGAAAGATCAACTCAGAGATTTAAATGAATCATTATTGACCGTACAATTCAAATACGTCAACCTAGCGTTACCGTCGACTAAAGATGTAACGTTAGCTCGCAGGTTTGACAGCGGAAGCGGTGCTATGTTTTCGGTGAATGTTCAGAAGTGACACAAACCAAAACTACAACATGTTTTACATGCATTTAGGGCATTGTTCAAGTAATGTCTAAATAAGTTATATGAACGCTTCTTATACTATAACATGTTTACATTAACTACTCTGCTGTTAGTTAGCTATTTAGCTTCAATCGATTTTCGGCCTATATTCGGCTATGTTGTTAGCTTTGGAGTTTAGCTGGTTAGCTTGCAATGACTCGCCACATTTTTCGCTTATTTGCTTACCAAATTTGAAACTTGAGAAGAGGGTCCATTTGCAAACTGCATCTTCATTTTCTTCACTCCACTGTTGTCGCCAGACGAGGCACACAACAGCGAGGAAAGCCCCACAACGAGGAGCGAAAACTGCAACCACTTCATTGCTAACCGTGCCGGGGTTTGGTTCCTCCGCCTGTCCGTCGGTGTGAAGCCGAGGAGGCAGCAGGTTAATGTGAGCGTCACTGCCCGGCCCCTCCTCTCTTCCCCATTTAGCACCACCTACTGCTAAGGCTGTTCAACTCACATAAGAATGGGCCATGGAATAATTCTTCAGCAGAGGTGGGAGAAGTTGTCAGAGTAAAAGTATAACTACCAGAGTGCAGTACTCCGTTACAAGTAAAAGTCCTGCATTCAAAGTCTTATTAAAGTTAAAGTGAAAAAGTATATGCATGGAAATATACTTAAATTACCAAAAGTAAAAGGACTTGTTCTGCAAACTGGTCCATTTGAGTAAATGTTCTTAAGTTACTTCCCACATCTGTTTTTTAGGCAGTGTTGTCAAGTAAATTTACTCAAGTACTTACTTACAGTATTTTACTTGAGTATTTACATTCTTTTTTGCTGCTTTTTACTTCTACCCAACTACAAATCAGAGGTACAGTACTTCTACCCCACTACATTTATTTAGTTTGCAGATTTGGAATGATGAGGCACTTTAAGACTTTAGCTACACCTTGATTGACATTCACAAGCTACCCTGTAGTTAAAAAGTAATTAGAATTAGCCGCACCTTTACAAGCTTTGATAAACACTTGAATGCATCAATAACTCTAATCATAACATATTAAATATAAGCCAATCTGCACAAGTACTTTCACTTGTTGTACTTTAAATATATATTGAGGCTAAGACTTTTACTTATGTAACATTTCGAATGCAGGATTTTACTTGTAGTATTCCAACACTGGTAGTTTTACTTAAGTGCAAGACCTGAGTACTTCTTCCACCACTTATTTGAGGGATCAGTTTTATTCTCTGTGCTGCTTTTCAATCACAATGTGCATCATGTTGTTAGAGATTGTTGATTGTTTTGTGTTAAATTATGTGTTGGTGGTGTACACTGAAGTTATTTGAGCAAGCATACAGATTAATAAGAAAGGTTTTTATTACATTTCTCTGCAAACATATCCGAGCTAGACTTGTTACAAATCTTTATGCAATATTGAGACATTTTTAATCACCCCCCCCCAAAACCAACATTGTGCGTTCAACACTAATATACTAGTGACCACTGAAAGTACAAGACAGACATGGAAACATCCACAGCAATAATATACACACAAGTAGTTCCTCAAGTGATTAAATTCTTACAAAAATAAATCACTTTCAATGAATTAGTGTCTGCATACATTTATATATATTCAACACGTTAAAATCAGCTGCTTCAACAACATACATTTCCATAATAAAACACACTTTGTGAGTGGGTCCATGGGTTTTCTTAGAAGCATTGCCTTGCCATTCTCTCCTCGTCGACAGCAGTTTGCAAAGCCTCTACCATTCCTGCGGATGACAGATAAGACATAATGAATAAAGGCCGAGCACATGCGTCGACACTAGGGGTGTAACGGTTCACAGAAGTCACGGTTCGGTTCGTACCTCGGTTTGGGGGTCACGGTTTGGTACAACAAGGAAAAGCAAAAAAAAGTCCCAAATGCATTTTTTTTTTGTGCTGTTATTTACTTTTAACAGTAGTGCAAGTTTTGGTATGAAAATAAGGAACTCTAACATTTGGAATCATTAACTGTATTACACAGTTAAAAACAAACCACAAACAGTAACACACACACGGCCATATTATTTATAATGGCTGATGTCAAACTAAAAGGTAAATAAGCTGTACAACTAAAAAGAATGTCTTGAAAATATTAAAATAAATAATAAGAAAGTGTTTCAATCACAATTAATAAAAGGCAATACAGAACTGTATAACATCTCCTGATGTCAAAATATAAAAATAAATACGATGATAAATATAAAACAAAATCAAATCTGTACCTTTAGGAGCAGTGTCTAACATGTGTAATTAACTTGTGAGTGTGTGAGGCCATTATGCCTAAATAAAAAGGTACTCAAGCTTTACTCTATTTTCAAGTTGTTCTTCAGAAAGATGAGTTTGTCTACATTGTCAGTAGTGAGGGCAGATCTGTTGGCGGTAACTATGTCACCTGCCGTCGAGAAAACCCTCTCGCTGGGGACTGAGTCAGACTCGGATGTGATTGAGCATGTTTGACGTGTTACCACTAGCATACCGCACCGCTGTCGAACAACGCCGACACACCGTCCTCGTCCGATCCACAACTCGCACCCCATCATTGTTGTAGTCCACAGGGAACCCGAAATGTTCCCACACACCTGATTTAAAAGAAGCAGGTGGGTTCTAGCTCCTGTGTGTTGTGTGAACTCGCCATAGCTAACTTTTCTTCTTCATGTATTGTGTTCGTTTTGTTCTTGTTCTTCATTTGTTATTTACGGGCGGCTGGCTTTTAGGCGCAATACCGCCCCCTGGATTATATATAGTGTAATACTGCCCTGAGTGACAGACTTTTTTCCCCACTCGTAAAAAAAAGGCGTATTCGCCGTGTGACTGTATGTGCCGAACCGTGACGGTACGGGACGAATACGGATACCGTTACACCCCTAGTCGACACAGATTTTGGTCCTTCATGGCATTAGGTCTAAACTGAGCTGATCCCAGAAAAATGGGAAATAGATTCTTGACTACTTTTTTCACAATGCTGCATCATATTTAACAGCAATCCAAGAAGGTTAATGTTGATTTTGTTTCATAACATATATTGCTCATTGGAAAGAAAAGATCAAGATGTAGTTTGTACAAACCCATGAATGTCTTGGCATAGTCCACCAAGTCCGGAAGTCCTTCCTCAATATTGTAAGTGCTTTTCCCCATTGCATTGTAGAATTCATTGGCTTTCTGAGAAACAAAAGTGATACAAGTGTGAGTAAAATGCATTCCCACTCGTCTTGTATGCTGTAAAAAAGGGCAAGCTTGAGGACACTTTACCTGGACCTGTGCATACACCTTCTCCTCCAGCTCTGCCACACGGGAAATGGAATCATACACACTGGTATCCACAACAGATTCCTACAAACGGCACACAAAAGCAAACAGAAACACATTTAAAGCAAATTATACAAAGGATACAATCAATGTTAAAATGTAGGTTTATGTAGTGCAAGCTGACCTCCTCTGTGGAGCTTTCTAACGGCTCTTGTGCCTGTACTGCACAGTTGGCCTTGGAATTGCCTTTCAGTTCCTTCACTCTGTAAAAGATTAGAACATGTTTCAAGTTTTCTGTTTATAATAAAACATTTGTTTCCTTTAAAAAAATAAAAACTTAAATTTTGAATAAAAAAAACAAGGTACACTAAATGTGTACCTGTCAGCATAACGTAGAGTGTTCATTGTGTATTCACAGGAAGCCAGGCCTGGAGACACCATAGCAATCTGTGGATGGAGAGAAGGAAACATACATCTACAAACTTTCTGTACTTACCCTCCTACATGTTCAAATTCATACAAGTTTGGGGTTTAACTTACCATGCAGGTCCTGGACTTCTCTCCAATAAAGGAATCCCTGAGCACTTTTGTCAATGTGCTCATCCGGAAAGGAATGTGGTCGCTGTTCATTCCCAGTGAACGGATACACTCCTACAAGACACAAGAATGACACACAGGCATATTGAGTGTGGGTTTTTAAATTCCTTTTAGGGGCTGTGCTTGCACATTTATAAATATTCTGGCAGAGTTCTGGGAATGTCAGATACGTTTTGCATTTGGAGCATTGAACTCAGCTTGTTGTCATTTGAAAGTACCAGAGTTACTTCTTATGTTCCCAAACTGAGTTGTAAGAGAGAAAATGGTGCTCATCTCACTTTTCATTCATTTCATTATATTGTGTGCACCACTCCACAGCAATCAAAGCGTACCTTGAGAGCCAGCAGGCTGCGGTTGATCTCGGCCGTCTCCACCAAAGTGCTCCGGTCATTGCTGCTGACGTCAGTGCCGCGCTCATTGCCAGCCAAATCAACAAGAGAAAACTTGCCGTGCATCTTGTTCGCATGGTCGTTGCGCCGTAGGACAATCTGAAGGATGGCATGGGAGCGGGAGGAGTTGGCGTTGGCCGAGGTCTGGCCTGATGTTCTGGAGAAACAGTAGGCAAAAGGAATGTCGTTAATGTTATATATTTTTTGAGCTGAATGACACAAATGTCAGAACTAAAGTGTACGTTTTTAAATAAACAAGAAGTTAAGAGGAATGAAACATTATTTCATGGAACTATGTACAGGGGTGCACATAACTGGTACGGCAAAAATCAGAATTGCATAACGCCACTTGTGTCTAGGGATGCTCCGATCGCCAATTTCGGGGCCGATCGCCGGAATCAGTATCGGCCGATACCGATCGCCGATCCGATCGAGTGGGCGGGGCCTAAATGGAAGATTTAAACATCACTTTAAATCTTCCATTTAAAGTGATGTTTAAAACTCAGTTAATGGGGCTCATTCACTGGAGCTTCCACAAACAACAATCAACTTAATTATTACATTCAAATGATGTACATTATTCAAGTTTACATTCACTTTGGATAATAACACGGGAGAAATTAGCGGAAGCGCTCTCTTTTCCTCTCTCCCTCTCTATCTCCCCCCTCTCTCCCTCTCCTGACAGCCTGTCAGTATCTCATGCAGCTCACTGATCCAGTAATGAGTGACCCGACAATGAAGAATAAATATATTTATAATAACTAGTTTAGCTTGTTCCAGAGGTAGATAAAATAGCTAAGTGTGTTAGGTCTAACTCTTACGGTACGTCCACACAGCAGCTTTTCAAAAATCTTGGAAATCTTGGAGCTGGGCGTGTCTGAAAGCTTGGGGATTTTTTGCGAGCAACGCGACCAACAACCAATCACATGAATCTCCCGCCCCCGACATACAAAGCAAAAAACCCCGGGGATTTATGCGAGCAATATATATATATATATATATATATATATATATATATATATATATATATATATATATATATATATATATATATATACTCCCCAAACCGGACGAAAACCTACCAGTTTCACCCACTGTCTCTGCCACCTCCCTCCATGCCTGGTTCCTCCGGTTTGTATCCCGTTAATAGTTCTGGTCGTAAAGAACCGGGTGATTTGCTACCGTAATTTCTCGTTTGGAATATGAGGAAATGAACTGCGGTCTGGTTCTCCCTGTGTGTGTGTTTCGCTGCGCTTACCTGTCCGGCGGGCGGAGCTGCAGGATTTTTGCTTCACACACGTTGCATACCGCTATTTTACTGTCTTTTTCGGACACCTTAAAATAATGCCAGACCGGTGAAGCCATTTTGGCGAGCTTGTTTTGCCGCACAGAGAAAAGTGTCATGTATTTTACGTCATGCGATCGGCTCTCGCGATCGGCATGTTTAGAGAGCACCGATCGATCGGTAGAGAGTGAGTATCGGCCGATATCGATCGGTGACCGATCGATCGGCGCATCCCTACTTGTGTCACTACGCGCCTTTGCGTACCTCAAAACAAAAACACATATTTCGTCTACACGTGTTTCTTGTCAACAGCCAATGGAGAAAACTACGAGACATGTAAAAAAAAAAACAAAGACATTAAGCAGCTACGTTGCCGTTTCGATGCCTGCAAAGAATCGTCGGACTTTCTATAACTGATTGAACTGGAGCTGGGCGAGCCGCGCAGGACATAACCGACAGACCTGTGAAGCTTACAGGAGGCAGAGGCTTAGATCACCGGACAACAGAGTTGGTCGCCGTGTGCACAGACAGGGTTAACGTCGGTATGAACAACAGAATTGTGCCAAAACTCCACCAACTGGCTGCGGTGGGGACTCCCCTGTGCACTCTGTGCCCCGCGCACACACTGGAGAACTGCGCAAAATCAGTTGATCACAACATTCACGCTCTGTGGTCAAGCTGCTGCAGTTTGATTTACAACAAAGTGGAGTGAAACACAGAGTTGCAAACTTCCTCAGGTTGGAAGAGTTTGAAATCAGACAGAGGTGGAAGAAGTACTCAGATATTGTACTTGAGTAAAAGTAGAAGTACCAGAGTGTTACTCGTTACAATAAAAGTCCTGCATTCAAAATGTTACTCAAGTAAAATTAGAAAAGTATTATCATCAAAATATAGTTAAAGTACCAAAAGTAAAAGTAGTCATTGTGCAGATTGGTCCATTTCAGAATAATATATATGATGTGTTTTATAATGATTGATCATTAGTGTTCTCAAAGCTGGTAAAGGTGCAGCTAGTTTTACAAATTAGATCAAAGTTGAGTAAAGTACAAATATCTCAAAATTGTACTTAAGTAGAGTACTTGAAGAAGTGTACTTAGTAACTTCCCACATCTGAAATCAGATATGACTTCAAGTCATGTGATCATTTCTTAGTATTTGATCCTTCAACTTGGCCTCAGGAAATGCAAGGACTTCACAGTTTTGGAGAAAGCAAATCGGAGGCTTAAAAAGAGACAGGGAGGTGCATCTTCATCATCTAGCATGCAAGAAGTGTAAATAGAGGACAGTGAAGGAGACACTGAGGAGGACCACGCTTCGTGTGGGGTGAGTACCAAACGCTGTCTCCTGGTACTCATCTGAGTAACTCACTAAAAAAGTGATGTGTGCACCCCTGACTATGTAGCATTAGTTTGAAACATTCTTCAAACAAAAGTACCTGCATGAACTGCCTATCTGAATAATCTTGATGACCTCTTCTGATGTGGTCACATAGACCTCCTCCAGGCCCACCACCTGGACCTGCTGTCGTTCATCCTCCAGGACACGGAGCTTGTTCTTCTTATTGAGTAGGTCATACACCTAATTCAGAAAGGATATTTTGCTTTTAGCATAACTTGAATAAGCTGTTTTTTTTTTTTTATGTCAAATGCTATTCAAATAAATGTGTTCATATAGGTAGTTTTTTTTCCTTACTTTTCCATTGTAAATCTCGAAGAAGCTGACATAAGCAGAGAGATCCAGGTTGACATACCTTCTGTGGTTCATATAGGCGAAAACATCCTGGGCTAGAAGGGAAATACTCAAATATTATTCAAAGTGAACCTCTCATGTAGGTAGGGCTGCACTTAAAAAGGATTGTTATTATCAACTAATCTGTAGATTATTGTCCAAATTGATAAATATAACATTAAAATGTCAGGATATCCCGGTTTCTCTAACTACAATTTGGTGTCTTTAAATGTTAAGTGTTGTCTGTGCAAAACCAGAATATAATCAATTAAATATGATATAAAACAGTGTCTGCACATGTTAGGGTACACATTAAATGACTTTTTAAGATGGTTGCAGTCCTACCTGCCATGGCGTAGATTCCCTTTGAACTGTTCTGCTGCTTGCCTGTGAAATCACCTCCCATTGTCTAGAAAAATGGGCCAAAGAGGTAAAAAGATAAATAAATAAAACTCTATTAACTTGGAAAATAAGTCAATGCCATACAGCAATCAGAGGCTTACATGAGTCTTCCCACTTCCAGTCTGGCCGTATGCGAAACATGTTGCCATGCCACCGTCGAAAATGGACTGCACCAAAGGTTTGGCTGTGAACCTTAAGGAAAAAAAACAAGGGGCTTACTTTTTAAAAATCAACGTAAAAAAAACAAATTTGATGCATGTACGTTTTCAACAAATGTACTCCTGATTTACACTGTAGTTCCAATAAGCCCATACTGAACACTGCTGTGTACACTTTCCCCTCTCACACAATGTTTTTCACAGCTTGTGGGCAACGAGAAAAAACCCACACAAGAGAGAGAAGACAAAGTGAGATCCCTTATATGATATTCCCAAGAAAAAAGATTCTGATAAACAGACGATTAAATGCAATCAGATCCACCTCCTTGCTAATTGAAAAGGGATGTGAGGGAATTACTTGTAGACCAGTTCGTTGGTGGCGGTCTCGTTAAAGGAGTAGTCGAAGTGGAAGACTTGGTTGTCCAAGTACTTGGTGAGGTCCACCTTCTGTTTTGGCTCATGGACCAGCAGTGCCCCTTTCCCAGGTATAGACACCACATCTATCTCTTTTCTGGTAATCTCTGGAATACACAAGAATGTTAAAATTAAGCAAATGTCCCAATATGTATTTCACTGTTTTGTTAATTACTGCTTTATATGCAGATACAGTTCACAATATGTTTGAAATCACTTCCAGTATACCTGGTTTGTTAAAGGGTCGCTTGCGAACGCATACACTAATCCTGTGAGGTTCGATCTGTGAAAACACAACATGAGCGATAAGTATGGCTGTAATGGCAAACCAGCGTACTTCTTAAAAAGATACATTGTTCTTGAGTCCAAACTAACATGGTCAGTAGTTGATAAGGGGGTTATTTCTAAGGTCTCTCTGAAGTGTTGGATCATCTCATAGAACTTCTGGTTTGGTCGAGAAGCTTCTCCAAACTAAAAGGGAACAAAGGGGATGTGAGATGGAATTTCCCTCATGTCAAACTTTGTAATAAAAAAGAAAAGAAAAAAATAGACGAAAGATTTTTTTTAAACTCGCCTTTCCCCTCTTTGTCTGCCCATCGGGAGGCTTTGCAACACAAGACAGCCTTTTGCTGCCTTTGTTTATCTCTGGGTGGGTTAGAGATTTTCTTCTGCCTAAAGTGCATAGAAATAATGTATACTTTCTTTGTTTGTCAAATAAAAACACCCTAATAACTTTACATATCATTGTCATCATTGCAATACCCAACACATCTTAACACATAACTTGTATAAGCCTCAGACCATTAACCACCTGTTCATACTACTCATAGAACATTGAGTTGATATGGTCTATGTGTGTTTAATTACCAACACATGTTTGTCTTAAATGAAACAAATAAACAATCCTATGCAGGAGAAAAAGAAAGCTGCAATTGTGGCAGGACTGTGAAGAGCTTTCTCTCTCTCTCTCTTTGTGTATGGAATATGTCTATAGATCTAGGTGATCTGGTGGATACTAGGGATGCCAGTGATTATTCGTTACAGTCTCCATAATCGAATATTATTTTTAAAAATCGATTTTATTTATATATTTTTTTATTATTATTATTTATGTTTATTTATTTTTCTGGCTTAGTTTCAACCAAAATATAGACTAATGCTAATAATAGTAATAATAATTGTAAATGGCCATTGGTCACACCACCAGTTTGTTTTACTGTAAACTTGGAGGAAGCCTGCGTGCAGAGCAGACTGCAGCACGCTACACACCGCCCCCGCCCCCGCCCCCGCCCCCGCCCCCACCCTCCCTCACACGGAGTCGGTCGAATAATCGATTATTATTCGCCAGGGCTGCCGAATAATCGATTTTGATCGTGGTCAGTTTCTGGCAACCCTAGTGGATACATATCATTATGTTGATGATAAATGATTTACTGACATTTGACAAAAGACAGAGGAGGCATTTGATCTGGTTCATTTTCCTTTACTGACTGTCGGGCAACAGACAGGGTCTCAGCTGATGAAGCCTCATTCTTTCTACGTTGCTGATTAGAAGGTACTAAGAAAAGGTGAAAGAAAGGGTGCATTTGAGTTAAAAAGATGACAAATTGAACTAATCGTAACACATATCTTTGAACTATGTATATACGAGCGTTAGAACTATTAAAGAAGCACTTTTATACTAATAAAGGACTGGCTTACCTAAAGCCAGTTGAGTAGCACTTAAATGTTTGGCTCTATGAAACCTGATGTACTTACTTATATGATTCTGTTTTCTTCAAGGTTGTGTCTTCCTGGTCGAATGTACTTATTGTAAGTCGCTTTGGATAAAAGCGTCAGCTAAATGCAATGTAATGTAATATACTTAGCAATTACAATATATGCATGTTTGGTGCAACAAAATGTGTCTTGTTTTCTTTGAAAATGTTCTAGTTTGTGAATTATTTTCTCTACCAACCAGAGGGTGTGAGGACCGATGAAGGGGGGGGATCCTGGTGAACCGGTTCCCGGTTTGCCCGAGTAGACTCAGAGGTTGGGACTGGTGCGAGGTCAGGGGGCGGGGCCGGGACCTGGAACATGCACGTCTGCCGGTTCTGAGATCGATTGGCACTTACTGAAAGTAAGACAAATCCAAGTCAAACAGCCGCAGTATGATTGTTAGTGTCTGACAGTAAATATAGTAGAGTATTTCAGGCAGGTTTTTTCTGGGGTTAGAGGTGTGGTGTTATGTAAGGAGGACTGAAAGCAAAAAGGGGAACAATTTCTTCCACCATTTTAAGATAAAACAATATCCTTCAAAGACCCATAGTGACAGAGAAGTGCGCCATGAGAGAGATTATCAGAGGTAGAGGAAATCTTTAATTTAAGTGTGGCAGATGATTACATATTTGAAATTTGCATATAAAGTATTACTAAGATGAATAGTGTCACAACATTCTACAATTCTATCCTAAATGGATAAACAAACTAATACAAAAGTTTTAAGAAATGATACTGAGCACGCTACACCAGAAGTGAGAGCAGATTCATGGAAAAATAGATAGTTCTACAGGCTCAGAACTACACAATACCCATAGTTGTTTATTTGCATCAGTGTGCCATAAATCATTAAACTAAAGTAGATGATTCTTTAGGAATAATCAGTGGCCAGGCCTATCAGAGTTTAGGATTGTGGATTTAGTTTGCACTTATACCCAGATCCGATTAAGAAAGAAGTGATTAGAAAACTAATTATGCCGACCTGACTCTTCAGCCTTGGGGACTGCAGGGGCTTTTGGAAGGAAACAAGCTGTTAGGAGCCAATCTACAGGACATGACAATCTTAAACAAAACAAATGAATTATTTACATACAGGAGAAAGGGGCAGGAATCCTGGATGAGCGCAGTCGACCCTCATACTTCTACGGAAGAAAAACAGAGAGGGAAGAATTACTCATTTCAGTTATTAAGATTTTTTAAGCGATTACATCCAGGACTAATGATGGACCCATGTTTTCCCAATACAATCCATGAGTAAAATTACCACTTAACTTTGACATTTTATTTAGAGTATTTTTGTTGTAGAATAGACCTAACAAGGTAGGATGTTAAATAAGAGTAATTTGATCATAGCTGGCTGGTTAAAATCTTGAAATTGTAAATGTTCAAATATGATGTTACAAGTTGACATTGAAGAACACACTGCACTAATCCTTTGTTACGAGGAAAATTAATGTATCACTTACCTTGTCTAGAGCAAGAGGGGGTGGCTCGGTGGCATTGTTGGTGGCATTCTTTATGTGGTCCAAAAGCTCTGGATTGAGTGTGCATAGCTCACTCAAATCAACCTAAAGTCAACAACAAATACACCTTAAGTTAAATTATGAAACATGAAATAATGGACCAACAGAATAAGGGCTATTTCACATAAATGGGTGTCAAAAGGGCTTAGCTCATAAAGGCTATCAAGACCATAGCCGCGTTCACACCAAGTACTTTGCCGTACTTAGTTCCCAGCACCCGATCACGTTCACACCGGAATAAGTTCCCTGAGGGAAGATTACGCAAATGAACCGCTGACGTCACTTCGTCTTCTTTGGGTTTACTGGCAGGCCGCAAACAACTTCACGGCGTATACTGCCACCCGAAGTCCCCGGAGTTGGGGTAGAAGCTGCTGGGACTCACAGCAGCTTCTACTGAAGCCTTCCGAGTAAATCGCCAGAACGCCGACACCTCCTCATCACTCCACCGCTCCCATGGTTTTTTAAGTGTTGCCATAAGTTAGTCTCTCTGCGTTTGTGCGCTGGGCGAATGCTAATAATGCGAGGATAATAAAATGGCGGGTCTACAAAACATTTTTTTGTTTGAGTTTTACGGGGCATGGTTTGCAATTCGCCCAGCTAATCAGAACTGGGGCACTTTTTTCCCCCCAGGAGAGTACCACCTCTCTAACAGGCACTAAATGGGGGTAAAAGTTCCCGGCACTAAGTACTCTTTTTGGTGTGAACACGGCATAAGGGGTACTAACGGAACTAAACGGGAAAAGTACTCCGGTGTGAACGCGCCAAATTTGTTGTCAACGTGTTAGGCAACCATTGTGTATGCAAATTACATGAGGGTTTAAAGTTTTAAAAACAGTAGGAAGTTTTAAATATGTTGAAATCATGTTAGACACCAAGTCAAATTAAATGTTCATGAATGTTTAGCATTATACCAGGCTAAAAGCAACAACAAATTATTCAGGAATCTTCAAATCCTTTGTTTAATACATTTAAAAGTCCCCTATTATACTGTTTTTCAGTATATTATAGGTCTCAGATATATACAAAACATGTCTCTGAAGTGTTTGGCTCGAAATACCCAACAGATCACCCATTGTAGTATTGTAGTAACCCCTGTTTCCGCCCTGTTTCAAAAGTGCTGATTCTCTGTCTGTTACTTTAGATGAAAATAAGGAGCCACTCCCCACGCCCCTCTGGGAGATATTTGGTTAAAATAACACAATGGTGCTCTCGGAGGAGATTCTGGTGATAAGGTGGGGGGGGTACCTTGGTTGGTTATTGGCTAATAGTTACACAAGCCAAAAAATCGTTATGACATCATAAAGTGGCCAAAATCTGATCAGCTCATTTTCAGACAGGTTTTTATATAAATGGATCAGGACAAAAAGGGAGCGAATCTTTTTTCCTGAAACTTTCAGAATCTCTTTAAACAGAGGGGACACATGTTTATGTAGAAAAGACATGAAATAGCGAGACTAAGAGATCTCATCATTCCAGCCTTGGTCATTATTACATTTTGTACTGCTGTTAAGTAATGATATCTACTTCAGGTAGGGCTGTGCAATTAATCGTATTTTAATCGCGATTACGATTATAGTTTGCGACGATTAGGAAAACAGCATAATTGACAAAATAAGATTATTTAGCTGGGTGCGCTTTCGCCCCTCCCTAAAAGCCCACTCGGCCACGTGGGAGTGACATGTGTTGTGAGTGTTCAGCGCAAGCGAAGATGTCAGAACAAGAGCAGCAACTAGTTAAAAAGAAGGGTTGCCGGGAGATTCCCAGTCGATCGCGAGATGTGTCTAAAAATAGAACAACAATATTCTGTTTTATCGTTAATGTCCTGTAACATAATGTTCCCGTGCCAGAATAATACACTTGAACGCATCAAAGCTTTGTGATTGGCCGGCCTCACCCTACGTGTCGGGGCGTGGCTGGTGAGCAGTGCACTAGTTCGCTGACGTTGTCCGTGTCAACAGCATGGATGGTCAACAGGAGTGACAGTCCGCACACACACAAGACCGCAATTATGGCAGAAGCAAAAAAGCCCAAAATATATAATTTTCACTCCAAGTGGGAGGATCATTATTTTTGTATCTATTCCAATTCAAAGTCCATCTGTCTCATCTGCAATGCGAGCGTGGCTTTATCGAAGAAGGGTAATTTAGGAGCGGCATTTCAAAACAGTGCACAAACGCTACGAGACGGAATTCCCTCCTAATTCTGCCCTACGCTCCAAAAGGGGAGGGGCCTGAAAGGACAGCTAAATGCACAGCAGTCCATTTTCACCAGGCTCAACAACAAGAGCTAGGCTGCTACCAGAGCATCTTATCGTGTCAGTCACGTTCTTGCGAAACACATGAAGTCTTTCGAAGACGGCGAAGTTATGAAAGAAGCTTTCCTGAAGGCTGCGACGCGCTTTTGTGGGACAGTAATAATAACAGCAGCATTTCAACAGGTTTTTGATATAATAAAAACTCAATTTAGATACCGTTATTAATCTGCTGTAAGTTTTAGTTTGTTTGAATTTATTCATGATAATTATTGTACAAAATGGTATAAGAATGCAAACATTAAGATCTGTTCTGTTTAAATTGATTATAGTCTATTATCAGTTCAGAAACTAGTGTTGCTTGCATCCTATTTTAAAGGCATTTATTTTTATACTCTAATAAAATGCAACAAAAAATGGGTTTGATTCTATTAATGTTGTCTTTTTTATTGCACTGTTGCAGCAGATTACTGTGTAGCTTCAGATCTGAGTTGTCTTATTAGTAAGCCTAATTTATACTTTTGTAGCACCACTATTTTTATATAATGGCAAAGAAAGGGTTCAGAGTCTTTTCTTTTTTTCCTGTGTCATATGTGGCAGCACTGCCACAAGTTCCTCTTCAGAGAGGGTCTTCAGTACAGGTGGCAATATTGTCACCTGCCTGCGCTCATCTCTGAAACTAGACCATGTCAACAGGCTGGTATTTCTTGCAAAAAATCTTTAAGAGATGACATGCCCTACCAGCATTTGTCATGGTGGCCTAAACATTTTTATTTGGTCTTAAATTGTAGTTCAACATTTATTTCCTGTTACTTCTGGACCATGACGGTTGGCCAGCCTTCAACGTTTAACTGAGTGGAATATGTTGAATATGTTTTACCAAAATGTTGGCTATATGTTAAGGAGTTTTCAGTAGGTTGTGACAGTGCACTGCAACATGTTTGATTTAATTTATTTGTATTTATCATATTAATATATGTTTAGTATGGTTTTGGAAGTGCGCTCCAACACATTTATTGATCTTGATTATTGGTAAAATATTATTTGTTTTAAAGTTCAATAAATGGTCAATGAATAATCGTCAAAATAATCGTGATATCAATTATTGACCCAAATAATCGTGATTATGATTTTTGCCATAATCGCACAGCCCTAACGTCAGGTATGTATAAATTGTTAACACTTCATCACTTTTATTCCAGACATGTTCTTATGTATCTTAACTAGGGATGCACGATATTGGTTTTTTGAAACCGATACCGATAACTTCCTGCTTTTCAAGACCGATAACATAAAACATTTTACGCCACTAATTATTTTAACGCGATTAACGCATGTGTATTTTTTTTCCTTGGCCGCCCCGTAGTTTCAGAGCGCATAGAGTTTAAAATACCATCTACAAGCTGATGCTGACAGCCCCGCTCCTCCTGTGGCAGACCACACTTCCACGCTCACCGGCAGGCACCGACTGGCCATCTGGAGGACCGGGAGGGTGTGTGTATGTGTGGCCCGAGCGAGCGAGAGAGAGACCTTACGTGCATTGTTGTTGTTAGCATCTGGTGCTAGCTAGCTGCGCTAACGGATATAAGGAGCTGTTTAAATTAAAACAGAGGAGCGACATTTCGCCACAACTGCGCCGAGCATTTTACTTTATGCAGGAAGCCAGACAGTGGGACATTGTACGAAAAGTCAGCACACTCAGCACGGATAGTGCGCAACATGATTGCAGCGTCCAGGCAGCTCCGGTTCGAGCATATGCCTTGAGATGCACATAGCTCCAACGCCCATACCACCGACGACATGTTTGCTTACTGTCCTGGCTTCACGGCCGCACACCATTTACGTCACAGCCAGGCATGAGTTAGGGAGCGCTGTATTTGTGAAGAACTCCCCTCTTCCTAAACCACTAATACCACAGTACTGGCAAAACGGGAGGAGCCGAGTGAAAAACAAGCACCCCTCATCCCAATCCACCCACACCGCAGTATTTTTTTACCCAAAAAATATATTGTATATTATCGGGGCTATTAATACTGGTATCGGGTTTATTGGGATGACGTCATAATTCCTAATATCGGACCGATAATTACCGTGCATCCCTAATCTTAACACAGGCAGAGGAAGTTTAAATTGTATTTGTAGTGTATGTATGGAAATTGCACATTTCCACGAGTAAGAAATAAGAGGTAATTTCTATTTTTCATAAACATATTGTTGTTCAACTTCACAGTATGTTCGTGTAATTTGTATAACTATCAATAGTTGTAACATATAGCTTATCATGGACAAGTAATATAAATGTACTAATGACATGGCACGTCTACAGGGGCGGATCTACCGGGGTGGCAAATGCCACCCTAAAAAAATTGCCTTGCCACCCGAGCTGGCATCTTTGTTTTGAAAGAAAAGTTGTGGCTCATCGGACATTTATGAGAGAAAATCTCTAATGTCCGAGTGCAAGTGAATGCAGCACAAGACGCGAGTCTTGTAACCCCTCCCTTGGAGCTTGGAAATATGATTTGCGATTTCATTTGAACGGGGGGCACGGCGCAACACAAGAAGCATTCGGACCCAAGTAGATGGAAGGAATTAGGTATTTGCGGTCTACAATGACAGAGAAGAGTGTCAAGTTTGGCTTTACTCAGCATTGAATCAAAACGCACTAAAGCTGTTGATCTTAATACGTTTGTGAGGCGTTTTGTTGAACAAGATGGTAATCGCCGCATTCAGCTGTAATAGGCATGCCAACTTGATGCTCTGCTCACGGATGACTCGATGAACATAAAAAACTGTTGAGATGATGACCTTTTATGTGTGTATATATATTTTTTTTTTTTGTGGGGGTCTGCCCCCAAAAAACTGTTTTAAGTCCTGAGAAACTCAAATAAGACGGTGTGTAAAACTACACAGCCCAGCCAAAAAAAAGTAACCACTGATTTAACTAGGCCAGTAGGTAAGGACTTTCCACTAGATAATAACTTACTGCAGCGATGTATATGTTTTAGCTGAATACGTGTTTTCTAACCCTAACTGATGCCGTTAGTCACTTCTTTAATGTTTGTTCTTTCTGATGTAAAGTCAAGGTTGTAACTGTTTGCAGTAAAGTCGTTGGGCGCTGAACTGTTCCTTTGAATTTTGATACATGATATAATTACTTGTCTTTCAAATTTCAAGGAGGGTGAGCAAGCATCTTGAGGAACATTCATCATTAACTAAAATTAATTAAAAATATAGTTTATTCAATAATAAATGAATATGTGAATCATAACAGTGATTGACAGCTGATAGGAATAATATGATTGTTAATAGTATCATATTCATTCATACAAACATCGATGAGACAGTTAATTAATGTACTTATTGCAGCAGTCTTCATAGATTTGGTACCCCTGCTGGTCTAAGAGTGAAACAAACTCATTCATTTATTGTTCAGTTAAAATTTATTACATTATGTCTGCCACTTTATATATTTATATGTAAGGCTTTACTGATGTGCCACAATAATGTCACCTAATGTTATTGAGTTAAAATATCAATATTGTGGCTTTCCAAGTTAACATTGATTGATATGACTGTGATTAAATCAGCAAATACTTCTGCCAGGGGATGCCACCCCTCAAAATCTCCTACCACCCCATGAATATTTGTCTAGATCCGCCCCTGCACGTCTATAATCAAATTATGTTATGATTTCATTATATAGAATTACTTTTTTTATTTGCACATCCAACAGATTGTTTTCCAGATACTTTGACGGTTTCACATTATTACACATTCTGTGTTTTCTGAGTTTACTCACCTCCTTTCCTCTGCACATATTTCTTTCATTCCATTCAACCATAACTACGTACTTGACACTATCCGCGGTCTTTACCGTTGCCAGATGCACTCGGCCTGTTTTAAACATAAAAACGTCATCGTCAAGCTTTGTTAACAACATACAGCGTTATTATTTGGGTAAAAATAGTAGAGTAAAAGTTTATTTTTAAAACAACAGCAGCTCACCATCACTGCGGATGATTTTTACAGAGAGTCCAACAAGAAGTCTGGACAGGCTGGTTTCCATTTTAGCTCCTTTTTCTGTGCAGAGAAATCAGAGTGCAGGTAACGTTAGCTTTTGAGAAACTAGCTAACTGATGCTACCTAGCAGGTATGTAGAAATCACTGCAAAACTACAGTCTTCGACAAATTAATGCATACCACCCCATACGGTAATATTCGATGATAGTACTGTCTTTATTAATTCGTTCGTTTATCTTATATTACCAACAAACGTAAAAAATATTCTTACCCAAAGCGTCAACGCTTGGTCAACGCCGCCAAACTTTCAAACTGGTGTTGCTCTCGGGTATTTGTTAGCTGATTGGTCGTCGCTCTTCTTCTATGGCTGTATGTTTTTCAAACTCAAAATCCAAATTGGCGTTATACTGCCACCACCTGGACTAGTAAGGAATGACATCTGCAATGAAATGGAACAAGAAAATCACAAATTGAAAGTTTCTTGATCTCCACCTTCAATGCAAACTTCTGAGGGGTGGAAGAAGTAACTAAATCTGGAGGTGATTAAAAATGTAAATTGAACGATTGAGTGTTACATTTGACCTTTTATTTTAAACAATGTCTCTCTGATATCAACTCGCCTGTGTTACTGTCTGTGTTCTGTCAACAATTCATCATTTGCAAAACCAAAGTGACATTTACAGTTTTTTTTACTCATGGTTCATGGCTTTTGATTGATATTATGTGTAAACGATACATCTCAGTTTGGTGCTGTTGACACTTGACAGCATCCCATTGATAATACGAGCAAGCAACACTGTTTTATATACAATATTCAAACCAATTAAATGTGTATTCACAAAGGAATTATTTGTATTATTAATGATGAGTATTCCAATTACTTGCAATTTATTTTCAAATATTTTTCATTAAAACTGTCAATGTGTTTTTATTGACTAAGTATATATTATTACAAATATTAAATAAACTTGAATCAAACAAACTTACATTAATCAAATCGTTAAAAAATGTATTACTCTTTTTTTTTATTTCACACGTGTTTTATCCCTCTTATTTTAATTTCACATTATGATTTAATCTCCTCCATTTGTATCCATTAATTGTTGTTACTTTTAATCCTCATACAAACTACAGTAGGCATACACATTGTATAGGTTTATATTTAGGTCCATCAGAAATCAATCTGTTTTCACTGATTGTCACTGAGGACAATGTTGGAAATCGGTTAGCAGGACTGTTGTCATTTACACAGTAACACTCTGCTGCTTCCTGATCAGTCCAAAGTTATGGCCATTACATTCCCCTAAACACTGATCTATTTAGCCTACTGCATTTCATCCATGTGACCACAGGATTCCTGTGTTTGTCCACATGCTCCCTCTCTTCCCACACCCATTGCAAACCAGGCACAGCAGATCAGTCCCCCATCATGACATCAACAATCAGGGACAGCTGGAGAATGACCCATAATGCAGTTCAGATTTGCCTTCAGCGTGGGAGGCTTCCCATTTTCCTCTTTTCTTTTTGCCCCCCACTCCTGTGCCCACACCCACTCAGCCTCCAAACCTTCTAACTATACACAAGCTGGACTTATGTATACACATTCCCCGCAAGCGAACGCTGACACATGACAAATCAAAGGTCTAATAAACAGCTTGTGCTGAACAATTTCCACACCAAAGGATGAAAAATAAACAAATCCCTGTCGGTTTGGCCCAGCCAGGCCATTTGGTAGGTCTGTCTGTGGATGACTGGGTGGCCCAGGGCTGCTCGGTGTGAGGCCTGGGATGGAGCCACAACTGTTTCCTGTGAGCAGCCCAACCCCCAGAACTTCTCCACAACTGGCTTAGTGGGTGGTATTCCCCTCCTCCTTCTTTTCCTCAAATCCCCCAAACTCCTACACCCTCCTCTCCAAGTGCTCCTCCCTCATTTTTCTTCCCCTCCAGTCAGTCAGTCCGTCCACTCTCACAGCTTCAGTTCGAGGCTAAACACTTCCTCATTGGCCTTGAGTGGATGAAGAAGGCTAAACACGTTTTTTTACTTCTGTGTGTGTATACTTGGTCCTGTTGGCTTGTTTTTTGTTACATGTGTGTCAGCTCTATTATGACATTAATTGTAATGTTTGAAATGACACCATATGTGCGCCTGATCAAAGTAAACCTTTAGCATTTACCTCAAATAATTAAAATATCGATTAAATTCACAAGCTACCCTGCAGCATACAAAGTAATTAAAACTGCACCTTGACCAGCTTTGATAAACACATTAATGCATCAATAATTATAATCAAAACATACAATATTATTCTGGAATGGGCTGATCTGCATCAGTACTTTTACTTTTGGTACCTTAAATATATTTTGATTTTGATACCTTTCTACGACATTACATTACATGTTACTTGTTAGACGCTTTTATCCAAAGCGACTTACATACTCAATACTGTGGGCAATCCCCACAGGAGCAATTTGGGGTGAACATTTGATAATTACAAATAACATATGAACATTTTCTCAATTGTTGTCAAAGTAACACATCCCTTGCCAAGCTTTTAATATAATGTTTTTCACTTTTAGATCTTTCTTTGAAATCATCTAAAGCTATCTAGGAGTAAAACTCAAACTTCCCGTTTTAAATTATAGTCTACAAAGAGGGAAATTAAACAGCTGTGGGTGTCTGCCTCCTTAAATGTTGTTATGATACTTTGAACCTCTATGGTATTTGAATTAATGTAATTACTCATGATATTTGTATTGGTTTCAAGTTAGTCATTTAAGTGTTTCCATGGGAATGTCTGTCTCTGGTAAATCAATATCACATCTGAGTATTCTGGTGGTTTTTATTTTATCACAACGCGAAGGCCAGGTCACAGATTATAATCATCCATTTCAGCTGATCTGTACACTGAGCCTCACTGCTCCACCATGCTGTGTGGATATTGCAGTCATGGAAAGCACAATCTTGAAGTGCCTGTTTCTCAGTCTGGAGGGTGGGTAGTTGTCGTGGTTGATTGGAGGAAGAAGGGGTCTTGTATCTGTTGGCCCTGAGTCTGTTTAGCTGCTCCCCTTTTTCCATCTGTCCAAAAGCATATTTTCTCAGTGTATAGAAAATTGGCAGAGGCCATGGCTCTGTTCCCCTATACAGACTAAATAAACACACATGCACACAGTTTGTGAGCTGAGCACACTAACAAACCACCCAGGAAGGTTGACAGTCTAGAGGAGCGGTGAGAGGAACAAAGAAGGAAAGATAATAAGAAGAGTATTGAACTACTCATTATTCTACTTTCCTGTCACATTTTTGTTTTGTTTTGATCAGAGTAAATTCTTCTAAGGACATAATTATTTGACAAACATAGCAAGTGATATCCATGTAGTGTGCGTCGGTAGAATGTCTTCAGTACTTAAAAAGGGTTAGACCTGTGCCAGCATTAGTCATTTTGGCTCATGGACCATCTCTATTTCTGACAGCCGCGACTCACATTGATGCTGACATACAGACCAATATGTTTAGAGAAAATTAAAGAAAGAACACATACTAATGTTTAATTTCTTTCTACTGATTTTTTCATTCAAAAGCATTTTCTATCAAACATTTAACATCTAATTAAAGGAAAACCTTCCAAACAATATTAGTTTATTTGTAGCATTATACAACATGGCCAGCAGAGAGCAATATAGCTACAAACAGAAAGACCAGCATACAGGCCTCATACAACACTAAAACATTGGATTTAGGAAAAAATAATACACCAATTGGGCCGATATTACAATATAACCTTTACATGTTTTTTATAATGTCAACCAGTTGATGGTCTGATGTGATTAATGGTTGCATAACTGAACTTACTGTGTGTCCAACATTGCTAGAGCGGGGATTTAAAAACTTCTCTAGCCTGGAGCCAAACTGAGCAAATACTGAGTGAGTCTGGAACATTCACTCATTAAAGCATATTAGTATTCTTGGCATGTGGGGATCTAATGAAACATGCCAGTGACCCATTTTGTTTCCCGGACCATCATTAGGGAAAAGTTAGTACAAGCTTACTCTTCAAACACAACATTACAAGCAGAGAAATAGTTCAGTAGGCTCAGCCACACAGACTGGATTCCAGTTTACCCAGCTGGCACATTTTTATTTGTTTCTTCATAGCTTTGTTTATTTATTTGGTCTCTGCAGTATAGAATAGTGCATACATCTGAGTCTACAGTGCAGGAATGCCTTGTCTGTCCACAGGTTAGTTACCTATACAGTGCCGCAACATTACTGATAGGGATCAGTTGAAGCTGTCATCCCAACTTTTATTTGTGAGATTGTTAGAATAATTTTAGTGAAGCCAGAGAAGATTGTTTTTCAGGTAATACATTTCACGTAGAAGCTAATATGGCCGTATCAAGCACAAAACATCTTATTTCACAAAACTAAGGCTTGATGCAGACTTACTGTTGAACAACCTAATCCACCTGTTGGAGACCAAAACACTGAACTTAAGTGAATTCAAACAAACTTTTCAAAACACTTCCTTGTTGTCTTGCTATAAATCTTCCCCCTGTTGATCATTCAGCATGTATATGTCAGAGCTTCAGTCCCCATCATTTCAAAAAAGCAATACGTATCTGCAGAAGTAACCAGAACCTTTGGAACCATTTACAAATTTGGCTACATCAAAACTGACATTTAGAGTGATGTAATCTGAGGTGTTTGGGAAATAATTAGACACATACAGTGGACATCACTTCTAGGGCAGTTTGAGGACATTAAGGTCTGGTGGGCTACAATATTGAATGCCATTAGTGTTATTGCTTGACACCCACACACATGTTCAGTCACTGATTGCAGCCCGTGGTTTCTCTGTTTCTCCATTTGGTCAGCAACTAGTCCACAGGGCCATTCTGTCAGTCACAATTTCCCTCTTGGTCTTCATCAGTTTTCCATTTCATACCATAAAGCGTAAAAAAGGTTACTTCACTCCAAAAAACACGAAAGTAAGGTTTTCAGCTTGAATTAAGCTTGTTTAAATGCAGCTTGAAGCTGCATTTAAACACTTCTATTGAAACTTAAGTGACAAAATAAAATGTATCTCAAACTACTTTTTATTCATGACTGTGAAATAAGCAAATACGCCTATTCTTGGAATCAATCTGTTTTTTTAATGTATAAACCATAAAGATTGAGATTTTTCAGGGCTGCATACAACCGCTTTAAGGGAACACCAATTGAAACCACAAACCATGAATAGTGCAGAAATGTGTCAGTGTGCTTTTGAAATTAATCCTCAAAACCCACCAGTGCTTATTTTTTCTTTTTATTGGACTCACCAGTGAAGACATGTGGACCCCAAAGTTCTCAAAGAAAAACTACACATATACCCAGAGTTTTATAGCCTTCTCTGAAACCACAGCAATGCACTGCAAAACAAATCATCTTATCAAGTAAGTTTTGTCTGATATTAGGGGCCCAAAAGTCTTGTTTTTTCTTAGTCTTAGAAACAAAGCTGCCAGTTTGGTTAGATAAATGCAAAATGAGCCCTCAAACAGGAAAAATATATTCATGTTGAGGAATTAAATCTTAGGGTCTTCTCCAAAAAGGTTGTGAACCCCTGACTAATTTAGCCTGAATATAACGTACATTGATGACAAAAACATTTCAGCTGCATGTTTTCAAGCAAAACTGCTTTACTCTTTATAAATAATTAGCTGTTTCTTAAGAAAGCATCCACAGCCTTTATTTTGAGACATTGGAAGATCAATATTCAGTATGAACAAAAGAGCTGAACTGGCATTAAAAAAAGCCTTTAAAAAGTCAAACTTTATGAACAAAAACGACAGAAATAAACCACAGCGCTGGCCACACTGTGAGTTCTGAAGTGCGGTTAAAAAACACCACAGAAAACATTGGATTATCCTCAAAGCCACCCTCATTAAAAATAAAAGATTGAAAATAGAAATCTTGCAAATTACCACTTAAACCTCACTATCAGTTTGGTGTTGTGTATCAAATGTGTTGTGATTTACTTTATAAAGAGGACCTGTTAGCTAAGAGCCCATACTCTAATAAGCTACCCTGACTGAAGTGCTGGTTTTATTGTCTGTGCTCCCCAAATGTGTTAATGTCATTGTTTGCCTTTCCCATTGCATAGACAATTATTTGGCAGACCCTGTGACAAACGATATTGAAAAACCACACAAATGCATGGTGTCAATTATAGTTTATCCTCTGGTTTGCCTAACTTGCTTTCGACTCAGGCTCTGCATTATTGCTCCCCAGCCTGCCCCAGTCCTCCTCCTCTCCCTCCTCTCCTCTTCACCACATGAAATGGCTGCCTGTGCCAGCCTAGCGCTGCCGCTGAGCCTTCATTAGCTTTTACTACCCCACTTGGATGTGTTTAGCTTTGCTCTCTTTCTTTGCCTCTATGTGTATCTGACTGTGTGTGTGTGTCTCACCCTCTGTATGTGTCTGTGTCTGCATTATGTTTAATTACCAACCCCCGCCCTCCCTTTGGAGTACCCCTCAATGCCATGCCACCATATCATTACACTGTGGCTACAATTTAAACTTCAGTCACACACACACACACACACACACACACACACACACACACACACACACACACACACACACACACACACACACACACACACACATAAAGAGCAGACAGTGGGGTTCTGTAGAGCGCTGCTTTGCTCCTTTATTCTCCCCTAAAATGGAGACTGATGAGGACAAAAAGGGAGAACATGAAAATCACAACAAAAAATGCAAAGCTGCTGAGGACTACAGCACAACGCATCATAACTGATCCACAACTACGTCTGGTGTTCAAACTGTTATTGTTTGAACTAAACAAACCACTTATAAACACAAGGCCTCTGCCTTACGAGGCTCATATTTAGGCCCTTCTGTAAACAGCAAAGCACAGAATGAATCAATTAAAAGGGCATTACGCTGGTTCCTGTTTATTTAAAACATGTTTACACTATATGGGCCCTCCTGCCTGTCTGCATGATTGCCTGGAACTTCGTATCCCTCCTCCTCCTCTTTCTGCCACCCCCAATCGGCCCCGTCACGACCAAGGTATATCAAACACACACACACACACACACACACACACACACACACACACACACACACACACACACACACACACACACACACACACACAAACACAAACACACCACACACACACACACACACAAACACACACAGCGGATGGATTACAAACACATTTGTTATGTTGGAGAGCGTTTTCAATAAATATTGATCTCGTTCTTCCTCTGTTTCTGCAAGAGATGATTAGAAGAACTCGGTCGGAGCAACAATCTTGTGTAGTTTGCAATCACAGCAGGAACACATAGAAATACAGGCAGCGGCAGAGAAACTCAACTCTCAAAGGTGATTTCCATTTGACAGAAAAGGCCAGTGAAGCAGGAAGTAAGTAGATATTTTGCTTGAGTAAAATTAGCAATGGTGTAAACATACTCTGCTACAAACAAAAGTCCTGCATTCAAAATGTATAAGCATCACAATATGGGCTACTCCAAGTACCAAAATGAAAAGTATGTTCAACGGCCCATTTAAGAATAATGTGTCTCATTGGATTAAAACTGTTGATGCAATTATAGAAAAAGCCTTAACGGTGCTATTCAATCAATCAATGTTTATTTATATAGCCCAATATCCCAAATGTTATATTTGTCTCAGTGGTCTTCACAGTTTGTATAGAATATCAGTATGACAATACGACACCCTCTGTCCTTTGACCCTCACATCGTACAAGGAAACACCTCCAGAGAAAACCTATTCTCTACTATATATACTATACTGCGAGTTAACTTGTGATATCATGGTTGTCGAGTAAGTTAGAAACATCAGTGCAAAAATATTTTGTTGTATGTAATGTTTAGTAGTCATTTGTGCTAGATAGGTGCGGCTTTGAGCAGAAGAGATCCATATATGGAACAGGCCATTTTGAGAGATTTCTTAGCCTGTTTGCTTTTTGTGGTTCAAGAAAATCATAAACAGAAGGGAAAATCATATTTCGTTGTCAAGCTTTTCTGAGACGATAAAATTGCTTAACCAATTATTTGTGTTTTCTAAAAAGAATTGATCTTTCCTAAAATGTTGAATTATTGCTTTAATTTTATGTGATAAGCCTCATTTGGTAATAAGTCAACCCAACACATTAAAAACAAAGTAGGACACATGTATACACATGACATGGTGTCTTTACCTTTAATGAAATGTGATGTAACAACCACATTTGAGCTATTAAACTAATTATTTTCCAAGTGTAAGTTAAGAGAGAGAATTTTTAAGTGCTAAGACACTTGAAAATTAGATCACCTGGGGGGTTTGAAAGTTAATTAAAATTCCAGTTTTAAAACCAACTTTTGGATTAATGTGGCTTTAGGTCTCACACAAAGCAGCCAGGGGACTTATCTCAGTTCTTGAGTAGTGTTGCTGCTAAAAAAAACATTCATATCTCTTTTTTAGTTATCACTGTATAGAGGCTAAGGAGAGAGTTATTCTATTGAAACAAAGCATTGCTTTGGATGTGGAGAGAAACAATCCCCAGTCCCCGGATTTGTGTGGTATGTCACCCTGAAGTCTGCTTTCTCACTGGCTTTACAGCTAATTCCCCCATTCTTCTCTGCTGCGCTTAGTGCAAAAGTACAAACACATACACCACCCCCTGCCTCACACAGACACGCATGCCAGTGCATGTTTTTACACACACACACACACACACACACACACACACACACACACACACACACACACACACACACACACACACACACACACACACACACACATACATACACACACACACACACACACACACACACACACACACCACACACACACACACACTTTTCTTTACTAATCAGCCCTATTGAATTCCAGCAACAATGGGCGCTCATCCTCGGGCCACCCAAGCAGTGCACACACTCACACACACATGCATACACACCAACACCAGCATCACCAGATCACAAGTTCACTCTTTGTTCCTTCATTGTGTTTTCCTTTCCTCCATTGATCTCACCTTCACACACAGGTCAGGAGTTGGCACTGGGAGATCGTGTTATCTGGACTATCAGCTGCTATCTGGGCCCATACACAGAAAGGAGAGAGCTCCATGTACCACGTTAACATCTTACATTACTGTGTAGAAGCACAAAATGAATGCCAAGTCGTATGTTCATGATTCCAAGCCATAATGCATAGACTAAGATATTCTATTATTGTTATTTTCAAATGACTTTGCAGGTGTATTGTATATTTGTTAAACTTTTTATTTGACTTTGCCTCTGTTGTTCATCCTACTTCCCCTCTTGAAAAACGTGTCAGATTTTGTGTACATCTCTGTCAAAAAATTATTTGAATTCAACACATTTTTCCAGTTCTTTGATCCAAACTATAAAACCTAAAAATCTAAACATGGGGACAGCAGTTTAAATATATGTATCTATTATTATGTTGTATTGATTATTTAATTATCAAGCAGTTTAAAATATAATATGGTGTTTTATTTTACCAAATCCTTTCACATGAGGGTCAGAATGAGTACAAACCCCCCAGGAGCTGGTTAGAGTGATGTCAGACTTCTGGTCTCTCCGTATTCATTACACCATGCTGTTGTCCCCACCCTGAATATCCTCTTCATAACCCGAACATAAAGAAAAGTTCAGGTCAACGCCATGAAACTGTAAAGCTATCTCTTGTTTCTTATCTGATATACCTCTATACAAGGCATAGTTCCTGCGGGAAACTCAAATAGACCAGTTTTCTATGTGTGTGTCTCTGTAAATCTATTGAAACCAGTCTGTGTCGTCACATTTGTTTCCGATTATTTCATTAATTTATTCTCCGGCATTTAGAAGAAAATGAATGGGTACTTTACATTGTTTATATCTTGCCTTAGTGTAGCCTTAAATTAAAATGTTTTAGTGTTGCAACCACATAAAACAAATAAGTATTTTGATTCTGAAGATATGTTACAATGAGTTACTGATTAGCAAAACACCCCAGAATAATATTGCCCTTTGTCGGTGAAAATACATGTTTTCTCTCTGTGCTCTCCTAGGTTTCTTACATTCTCCTCTGCTACTTTTGAAAAAACCTTGTTCAAAGTGAACAATATTCTGAACATTAAATTACCTTCTCTGCCTCCACCCATAACTAGAGAGCGTGTTTCCATTTTCTTGTGACTGGGCTCTGACATTAAATACAATATGTTCTCCCAGGTTGACAGCAATTAGGGGGCAAACTTTTTTAATTAATATTGAATCTCGTCAGCATGTTTACTCCTGTATGAACATTGTGTTGTACTGTGAGCTTTCATGTGTGTGTGAGTGTGTATGAGGTTTGGTTTTAGCGGTGGATGTGCATGACAGTAACTTCAAAAGGCTGAGGTATCAGATTCAGACATGGGCTGCTTTGCTTGGGCTGACAAACGAGGAGCTGTTGTGTGAGAAGCGAAGGAATTTACAGCATCTACCTTTCATCTACACAGGTGGGCCTGTGTGTGTGTGTGTGTGTGTGTGTGGTGTGTGTGTGTGTGTGTGTGTGTGTGTGTGTGTGTGTGTGTGTGTGTGGTGTGTGTGTGTGTGTGTGTGTGTGTGTGTGTGTGTGTGTGTGCGTGTTTGTGTGTATGAGGCGGCAAGGGTGGGTATGTGTGTTTGCCTTTGAGTATGTAGTTTGTTTTGTGTTTGAGTTTTTAAGAATGTGTACTGCACATAAGCATAGTAGTGATTTTTGTGTGAATGTGTGTGTGTGTGTGTGTGTGTGTGTGTGTGTGTGTGTGTGTGTGTGTGTGTGTGTGTGTGTGTGTGTGTGTGTGTGTGTGTGTGTGTGTGTGGTGTGTGTGTGTGTGTGTGTGTGTGTGGTGTGTGTGTGTGGTGTGTGTGGTGTGTGTGTGTGTGTGTGTGTGTGTGTGTGTGTGTGCGTGTGTGTCTGCATTCACAATGGCGGAGATTTAGACAGACGAGTCACAACAATGTTCCAGGAAGCCAGTGATCCCAGACATTTTCCAGGTGGTTCAACGCTCCAGTTCAGTGGTTCTCTGTGTTAATTCTTTGTTCATCAAGTGGAGACATTTTAAACTCTGCTGTAAAAAAAAAGATATTGCCAAATGTTGTCATCTATCAATATAATACGAAATCTTATCAAACAAGCAGGAATGTGACAGTAAAGTGTGTAAGGTTCATACACAATATGAGGGATTATTTCCTAACCCAGGTTTGTGGGTTAGGTGACTGACAGGAAGCAGAGCGTTGCTCAATATGAACACCCTCACCTCAGGCATAAAGAAAGAATAAAGCACAACTTAAACCTATGAAATTCTATCGTGCAATGAGTTATCTATATAGTTGTTAAACAGTTGTTATCAGGATATGTCTGAGGCAATATTCAAGTAACTCATTTTTTCACATTACACAAACAAGTAAACAATTGACTTCTTAGGGTTTTACAACAATCCCGACTTTGTGAAACTTAGTCCCCTGACTGCACTTAACATGAAACAGACTAAATGAAGACTCTGATAACAATCGTTGGATGTTTCATTGTTTTTCATAACCCGGAAAATTAAAGTGCCAGACACACATGACAAATCTGGTAAAAAAATATATAAATATGAACTGTACCCTGATGGTGGAGTTAGAGGAAATGCCAAGAAGGGGTCATAAAAGACAACCAACAGCTGACATCGTATGCCTGAGGGTGGCGGTAGATGAAAGTTCACTGAGTGTCCAAAATGTAATAGGTTAATTTTTGTATAGAAATCTCTATATTTAATTTGTAGATAACTAATAAGTTGTCAAGGGAAAATATGTTGAAGCAGCAAATCTCACACATCTTCCTGTATAATCAGTTGTCACTGCTCTTGAACAAATATGTCAATGGACGGACCCACTGATGCTGCTCGTTGAAAATGAGACGTTCATTAAGATCAAGTTTGGTAATCAGACAAGGAGTTTGGATTAATTGTGGATCAAGGTTTTACTGTATTTTCAGGCAGAGACTTGCTGAAACTGAAGCAACTCATGAGTTTCCTTTCAATTATGGCTGAATAACCCAGGCATTGCACACCAACCTTACAAGGTAATGAGTTAAATATGACTGAGTCGCAGTATTACATTTCAAAAACGGTTGATTCATCCAGGGATTCATACAATCAATACAGATTAGAGTAAGGTACTTACTATACATTTAGTTGACTTTTGTGAACTTTCTTGGACAACGTTATCAGCATTTTTTTTTCGTGTTATTCATTTCACTTCAAAAGGATGCCCCATTTATACATGCATATGCTTTGATTCAGCCTGTATATAACCTCTCTTTAATGGAGTTTATAACATTAATTGTTTCAATGAGAATTAGGCCTTAACTAACTGTTTTTATGTGTACATGGATACTTGTGGGTTTAAAATATCACAAATCAAACCTTTTGTTTGAGACCTTAACAATGCACCTTGATAACAGAGTAGGACTATTTGACCAGTGTATTTAACGAGCAAACAGTTTGTAAGTTAGCTTGTCTACATTTGTGATAACGGTCCTGACCCCTGAGCTCTTTGCAGGGTCACAGATAATCACACACAAACACATTCAAAATGACAAGCAACGACCACAGAATCACTTTTTTCATTCAATTTATTTTGTTAGTTAAATTTCTATAGCAGGTGAGGGAACATAACGGTCACATAAGGGTTTTTTCTTGAGCATAGTTTTCAGAAGTCACAGTGTTTTAGACATGGACAAGAACATTTAAAAAAAAAACTGACAATGAAGAAGGAAGGGCCAAGAGGAAACTTAAAAACAAGGTGTTACAGTGACACAATCCTACACACCTTCTCCTTCATGATCCTCCAACTGCCCCCTTTGCTCCACCAAAAAAAGGCCTCTGCTCTAAAGTGTTGTCAACCCCTCCCTCCCACAACCCCCCATCCCAAAATGCAAACAAAACAAAACAAAGCAACAAAACAAAAAAGAACTCAGCAACAAATAGATATATTTATATATAATATATATTCACTCTTTAAAAATAGAACTTCAGTCTAGATACTAACATCTGTACAAACTACAAAAATAAAATTTTAATATAAATAATTTATATGGCATGACATTAACATTTTTTCTTGAAATAAACTACAAACCAATGCAGGAGCTTCCCCCTCGATCCCCCTCCCTTTTACACTCCTCACCGCTGTATGACAACACCTGCTGGCGGTCTACGGTCTGATAAACTGTGAATGGTGCTTTGCTCATTCTGTTTAATTATTCATAACTGCACAGTAGCTACTTAACTTTTCTTTCATATGTACAAAAGAAACCAAAGCTGCCACTTAAAAGAAAAAATGATATTAAAAAATAGATCCGCAAGTTTTTCCCTGCAATTTAACCTGGCAGTGATGAGACCAATATTGAACAACAATAACAACAACGAAAACGTTGTAAAGCGTACAAATTACATGAGAGTCCTAAGAAGGGATGAAACTGTATTGTGTAATATTATGAGGTTTGTATTAGCATAAGAGTGAGACATTAGAAAGTGAGCAGGTTGGAGCATTATAAAGACTAACCAGTTTACATAATATTTGCAACAACATGAACGTGTTACAACCCTAAGGCAGCCAGCAAAGAAAAAAGAAGGAAAATATTATTATTACAAAATAAAATCACTCCCTTTCATTCGATATTTTATAATTCCCTTTCAAAGTATTATCAGTAGGTGAACAATTGTCAAACACAAAGTGACAAATGTGAACTTCACCCACTGTAGAGCTTACAAAAACTGCTGAAGAAAATATCATCTTATCACAGCTCCTTCAAGTAGTTTAAAACTGCAGAGGATGTTGGGACATCCAGAAAAAGATTTGACATTAAAATAGAATTAGGTGTGAGACTGCCAGATAGATGGACAGATGAAGGTCGACTACTGCTTCTTGACAAACATTCTGTGTCTGGACGAGACAAAACACATTAACACCAAAGCGAGAGGACATAATACTGATCGCTGATTGCTGTGATAATAAGAAAAACGGGACAAATTGAAGGCACGACGGTTACTACTGAAAACAGTATGTGCTGTCGAATTCTCTGCTTTTAGACAGAGAAGATCTAAAATTGAAATACAACAGAGAGCGTGTCAGATGCAGAACATCGCACAGTAAAATACTGTTTATAATATACTGAATTAAACCAGAGGGGGAAGAGGGGGTGCTGCATTTTTTAAGGCAAATCACTTACAATTATTTTGAAGTGTAGCAGCAAAAAAGGAAAAAAAAGAACATAACATTACAAATAGATTTCAAACACTGACCATGTAAGTTCAATAGTCTAATATCTTAATAACATCTGACTTTTTGTGGACACTTTTTACATATAGCACATTTTATTCTATACACTGTGGGGCGAAAAGAAAATCAACCGCTCCACGAAAAAAATAATCTTTTACATCTGAACTTTTACACAAGAGTATACCCAAGTTATACAGTACTCTTTTAAATAGCTTCCTTCTTTTTTAGTATTAAAATATATACTCATAGATTTATATAATTCTTAAAACGTCCTTTTTTTCTTAATATGTCCATGAAATAAATCCTCTCCTTTGTGTAAGAATTCTATGTACAGTTGAGAGTTCAAGACGTGACGTGACGCCATGCGAAGCGTCAAGGTGCTCAGGGGCAGCAGCCAGAGACTCGGCGACAGAAGGCTTGTGAGAGAGTCTAGCAATCTTTAATTACCTGGATCCTCAACCCACCTAAAGCAGAAAAACACAGAAGAGAGAAAAAGGTTAGATATTGCTAAACAGCATTCAAGCGCAGAAAATAGATACTGGAAATCGTATTCAAAAAGATAAATGTAATTCTTGATTTGTTTTACGATCAGTTTCTATATGCATGTTTAGAGGATTATAATTGCACTCAATTTAAGATTGACTGGTTACTAACTCACCTTGTGTCTTGCCGAGTTTATGCTCTGTCTGGCTCTGTGTTGCTTCCAAGTCCTGGAGCTCTAAAGAGTCTCTTTTACATGAAGAAAAGTTTGTTTTGTCACCACGAGTTCTCTTAGCAGCCTCAAAATAGTCCGACTCACTGTCCGTTTCAAAACCTTCATGCATGTAGCCTTGGTAAGCCGCCCCCGGCAAGGTAGGGTGCACAGCCACCGTCACCGAAGCTGTGGCTGTTACCGTAGTAACAGGTCCCCCCATGGAGACTTGTTGCATCGGCAGGGCGGAGCTGCTATTAGTATAGCTTGGCCCTTTAGTCCTGTTTGGCTGAGGCCCTCTGCCATTCTGCAGCCTGGGGCCACTTTGACAAGTCCTCCCATGTAAGTGAGGTCTGTCGCTGGGTAAGTGTTGTGCCGAGAGCCTCTGGAGGCCCGGCTGCTTGTTTCCATCCCAGCATGTAACCTGGGATCCATTGTGGGAAGATTCATTTAGCGGTTCGATCCTTCCACCAGTTCCTGCTGCATTTTCTCTGAACGGCTTCACCACCTACAACAAATAAAATGTCATCGTTAACTTCTAGAAGAACACATGAATTTGAAGAACAGACAGGAAGTGGTTTCTATCTTATCTGTGTGGACATGCAGCATAC
Organism: Gymnodraco acuticeps; assembly: GCF_902827175.1. Taxonomy (NCBI): domain Eukaryota; kingdom Metazoa; phylum Chordata; class Actinopteri; order Perciformes; family Bathydraconidae; genus Gymnodraco; species Gymnodraco acuticeps. The sequence goes on from NW_022990940.1 coordinate 101,749, forward strand.
CGTAAGTTTGGGGAAGCTTGGGTTCTTGCTGGCTTCCAGCAGTATGTGAGATGTTGCAGTTGGAACGCCGGATTCTATGTACGCACTCCGATCACAGTACTTGTAATCCTCCTCCCCAATCCCTGAAGTGGTGGTCATCTCCGAGTAATACTCAGAGTCTGAAGACTCTGAAAAAGCCTGTTGACGTGACACCCGCGGGTTGTGGTGACCCGTGTAGTATCCATGGTGGGTCATCGGTGGGGGCAGTGGGGGTTCAGGGGAAGGCACCGGCAGGCGGCTGGCATTATCAACCAGGGTGACCTCAGACGGGGGTCCCATCAAGGACAAGAGGACCGGCAGAAGAACCAAGCCGTTCAGCATCCCCAAAAGAGTGAGGATAGCCAACACAGCAAAGAAATACCTGAAGAACGAAGAGAAAAGGGACGTTAGTTTGAACATGAACCTAAAGGAGACACAGTTAGTGGCAGAACAAAATAGTTTCCTATATCCAATCTCTCTTGGGACACACAGTCACAGTCACACAGGCCCACAATCCTTTCATTCTTATTTTCCTTTGCATGGTTTTTAGGGATCTGGCCAAAGTTCAGATGAGTTTAGTGTCAGAAAAATTAATGAAAATGTTGACAACACTTAACATTTGACGTAGATTTTAATTTTATGCATTTTAGTGCGACAAGGAAATACCAGTTACCAGATGTTTTATATGGACACACAAACACATATGCACATCTCTAAACTCACACACAGTTGGCACATGAGGAAGGGAAGTAGCTCAGGGGAAGAAGTCAGGGAAAGCCCAGTGTTTGTGTATCAAAGGCATGGGGGCAAATCTGATTCCCACTCAGTCCAACTAAAACATGCTTTGATGCCTCTACTGCGGCCGCTACAAGACTTGTCTCTCTCTGTTTTTCAGTGAGTGTGTGCGTTTCTTTGCGTGTGCGTGCATCTCAGTGGAGCTTTGAGGAGGCCAGGGGTGGAGGCAGGCCACAAGAAAGAGCTCCCCAAGAAAATTAGAGAGGACTCCACTTAAACACTAACAGAAAGCAGAAAGAGAGAGAGACAGTAAGATGCTAACCACCAACAAAAAAAAAAGGGAAGGGAGGAATAAAATGATTGTTGGAACGAAGGGGAAAAAAAGACAACAAAGACGGGAATAATAGCTGTGTGGTGTTCTGGAAACAAGCTACTCTATCCCTGAATGGACTTCGACAATTATTATTATTATTACTACTACTTCACTTGGCAAAGGTCACTCTTCAGGAAAAAGTTGAAGGTTTGCATGTTGGGTGGGATTTCACAATTTCCTTATTCGCACCAATTTCAGCCCCCAACTCTCTCTGAAATACTTTCTTCTTTAACCTCTGTTCTTGTTTTTTTTTCCTTTACAAGAAGCAAAACACGTCATCCTAACCACTTTTGACAAAACACTTCAGGGGGATATTTTCATTTTCTTGCTGTCTGCTCAACTCATGACTGCCTTTCAACCACACACAGATATTTTATCTGAACGCTTTATTGAATCAAAGCACAGATGCTGAAATCAAAAATAGGTTGTCACCGTTTTACGGCACAGCCTTTGCCTCTAACTTGCTTTATTCCAAAACAGCAGTTTTACAGAGTAAAAAAAAAAAAAAAAGAGAAGAGTAAGACAGAAAGAAAGAAAGTGAGACGTTTGTGGGACCTCCAACAGTGTCTCGCTGTTAGGAATTCTGTTGTTTATATAAACTGTAATCTTTTCCATTCGTTGTCAGGGCCTGGGGAGCTGCGTGTGTATGAGAAGGAGATCGTAAGTGTTTACATGTCTGTACATATGTGCATTTCTTTGTGTGTGTTGTGTGTGTGTGTGTGTGTGTGTGTGTGTGTGTGTGGGGTGTGTGTGTGTGTGGTGTTGGTGTGTGTGGTGTGTGTTGTGTGTGTTTGTGTGTGTGGTGTGTGTGTGTGTGTGTGATGTGTGTTTGTGTGTGTGTACTATTTGGCCGCATGTGTTAGAGAGAGAGAGATAAGAGAGAGAGAGGAGAAGAGAGAGAGACGAAGAGAGAGAGGAGAGCGCGAGAGAGAGAGAGAGAGAAGAGAGAGAGATGAGAGGACTGAGCACAGCTATGCTTGCTGTTTATTCAGTGCATTACAAGGCCAGGGGGATGTATACAGCGGTATTTATTATAGCTGCTACTCCCCAGCTAGCCAGCTCTGGCGTTGCCCCATTCCACCCGACCCACAGCTACAGCTAAACAAGACCTCCAACAGAGATACTATAGACCCATTCTGTCTCTCTTTCTCACCCCTTCCTCTGAAAAGGATCTCTCACAGATGCATGGGAGAAAAGAAGAAACAAAGTGCTGAAAAACTGTTCCCTCTGACTTTCTTATTCCCAGTCATATTTACTCTAAATGTTTCCCTATTTACACCTCTTTATCTTTTCATTCCAAAACCGTGGAGGATTTGTTCTTCTTCCCACCCACCAGGACCTTGTATTCTTTAAAGGAAGCCACCATCAAAGTATTTCTCCTCCTTTCCATGCTTCTGTCTCTGCAGAAAAACTGGACTTTTTATGTCATGGAGGCCTGTTGCAGTCTGTGAGCTCAAGGCTGTGGTTTCGGGTTTGGGCCTAGACCACATTCAGCTGAAAAACATTGAGCTATTTGCCTTTTTTCCACTCTGACCATGAAACAGTGGTAGAAAACACACAAAAGTACACACTATGTGCACGCAGACACACACACTGAGGGGAGTGATGTCTGTTGGTGGGCTTCAGACCATCTGACTGCCTGACCGGTTCAAATTTAGCTCCAATTTTTATTACGGCACCCAACGTGGAGGGACAGAATGCCAAACGGATGATAGGAATTTTTACAGATTCCCCCTTGTATGTGTGTGTGTGAAAGAAACGCAGTGAAAGAGAGGGAGAGAGGGAAAGACATCACCCAGTGGGTAGCAGAACACTTCCATGTTTATGAGCAGCTGCTACACACCCTTGATGTTTTCCCCATTTGTTGTGCTGTGAGGTTGAGGAGACGGGTGTGTGTGCTCAGAGTGACAGAACCAGGTGCATATTTGTCACTCTGTGTGTGTGTGTGTGTGTGTGTGTGTGTGTGTGTGTGTGTGTGTGTGTGTGTGTGTGTGTGTGTGTGTGTGTGTGTGTGTGTGTGTGTGTGTGTGTGTGGTGTGTGTGTGTGTGTGTGTGTGTGTGTGTGTGGTGTGCATAAATAGGGGTATAACATTTCCACCTGCATGCAACCCTGACCCCCCCACTAAGCTTCCTCCCAAAGTAATGATGGACAACTGGCTCCTTACAAATACAAGCACACACACACACAAACACTAGTGGCGCAAAACCAAATCATTAAAGGTAACAAATGGGCTGTAGAGGCTGTGTGAGTTAGCAGCGTCACTCATAAGAAAACACACACACACACACACACACACACACACACACACACAGATGCAGACACACACTGCTTCTCACCTCATGATGAAGTCAAACTCTGACCCTGCCAGCATGAGAATGCCCAGCAGCGTGGAGATCGCTCCGTCGACCACCGGAGCAAACATGTGCTCCAGAGCCACTGCCGAGCGCTTGTTTCTGTTGCCAATCGCTGTCAGGAAGCCCTGCAGCGGAGGGGAGAAGAAATTAGTTTGAAATCTTGCCGATCACACAAAAGTAGTGCTTGCGGCGAGGCTTGGCATTCCTGCAATTTGGTTTTGTTGGGGATTACTACACTACACTACAAGACAGTACACTATGCTTGAAAGCTGCCAGCATGAACCAGGAAGACAAATGTTTCCTTGTAAATCTTTAATCACACTTAGTTTACCTTTTTTGACTTTCCATTTCAGGCAATAAGCCGCAGGACACTTAACAACAACTTAAATGTTTGCAATGCAGCTTATTGCTTTCTATAAACTGGTAATTATAAATCCTTGTTGCAAGAAAAATACATTCAATAATAGTACATCTTAAATGATGTGTTAACCCCCTATGTGTGCTCTTGCTCTGTGCTGGGTCTTCACTTACCAGTGCAATGTGAACGGTAAACTCCACTCCGATGCCCACCGAGGCGATCAGGATGACTACAGGGATGGCGCTCAGCTTGATGCCAATTAGACCCATGATGCCAAACAGCTCCACTGTCATCATAGCCAAGATAAACACCTGAAATGAAAACATGGAAACAAAGTGTTATAAACTAAATCATTTTCAGCTGCCAGTATTTGAGAAGCATAGGATGATGAGGAAACAAGCAGTAAAACCAAAATAAAAGCATGTGAACAATAAAAGCAAATATGCCTCTCCTAAGTGACTGAATTGAGCCCTTTTGCCTCTTCACCCCACACAATCTTTGACCCTGTGCTCAGGGTCTCAACCACATGGCATCAAATTACCCGGCCCGAGGCTAATACCTTCCCCTCCTCCCTCCCCCTTTCCTTCTCAGAGGTGGTTGAAATGATTGACAGCGCCTGAGACAACAGAGTGTGGGCACTCTGTCACTACCAGAGCACCGTAGATACATCTGTCTGTGTTTGTGAAGAACAAATTACCTTGTTTTTCACTAGATAGCAGCCCGTTTCCTTTTTTTTGTTATTGTTTCCGATATTTTAATGAAACATCTTGCAGTGTAATGCCTTGTTTTGGCTGACTCATAATCTTAATAGTAAACGTGCAAAGTTACTGTAAACCGCAACACAAACAACAACAACAAGTCTTAGAAAACAAGGAGGAGAAATCTGTTCCCGGTCAAAAGGAGCTTTTCATCCCAGCGGGGGCTTCGAGTTTGGACACGGTTAAATTGGAAATGATATAAGCCGTTTTTACTGCTCGACCACATACAGGCAGGGTGAAACCTTCGTAGGCAGGCTGATGTTTGGAAACTGTACGTGCATGTACCGTGCCTCTCCCTCTCTGTCTGAGGAGACTGTGTTATGTTGCTGTCTCAATCAGTGCTGCTAGGGACCACTACCTAAATTGAACACATTCTAACTGAAACTGGCACTGTTGTTGAGCTACAGCCCCCCCAATGTTCAGGGACATGTGGATCTGTGTATGTGTGGGCCCTTAAGGACCACCAGTCCAACCAGCTTGTGTGTGAAATGTTTTCCAACTGCTGAACACTTAGACTGTCTCTTTCCCTCTTTCTCACAATTTCTCCCTCCCACACACACACAAACACACACACACACACAAACACACACACACACACACACACACACACACACACACACACACACACACACACACACACACACACACACACACACACCCCTGATGGATGGGTTGAGCAGGCCAAGGTCGCAACTGGGCAGATCTGTCCTGTCCTTAAGTCTCTCCCTCTCCCCCTGACAAAAGCAGTAAGGGAGTTGGAGGTAGAGGCTTCAGGAGGGCAAAGCCTTTCTTGCTCCTTTGCATTTCCTTTTCTATGGCCGGCCCAGCCTACATTAGAATGACAAAGGTCCCCGTGTGTGTGTGTGTGTGTGTGTGTGTGTGTGTGTGTGTGTGTGTGTGTGTGTGTGTGTGTGTGTGTGTGTGTGTGTGTGTGTGTGTGTGTGTGTGTGTGTGTGTGTGTGTGTGTGTGTGTGTGTGTGTGTGTGTGTGTGTGTGTGTGTGTGTGTGTGTGTGTGTGTACTGGCCCTCCGCAGAGAAAAAGGGGCCCCCTAGACAGCGTTATTGAGCTGTGCTGAGAAGGGGTGAGAAAAAAGTGAGAGGAGGAAGGGGCTAATGATGTTGTTGAGGTAGCATGAGTGGAAGGATGAGGAGAAGTTATGATGAAGAGTTGTACAGAAAACGGATTGCTTGCTTACAATGATGCCGGCAGTCCAGGGGTTGAGCAGGAGCATCGCACAGACCAGGAAGGTGCAGGCCAGAACCACGCTGATGGCCAGCAGGAACCAGTGTCTGAGGCCAATGTACTGCTCCCAGAACAGGAATGGGTATCCATTAGGGTAGTTTAACACGCCTTTGCGGCTAAATTCGTCGCAGATGGACCGCACGCTCTCGATAGCCTCCACAAAATCGCTGGCCTGGCGAAGTCCGTTTAGGTAAAAAGGGAACTGAGCAAACTCCAGGGGCTCTGCAGCTGGGACTGAAGAGAAGATGAAGATAAAAGTCAGATTTAGTATGATTTACTATTTAGATTTGATCCACTTTTGCCAAAATAAATGATTGCAATAGGATACTTACTGCGTAGATTCTCTCCTGTGGTGTCATACTTGTCGTGAATCCACTCACGAGGATGGGGGTAGAAGTTGGCCTGGGAGGCTGCGTAGCCCAGAGGATCATTACTGACCCAGACTGTGAGGTAAATGTAGAACACCTCTGCAGGGATCAAACCCTCTGCATCCACCAGCCGACGAGCAGTCAGCTAGAGAAAGGCAATTCAGAAATACTGAATTAATGGACATTCATGCATTGCGTTGTACTCAAAATGACAGCTGATAATGTATTATTTCACTAAGCCACACAAGTGGATTCCTTTTTAGAGCTCTCGCAGACATACCTGGCTGTAGTTGAAAGGCTCTTTCTTGGAGCCGGTCTGGATGAGAAGCTTGTACGCCAGCGCTCCGTCCTCTGTGCCGTTACGATAGCTGTCAGAGGTAATCCTGCCTGCGAGCCAGTCAGCATCAAAAGCAGACTGAAGACCTACGTGTGAGATAAGACATGCAGAAAATAAGAGAAAAAATGAGTGTGGTGGTCATTTATAAATATTGAGTCTTTCATTACCATGAAATTATAGCAGATTTCCATTTATCTCTCTAGTGGCTGTGGTGTTGAACATGTAAAATATCAAGTTTCCTTTTCATCTGGCGGAGATTGCACAGTTTAGTTATCACTTCCTCCTGACTGGGCCTATGTAGCCTGAGGACACACACCCACACACACATGCAAAGATAACCTACGACCCCAACCCCTCTACTTGCACCACCCCTGAGCCCAGGTGGACGAGGGTAAACAGCAGGGTTGAACTTTCATTCACCCCTTCGCACATTTTCACCTCTGTGAACACACGCACTCATTCACACGAAAAAACCGGTTGCAGCCTTTACCAGATCCCGACATCATTATCAAAAACTCTCAGGGGAACAGAGAACCTTATTGCCTGACTGACTCAAAAGATAATAACATTACTGAGCTTGTATTCCTACCTCTGAGCCAGTCCTGGAAGTAGTGCAGCCACATGCGGGGCAGTTTGCTGTCGCTGTCTCTGACCACATATTTCACAGAGTTGAAGGCGTTGTGCAGCTGAATCAGCAGCCTCTGTGACCGGGCGTAATCAAATCCATCCATAGTGACCAGGTACATGTTGTAGAAGGAGAAATACTTGAACTGGGCGTCGATGAAGTCATACTCCTTGGTGTCACGTGGCACAATGTCAGTTAGGTAGAGGCCGTCATGCACCATGGTGGTCCCGTACAGGCTGAGACCCAGGAGGCCCAGAAAAAGAACCACCACGATGGCTTTGCTTTTAGGCTTGAGGAGCAGAGGGGCATACTTGTCTCTGGCGAAGCTGGAAAGGTTCCAGTGCATGAAAGGGAGTGGGACGCACTCCTTTCCCGATTTGGAATCCTCCACCTGGGCTAGGAGGTCCCGTGTGGAGCTGGAGGTAGGGGTGAAGAGTTGGGAGCCATAGGGGTCTGGCACTGAGGTGGTGGTGGGGGAAGGTGTGACGGCTAGAGGAAGGAAATACAGTTAGGAAATTAGAGCTTGTGATTCATTACTGGTTTCAGAGACTGCTTTATACAAAATAAAATAGTTGTCTGGATGTAAATATAGCTCTATTTACCTTGAGGATGGGACGTGGGGCATACGATGATGGAGGGCGGGCTGGTGGAGATCTGTGAGGTAGGTGGTAAGATTGTGACAATATGCTGTCCTGCTGCGTCACACTGCGTGAACGCCTGCACCGTGGTGGTGATTTGAGTGCTGGTGGTGATTGTGGATCCCGCCGAGTACTGGTGCGTGTGCGTCGTTGCCGTGGTAGGCGTGGGCGGCTGCTCAGCGTCCGACAGCTCGTGAGGAGACAGGTGGATGACGCGGTCAGAGCAGGGGCTGTACAGGCAGCAGAGGACATCCAATCGCTTGTCCTCGCGCCGGTGGAGGTCCAAACTGAGGATGGCAGGGAAGATGAGCAGCACCATGGCGAAGTTAAACACGACCACAATGGCTGCCTAAGGAGGGAAACAAAAAAAGAGAAAAAAACAGAGTGAGAAAAGCCAGAGAACAGTATGTGAAATCACAGACACCACAACCCAGCTGGGGAGAGTCAGGGCTCCTTCTTCTTCTTTTTTTTTCTTTCTTGTATCTCAGACCACAGCCCAGAGAGTAAAGAAAAGCCTAACTCTAAATCACCAGCCAGGAATACTAAGCGAGCCAGAAGGGGAGAAGAAGAGAGGGAGAAGAAAGAAAAGAGCGCCAGAATGAAATAACTACTAGAGAGAGTGAGAGAAAAGAGCGGGAGGGAATATATATGTTGCGAGTCTGAGCGAAACCATCACCCTTCACCACCAACGCCACTGCCTCCCCACTCACGCCAGCCCCTGAAGCTGACATTCTAACTGGCTTTGGTTTCCAGTATGTGTGTGTGTGTGCGTGTGTGTATTTTTGTGCTTGCTTGTGTGTTTCAGACCACCCACAGTTAGTCACAGATCAGAGCAAAGCGCCTTGACGGGCCAGTGATATACTGTTCCACTCCTCCCTCCTTCTCTCTCTTTCTGTTCATCACTCTCTTTGCTCTGGTTATTCCACATTTTAAACGTGCACGCACACACACACTTGAGAAATGTTGGCCCTGTAGGTGCAGCAGTAGTAAAACCAGGAACAAAGGCTTTCCTTGCTCTGAATGAATGTCACCTCTCTTAAGTTATCTCTTTCATTTTCAAAGGAGACTTTGGCCTCTTGGTGTGCGATTGTGTACATGTGTTTATGTCTGTGTGCATGCGTGTGGGGGTGTGTGTGCAAGACATACCTGCAAAGAGAATGCTCGCAAGGCCGGAATGGGTACGAGAGCAGCCATAAAGAATGCGATCATGTTGTTGATGGAAGTCAGGGCCACGCTGGTGCCGGTGCGACGCAAACAGTCTCCTGTCCGTTCCTTTAAAACAAAAAAAGAGTGTTAAGAGGGAATGGGAGGAGAGGAGAGGAGGGGATATGAGAGGAGAGGAGAGGAAAATAGAGAATAGAGTCTTATAATTACCTTAAAGGGGATGTTAGTTCCAGCCACTGTGAAGGAATGAGCCAACAGAAACATGTCATCCACACCAATTCCAAGGGCCAGGAAGGGAAGCACCTTTGATGGGAAAGAGCCAGAATAAACAATGAACATCAAAATATGGCCTTAAAATCACAGAAAAGAGGATAGCAGTAAGGTATCACTTCATTAAAGTATTGCATTTCCTTTGTGTTGTACCTGTGTAGTGGCAGCATTGAAGGAGAGGCCAAGCAGTGAGCAGAGACCCAGTCCTGCGGCCACTGACAGAGCCACCAACAGCACCCCGGCCAGCCCCACTGCACCCTGGGACTTGGAACAATCCCACCTTAGCATGGTCACACAGGCATAGGCGAGCTAGAGAGGAGAAATCCATATTAAATATTGGTTATTTCCCAGTGAAGTTGAACCTTTTTCATTCATTTACGAGCCAAAATGTATTGATTTAAAATCAGTTATAATGCTCACCATGAGGAGGTATCCTCCGGCCACCCCTGATGACGCTGACATCGGAGAATGATTTCATGATGTCGTTGAGGGTGGTGGTGGAGAAACCTTGGATGGACTGGCTGGAGTTGGATGGGATACTCTGGTGGACCACCTGAATAAAAATAATTTTAATTTAAATACAATTCTTAATTGTTCGGCACGTTACCAAAATAATTGTCAATTGTCAAGATAATTAAAGTACTGGAGGAGCAGAAATGCTAACTGAACTTATTTTCACATGAAAACACACTTCCTCCCTTTGACCAATGCTTCCCCAGGCCTCTCCTACAGCCCCATATTTCAGGGTCTATGAACAGAAAAAGCCCCCTTTTCCTTTGAAATGTGCATGTGTGTGAAAGTGAGTCTGTGTGTGTGTTTTTACATGTGCTAGCATGTGTGTGAGTGCGTGTGTATGTATGACAACTGAGGAGTAATGAGCACAGATGCCAGAGGTTGTGAGGTCAAAGGTGAAAGGGATGGGATCACATGGCTCGGGAGGCTACTCTCTCTCCACTCTGTGCCACAAATGGACCAATGGCCTCCAAAAGCCATTAACCTGTTCCCATTTAGTAATCATTTGCAATCTCAAATAGGTTTGTTTTTGTTGTTTTATGTGTCAGGAGGAGGTGTCGTGTCTCTGTGAGTTTACGTTTGAGTTTGTGACCCCTCCTCCCATGCATATGTCCCTCACTCTCCTCCCCCCTCCCACCCTCACCGTGGTGGGTGTCAGCTATCACAGCAACAGCTTGTTCCTATAACTAGGGCTCTGACAGAGAGAAATTGTTGGTCTACCACACACACACTCACACACACACTCACACACACACACACACACACATACTGGTCTGCCCTGCAATTGGCTTTACAAGGTAGTTGAAGACTGATGGAATTCAGACACTGCAAAAAAAATCCCACACAATGTTTGTGTGCGTGTGAGTGAGTGTTCACTAAAGCACTAAAACAAAATATACTGCGTTTTTTTCTGTGTGAGCATTTTAATAAACTTGTAATGTTCGCACCTCCACAAACTTCCTCTGCCAGGACTCTAGGATGGCGGTGGCCTTATCTTCATTCCAGTTTATGTCGTGGATCTCGTAGTCGTCTTTAAAGTGCTCGTACAGCTGCTTAGGACTCATCAACAGGAACATGGTTTGGAGAGCCTCCGCACTGTAAAACAACAAAATACAGATGTTCGTTTAGGATACCTCATAGATGTCTCTTTTTGCAACCATGGTTTATTATGTGTTGAGTTGAGTTGGAACCCTCCTCCACTGCATCATCCATCTCACGAATATCACATTAAAGTATTCCAGTCAGACTGTATAGATGTTCTTGGTATGCCTTTGCTTAACCTACACACTGGAACATGTCTTTCTGTGAATGGTTTAGGGCAGGTGCCTTTTTCTTCTAGGATCTCTCCGCCTGCCTGTCTGTCTGTCTTTCTGCCAATGTAAGCAGGTGTTATCTAGTCTGCCTGTCTGCTGGTCTCTCGGCTGCGATCCCAGATGTCCTCAGGTTTTCTTGGCACACAAGCAGCGAGTAGCAGCACTGCTGCTAAAAATGTGAAAGAAATTACCATAAATCACATCTAAGAGTGAGTAAGTAAGTGTGGCTCTTGCAGATGGGACTGGAATCCTCTTTCATTCAAGGCTCTGCCGGGCCTGTGTGGGTCATAATCTGGGCTTTAACCCAACGCTGTGAATCTATTTATATACCGGCCATGCTTTTAAATCCAGTTGTAGTCAATAGAAAAACACTCAAACTAAAGGAAGAACCTGGAGATAGTCATCTTAAAATCTTAAAAGTTTTTTTTCCCCTCCTTCTATATATTTTTCTTTTTGAACCTACACAAGAAATGTGTAACAGTGTGGGGGGCCTATCCTGGACCGGGGTCATACAGGAAACCGATGCCTCTCGGTACCAGGCATTCCTAGCATATGTCTGTTGGGTTATTAGGGGTTACACAGATTCCAGAGGCACGGCGGCTCACAAGTTGACGGGCTGCCTGCCCCCCCCCCCCCCTCCCCCTTCTTTTACTATCACATCCTCCAATAAGACAAGAGTAAACTTGAGACATATTCTGTAAAACTCCCCAGAATCTGAAGTGTGTGATCTTTCTCTACACACCTCAGCAGAATATCCTGGCTGCTCTTGACCCGACCTCCCAGGATCAGCTCCTCCTGCCAGTGCATGAACTTCCGGCTGAAACCATGGCAACCACCCTGGAGACGCCCGGCAATGTCAGGACTCTGAATGGATGAGCAGCAGAGGAACAGAAGGAAAAAAACAAATCAATATGTTAGTTTTTTTTGTAGTTGTGAGCGCTACCTTCATCCAATCTTTATACAATTTATATAATGATTGAAATGTGTGAGTTTACCTCTCCTAGCTCCTTGTTGGGCGCACTGAGAGGGCAGTCAGGGTCGGAGGGGTCTAAACACGGCCTGTTCATGTAAGCATGTCCCACCTAAGAGATAAACAATGTTAGAAACGTCTCAGTATACGGGGAAAACATATGCAAATAAGCACTTTGTTCATTCAGTAAATCTGTCAGTCTGTATTGTTTCCTACCTGTGCTTTGTCCAACATCTCCTTAAATCCTTCCAGTGAAGTGAACTGACTCAGCTCCTCCATCAGCTTGACTGGATCTAGATTCATCCACTGGATATCTGGCATGCCCCTGGAGAGCAAAGACACATACAATATGAGCATCAACCCAGACATATTTGACAATAACTTGAAGAAATAACTGTAAAATAACTGTTATCACTTTATGCCTGCAAGGATGCATGGCTTTGCTTTCCTGCAAACCTTCACTATGAGCAGAACAACTTTAATTCTTTCATTTCAGTTTAATTCTCTCTCCCTGGGCCGGGCTATGCAGGAGGCTAGCTGCAGATACAGGATCAAATAGCGTTTATTATCCTGTTTCACGCTGCCACAATGCCCAGGGAAAAGGCACGATGGCTGCCTGCTCGCTTCCAGTCCTCAATGTCCTGCACTGAGTCGTAACGATTACCTCTGACTCCCAAACATCTTGATAAGGAGCGAGGGAAGGGGAACGTTTGGGAGGATGGAGGAGAGGGATATAGGTGAGGAATGAGACGAGAAGCAAAGGGGGAAATCTCACACTTTTCTGTCTCTTCTGAGCATCACCTGTACTATCCCTCTTCGTCTTGAGAAAAAAGAAATCATAATTTGCTCTCTAGGAAAGTCTATGAATCTACCATAAACAAGCTTTTAGCTTTAACAGTATTCTTGCTGAAGGAACTAATATACATCTAGATTGTTTTACATGCATTGACCAATAAGTTAGCATGAATATAAAGCTAGATATCCTGCTTCCCCCCCTCCTTATTTATCTTTTAGAATATTATTCGCTTTTACTCAACAAAATAAATAATATCCTACATTATTGGCAAGATGTTTTGATTCAGAGCAGAGAAACACTTATGATTGACAAGTTCTGCAGTCCAACAATGTAAGAAAGAAGAGGGACAGAAAGAGATGGAAATAAAAGAATCCCAAAGTATCCCAATCTCCCTCCAATGGCTCATGAAGAGAGCTCCTCTCCTATTCCCACATACCAGGGTCCCTTTTGCTGCTGCTCGCAAAGACAAACTCCTTTATCAGCTAGTTTTTGCTTGAGTGAACCAGGCCTGGGCCCTTTTGTTTTTTCATAGATTGCTGCTCTTTGTTCTCCACAAAGTTCTCTTTTTTCTCTCTCTCTCTCTCTCTCTCTCTCTCTCTCTCTCTCTCTCTCTCTCTCTCTCTCGATCTCTCTTCTCTCGATCCTCTTCTATCTCTCCTCTATCTCTCTCTCTCGCTCTCTCCTATCTATCTCTCTCCTCTCACTCTCTCCCTCTCTCTCCCTCTCTAACTCTCCATCTCCCTCTTTTTTTGTTGCATTTAAAACCAGAGCTCAAGTGAAGCGGAAGCTGAGGGGGACACAGGCCTCAGTGACCACCACAAGTACCCTTCAGCTCCGCATGAGAAATGTGCAAATAAATCTATTAATAAATAACAACAGATGCTGAACACAGTGTGTGATTTACAGGAACACTTGGAAGACGTGTGCATCATCAAAGACCCTCTCTGAGGCCAACTGGGAGATACTAAGGATGGGAAACTTGTTTGTTTCTGTATATGCTGGCTTGTCATGCAACATACCGCTGTCTCAGCTCAACTCTGAAATCTAAACAAATAATCTGTTTGCAAAGAAACATCTGCTATGATCTAAACTATATTTTATAAACTAGGGACTCAATTGAAATATCACTCGGACGAGAAAAAAAAGCCCTCTTTCAGTGACTCAATTTCTCAAGAGAACTTAGTGCTGAAAAAGAAGCAGAAGAAAAAAAAAAATCAGCAAATGCCCAAATACGCCCAGACCTCACTGTTAACCGTCTTGCAGCCTCTCTCTGTCTTTCTCGAGGGACTTGAGGCTTGAATACTGCCCATTTTATTTGTTGGACAACTTGGGAGCTGGGAGCCCGGGGCATTACCATGAGAATGCCGAGTGTTAGCCGTGAGCTGACAAAGCCGGCCCCCCTCCCTCCTCCGGGGCCCCTGCACTGATGGACACTCACTCGTAAACTGAAAGAATGCTTACCATTGTCTGACCCAAAGGGCTCCCCTGCCACCACCACCACCACAGCCGCCTCCCCGCCCTCCGTCCTACCGACCCACCACCCAGTTGCTGCTGCAGCCATCTCCTCTCTCCATCCATCCCTCGCTGCATTTCTCCCTCACTTTCTCTCTTTGAATTTCTCTGTCAGGACACCCCCCCCCCCCCCAGTCCCTCTCTGGGCCCTAAAAGAACTCTATTACTGACCGCCGCTGTCAGTCACAGGCAGCGCTCTCTGACAGAACACTGAAAGCCCAACTGTATGTCTCCATCCAGCATGTGTAAAAAGTTACAGACCCCTCCAAAGGCAAGGCAAGTCGGATGGAAGCAATGACAGCAAAGGGAGAGCCAAAACTTTCTATGAAATGTTTTAATATGCAAAACTAAATGTAAGTTTGTTCAAATATTCCAAGACTTACGGTAAATAGGCGGAGCCTCCCTGTAGTTTGGCCCCTTCCCAAAAACAGTCCAATGGGGTGATTATCATACAGGGGAATAGCTTGTCAATCATCTAGGATCAGATAATAGAAAAGAAGGATGATTAAACATCACAATCAAGTACATATGAATGCATAGTGTTAAAAACATATGAATTTGTTGTGTACTTACCCTTTCAATCATGACATTTTCTATAATAGGAACTCCTGATTTATAGCATATTTTGTTAAGATCCCATGACCTGAAAGAGAGAAAACCATTTCTTTAATTTACAAGTCTGATTTGCACAACACAAGGAAACTTTTTCACATAACATGTCTGTGGTCCACTTACTTTCCAAACAGTGACACCTGGACCTTGCTGGCAGAAAGGGCAGCCTCCATGTGAACCAGCAAAGCCTCCTGGGTAAGAATATTGGTGCCGTCTTCTTTGGGGGTCTGGATAAGCATCTGTGAGGTAAATACTGACTCCTCTCCCTGCTTCTCCTTGGTGTAGCGAAGCTCCGTGCTGACCCGACTACCAGCTGGAAAACAAGGTATAAAGGGCAAATTAATACTACATTCTTCAGATAGATAGATAGATAGACATTAGCACATTATTTACTGAACGCTTATACAAATGTGCGCCCACACACATTTGGATCCTATAACAAAGTGTGTTGCATGCATATATATGCACACACACAAGAGAACACACACATATATCGACCAACGCCCTTGGCCCTCGCCAGTGTTGGTTTTGAAGGCACTTCACACAAGCCAGCGTCTGGCCAAGAGAAATGAGTAATACAGCTTCTCATTGGCTCCCTCTGCGAAACAGATGTGCCCTGTTCGTTCGGAAAACCAGCTTTCTGATGCCCCAGAGCCCTTTGCCACTCTGCTCAGGCAGCAGATATCGATTTAGAGTTTTTGAGTACTTGGGAAAAGATCATGATGAGAGGAGAGTTGGTTAAGAGGGAACAGCAAGTGGCTGTTTTAATATGGCCAACAGAGTTGGGATGAAAGACATCAAAGAAATTGGAGATACGAGGCGACACAGGAAGGTAAATAGATTCATAGTGAGAGTTATGTTGGATGTCAGAAGTGGTAATGATGAAAAAAGAGATGGAGGATGAAAAAACAGAAGGAGAGAGAGAGAGAAAAAGAGGGAGAGGGCGAGCTATGTTGTGCTGTGCGGTAGACTCCAGCCCCCTAATTACAGGAGGTTGCCCTGAAAAGAGTTTGCCAGCCGGGGGGATCTGTGCCTGTGCCAAGTGGACATGAAACATGCCGCGCTGGATCACAGAGGGCCAGTCTGCCCTCTTGCTGTCCCACTACATGACAACCCCGGAGAGAGAAAGAGAGGGAGAGAAGGGGGAGGTAGGGGAAGTTTGGAAACAAGGGCTATCTCCTTCTTAATTCTAACTCTTGTCACTCTTTAACTCACTTTACCCTGCGCTGCACTCAATCCTGACGGCGTCTACTCCTCTCATACTCTATACTAATACTGTCTCAAGCTCCTGCCTCTGTCTTCCTCTCCAGCGGTCTCCCCCTTTTAATTCTTTCATTATTTCTCTCCCTCTCTCTCGTTTCCTCACGCTCTCTGCACCTCCCCCAGCCTGTAGCAGGCTCCTATAATTGATGGGGAGAAAAGAAAAAACAAACTATTCAGGCTACGCCGCGAAAGTGTGAGATCAGGTTAGAACTCTTCGCCTTGGAGACGTAGTCAAACATTTCTAGGCTTGGCTTTCAAGGCTTTAATGACTTAGGCAGGGGCTTCAGAATATAAGGTCATCTCGTTTATTTGCATTCATGGGTGTCTGGCTTAGTGCATCCCGAAAAGAAAAACAAAAGTCAAAATGTTGTTGCTTTTCATTCTGAACATCTGGTGCTACAACATTTTTTTTATAACAATTTATTTCCAAGAAGTCACAACGGTAAAGATTTCGATTAATTTCCTCAAAATAACGATTTTTCTTAAGAGCCAGAATCTGGGTTTATTTGACTTTTATTAAACAATTATCACACTGTGAAGTATATCTGACTTGGTGTAAAAATGGTGCTTAGAGGTACATATCTCCACTTCCTTGCCACACAGATTTCCAATCAAAAAAGGGCTACTACAAAATGGAACCCTTTTCGTTCTTAGACCTCTTTGACATCTGTTAAACCTTTTTTGACATTTCGTATGTTAACCTCTGCAGTGTGGGGTTTTGATCCCAACAGGAACTGGGTGGCTCGGAGAGACTCTGGCTCTGTAATTACAGGCCTCCTGAAGTAAATTATAGCTATTTGTGTCTCGTTCCTCCCATCTGGACCACCCAGGCAGCCACTCCTCTCTCTTCTCCCTCTCTCTTTCTCGCCTTCTCCCCCTGGTCCGGCCCCAACCACCCAACTCTGCGCTCTGCAACCACTCTGATCAATTCACCGCTCACTCCTGAAGCAACCTTGTCTTGTATTTTCTTTTCTTGTCTGTCTTTCTTTCTATCTCCCGGGTTCTCTTCTTCCTTTCCTTCATCTTTCTTTCTACTTATTTCTCATTCTCAGTCTTTTTCAATCCCCCCTACCTTCTCCCTGCACACAGCCTTAAAGAGACAGTTCCCAGAAATGTTCCCACCCTAGGAAGAAAGCCCCTTTGAGTTTGGATACCCAGGGTTTCAACACCCCAAATGCTGGTTATTATAAAACATGATACATTTTGTAAGATTAAATATTAGTCCATGTTTGGCAACATGATCAACAATAAATAAAAAAGAATAACAAAATTATCGCAAATCTTTCTAAATCCAATCCACAGTTTTTTTCCGAGGAAGTTTTTGAGAAACCCGACCACCATCCTACATTTTAGCAAACAACTCGACTTTGCTGGGTGAAACATGTGAATCCATTAACAAGCTTCACTACTAAAAGCCCTTTCACAACAGTTACGACATTGGGAAAGTGAAAAGCAAATGAAAAATGTCACAACAAGCCCTGACATGGCTGCGTTTAAAAAATATAATGTTTGTATTAACACGTGTTTGTGTGTGGTGTGTGTATAACTGGTTTGAACACTGTACCCTGTCTCCACCAACCTCCGTCATTTCCTCTCCACCTGACCTCTCCATCACCAAAAGCTGAAATGTGCGGCTTCTCACATCTGGCTTCTAGGATGGAGGAAGGCCATCTTTAAAGTGGTGGGCTTCAAATATATTCTATTCTCTTCTGTCTTCGTGGCTTACAGGCCTAGTCCCAGTTCCAGGCCATGCTAGGTCAGACCAGGCCACCATCAAAGTTCAGTGTGGTAGATTAGCTGGATTAGGGGGCCTCTGAAAGGCCCCACGCTGCTATGGAGGAAGACCCAAGACGAAGAGGGCTGAAAGTGACATGTATGCTTTTACCTTCTATATAAAGCAATGGAAGTTACCCTTTCCGAAGCTACACAGGAAGGCAACTAAGATGTAATGAGCCACCAATTTAAAGAACCACCTTTAAGAGGTAGCAACAATATAAATACAAATCCCTTGGATCTTCTATCCATCATTAACAATTTCTTTACTTCCTTTCTTCACTGTCCTCCAATAGGGGTCCTTTATTTCATTAGATTTTCAGTAAAAGAGCCAAATGATGAATTCATTCTCTTGCCCTGGCATCACAAAACACTATTGGTCCTTTTGTCAGATGTGGACCTACCAGAATCAGGACTGTGCCCCACTCTGGGTCCTCAGCCCGGTCCTACCCTATGGCATTCCCTAGCCAGGGCACCGCCTAAAGCCAGCAGATGGGCCGTACCCCCATACAAGCCGCAGCTCCAGACTGAATGCAGACCCTTTTGTCCTTCAACCCTTCAATTTCTTTCAGATGTTTCCCAACAAACGGCAGAATAAAATAAAGAGGGAAAGCTTTTTTCACAACAGAACCAAATGGACCAAAACTTTCCCAGCCTGTAAAACAATGCCAGAGTCGGCTGTGGGAGGGTGAGGCTAGGGGCAAGAAAGAGAAGCTGGCACTTTAGTATCTCACCTATAGAAATACAGTGTGTGTGTGTTTTTGTCTTCACACGCTGTATCTGTTCATTAATCGTGAAAGACAGTTGTGTCATTTTATGTGGAGAAAATCCTATTTCATGTGCAAACAGTAGAACACAAAATTGATCTCTCAATGTGTTTAAACTCTGAAGCTCCAACCATCATGAAATTAAAAAAAATAGCTTGAGATCACACCTTAAAAACTGTATAAAACAACGAAAACAACATGAAAAATCAGTTTCACTTACATTCTATTCAGATGTGCCAGTGGTGTTAGCCACACACATACATTTCCACCAGGGTTGGCATTTAGGCACTTTCTATTTCCATATGTATAGGCTTGCCTCTGCTAATTATGCTAATCATGGGCAGAGTTGGCCACTGTGAAAAATAGTCACATTAGACACTCCACTGACCGCTAATACTGCTTAATGTGTGGTTGAAACATACATTCATCCCGGCCTGAAAGGCAGAATTTTTCCACGTTGCTGGTCTCATTCAGACGAGAAATGAATTTATTGAGCCTAAGAACCATTTATTTTTTCCCCCCCAAGTACCAAGAAAATGTTCAGTCTCTCTCCCTCTCTCTCCTTTTACATTTATACTTTCATGGTGTAAAGACAGAGGCAAATGGTGCAAACTCTAAAGGTGACTGGTGCCGCTTTATTTCGTTCAGACCAAAGACAAAGGTTGCTCTGCAGCAAAGGAAGAAAGGGTGCCAAACTATATTGATTGAGTTTTTATTATCCCATTTTCAGTTGCGTTGCAGACTTTCTCAGTAAGCATTTAAGACAGTCCGGTTCCCTTTTTTATATAAGGCTTTGGCAACAAAATAACCAAACAATAGTTTTTTAAGTTATCTCTGTAAACGTGGCCACATCAGTACTTGTGTTAAGATTTCTACTTTAGAAATGCAGGTAGTGAGCAGCCTGTGTTCCCCATCTCATGGAGGCCATGTGTCTGTCATATGTATCTATAGCTGCTCAATGTGTGTTTATTTGTTGGGGGGTGGTCTTGGTCTGACTGTTGGAGAGTGTGTGTGTTGGGGGGATGCTGAAAAAGGGGATGGAATGAGGGAGAGTTGGATTGAAGGATGGCGGGAAGGGGGGTGAAATAAACATTTAGAAGTGACCCAGGTTGACTCTGGTCTTGTTTGTTCTCTCTACCAGTGAGGTCTTGGGCCCTGAGCGCTGGGAGTTTATTTATCTAGCTGGGGCACCACCGCGCACTATTCACCTCCAATAATGCCTCATAGAGCTCCCTTTCTCTGTCTGAACTGGGGCGCTGTGTGCGCTCTGATGAATTATAGCATTTACCTGCTGTGCCGCTCTGAGGTTTGTTTAGAGAAACTGCTCCAAACACAGAAATGCCCACGTGTGCATTCGCTCATTTACTCAAACTCAGACGTCTTTTCTCTCATCCAGACTCTTTTTTAATCAATCCAGTTCCTTGGTCTGATTGCTAGCTGGCTAGGCTAGTCTCTATGCATTCATGCTATGGTTTTAACCTCCCCCTTTCCTATCCTCTTTCTACATGGCCTCTTTATGGGACATGTGGTGCGCCTGCTATCCGGATAGGCCTTGTCTCACTGCACTCATATTTGGACAGCTTGAGTCTGTGTACATGTCTGTCATGCCTCACCTAAACTATATGCCAAGAAGGATGAGTTTAGTTAATGTAAGAGTAAACACCACCATTTTTACATGGAGGCCATTTCTTTCCTTTCATTTCCCAAACAACCTTTTCAAATGGGTCTTTGTTAAATGCTAATACTATTTATACAGACATTTTAGGAAAAATTCAAGCTTAGGCAAGTAACTTCTCCTCATTCAAACACACCCTCTCCCCGTCCTTTATGGTGGAAAAACGGCATGAAGGAGACACTCTCACACTTGATGTTTGTTCAAGTGAGACAGGCAAAAACACAGGCAAAAAAAGTGTCAGCTAGCCATAAACCTTCAGCCCTGTTCCTGCCCCAACCCCCCTACAGTCTGCTCTCATCCTTCTCTTCTTCCTGCACCTCTCTTTTTACGATCTCTCGCTTTTCTGCTTGTGGACAATGCAGACTGGCTCACACAAACTTTCACACTTTCAAAGGTGACAGGCTGTTTAAGCAAACACTATAGAGGACAACATGCAAAGCTTCAGCTACTAAGAAATTACACACATTGGGGAATTATAGAAATATAATGTAATGTTTAAATAATTATTTATGTTGCTGAAGGAATATTGTCTATAGATTAGACACCGTCCAAAAATATGCTACTCAGGAATACAACATTTATAAACATTGATATACAGGGCCTGTGAGAGTACTTGAAGGAATTTGGATGGATATCTGTCTCAGATTCCCTCGGTTACTGAGCAGTAAGCCAGAAACAGACCTTAATCCCCCTGTCAGACTAAACACCCTGATACTGTGTCTTTTATTCTCACCTACACAGGTGTGCGGACTGAAGGCATGATTAACCCTTTTACTCTTTTGTTGTATGTCCCCCGTGCTTTACCGAAGACTAACATGTGAATCCTTCAGACAAACAGAAATAAAAACATATAAAAGTTCCATACAGTGGAAGTATACAGGTATACATAGTACAGACACCAACTTTACTGGCTTTCATATTCTGTCTCTATCCATCTACTCTCTCAAGGCTCCACTGCTGTGCTCTGCTTCACAGTGTTTTGGTCGGGGGAGGAAGCAATTAAAAAAGCCCTGGTGGCCTGACTTCACAGAGCAGGCAGACAGACAGGTAGAAATATAAACAGACATACACAAAGCATTGGCAGACAGACGGGCACGCAGTCAGGAAACTCATGCCGACAGACAGACGGCTAGCCAGGCTGTACACCAAAGGTGGCAAAGATGACAAGTGTGCGTGGGTAGTGCGGGGCCAGTCCATAGTATGAATATATGATGGGAAGCATACGACCCTATCTCACACTCACACACACACACACACACACACACACACACACACACACACACACACACACACACACACACACACACACACACACACACACACACACACACACACACACACACACAACACACCACACACACACACACACACACACACACACACACACACACACACCAAACACACACACAGCTAACACCCATGTTGGCAGTGTTAACACATACGGTGTCAATTCCCAGATAGTTTATTCTGAACAAATGAGGATTCAAGCGGGAAAGCTTTGTTTAGACTGCAATCTGGGAGAGGTGTCTTATATATCTACTGCAATATAAATTACAAATATTTTACGTTAAATATAAACAAAAAGAGACAATTAAAACGTTAAATCTAAAGTCCCCTTATATAAAATCAGCGTTGTTTATTAGATAGAATGTCATTCCTGCATATTCTGAATTGTGTGTGTGTGTTTTTTTGTTTTTGTGTGTGTGAGAGAAAGAAAATGAGAGAGAGAAAGAGATAGAGAGAAAGAGAGAGAGAGAGAGACCTAACCTCTCCTTGTTACCGAACCACTTTACTCTCCATTGAGGCCCTAGCAGCTTTGTCAATGGGCTATTGGTGGAAACAAGGCAGGCAGAAACTTTAGAAACATGGCCACGGCCTCTTAAAGGCACAGCATTCCCTTTCAGACCCCCCTGTTCAACTCTCTCAATCCCACAGCAAAACAACTGGCACACAAATATCTAAACATCTCCTTTACGAGATGGATCTGCCAATTAGCTCAAGAGGTAATCCTGAAGCTTTACACTAACCAGAATGAAACCAAAGAAAAAAGAGACTGTTGAATATAAAACTCTTGTTGCCTTCTTTGGTTGCAAATTCAGGCTTTTGCAATGTCCAGCTAATGGTTTTTGGAACTACAGTACATTAACAAATATTGTTTCTTTAAATTGTGCCTGCTACATGAACTTATTTAAATGCCTGTGCAAGTGAAGTGAACACAGCCTCCAAACACTCCTCCTAACACTAGCAGCGTGTGATTTCTCAAACACCTCCACACAGCTCCTGTGGGAGCCACTTGTCCCCGTCCTCTGGTGACATGGTGGGCTTAAAAAACCCCATAGAGTCTGTTTATATTCACCAACTGCTGTAGCGCTTTTAGAGTGTGCAAAACAGGTGGGTAAACTTCAGCTGCATTCACTTATATTTTTTCTTCTTGTGAGGAGGAGAGGAAAAGGAGGGAGGGGGTTTTAGGGAGGTGGTGCCTGCTTGCCTGCTTGCCTCTTGTTGAATGGAATCCAAGAATAGTTAGGGACCACACAGGGAGCTGAGGGGGGGGAGGGGTCAGAGCCCTCAAAGATGGCTAACCATTCACACAGTCCATCTGCTGCGGGGATCAGCCCCGGCACTGAAAGCCTGGGGGTTTAAAAGGAATTTGGCCGGTGTGAAAAACCAAATAAAGCTGCCTCTACTACTGAAAATGTACAGAAAACCTAAATATAAAATGCACGGAGAGAGCGGAAAAGAGAACGGTATCACATCTAAAAGTTTGTGAGTCAGCGTTGACTCACAAAAACAGTAATGCTTATGGGACAGGCGACAGATAGTCAGTCTGTACACGAGAAGAGGTGGAGAGTGTTGTGGTGTTTCTCAGGTTAACTGTGACTTATTAAGACATGAACAGACATGAGCGACCCACACTGAGCTTGTAGAATACAATAAACAGTATATTCCCATCCACAACACACACAAACAACTACACCAAAGGAACATAATACTTTATCCAATACCTCAAATCCTTATATATTTATAACATTCAATACAGTGATAATAGTGTGGATCATATTAATTTCACCTAGACAAACGTAAACACAACTTGAAACCAGCTTCCACAAATCATATCCTTGCTGCTGCTTCAGTCAGTCTATCTGTCACTGAACATATAGTGCCCTCCCATGGCACTGAGATGACACTAACAAGACCACACAGCATTTTCCCACCAGCCACTTTTGACATTAAAAGTCCAGATAAACAAAAAGGAAAAAACAAGCTCATAAACATTTTCAAACTTCTTCAATCTGACTATTTTGCAACAAAAAGGCAGAGCGTCCATCCATGAATCCAAAACTGAATCCACACATTTATGCCACCTGATGGATGTGTGTGAGAAACCGTTACAACATCTTTACATTGCTGAAGTGAACAGAAATATCTCAAGCTTACCTTCAACCCATAGCTGTTCGATGTCCGTTTCGATGGCTGCGACTCGAAGCCCCACAGACAGAGCTCCGAATACTAAGAGTCCAATAAAGAGGACCTTCCCACAGTGCCTCTGGATGTGGCAGCCCAGAGAGAACAGGAGGGCCTGGAACCTCGCCCGGATCCAGAGAGGAGCTTTCTGACCTACCGCCTTCCCCTGGATCAGAAGCGGGAGGGAGGGCGAGAAAAGGACATCATTAGTATCACTATGTTACCACAGATACATAAAATAGCATTGCACTACTGTCTGCAAAGGCTTTCATGCAGATTGATCTCTATCTGTGTCTCAAATGTAAATTCTGAGACATCTGATTAAGATATAAAAGAGTTTTCTGTGTGTGAGGTTTAAAGTAAAGCTTGGTATAACATAAGGACATTTTAAGGTGCCAACCACAGATGTAATGCCAGTGCTGTCCTAACACAAGTTTGTGCTCTTATATTCCTGATAAAACTGTGTGTATCGCCTGAACTCAGTCCAGGTCCTGACAGGTTGTCCCCTCACACCTCTCATATAAGACTGTTTAATCTTCAGAGTTGTGGCAATAGCAGTTTAAATGTACAAAGAAACAGCAATGAAAAGCAGCTTAAAAACACAATTTTCATCCATGCAGATCAAACCCAAAACATAATGGAAGCAATAATGAAAATGATGATTATATTTGCAGTTTACACTTTATCAAAGTAATCTAAAGGTTTAAATAGACACCTTATATGAATCAACATGTGTGGCAAATGTAAGATTGGTAGTTTATGGAAGAATTGGGTAAGTGAAAGCCTTGTTCAATCACATTTGCATGAGTATAAACTGAAGCTAATGAAGTGGTTATAAATAAAGTTTCAGCTGAAATCCATCCTCCTGCAGTGATCTACATTATACCGGGGTTTCCTCTAATTTGTAATAGATCTGTTAAAATATTGACTTTAGGGTGAACCATTCAGTCCCTGTGCTACAAATGTCAGTGCTGCAGAAGACATTGCACTGGTGTTGTGGTTTCTCTCAGCAGTGCTGAAACACGTCCAAGCATCCGGGCGGTCCAAAGATGCTTTGTCAGATCAAACTCAATCAGTGAATTCCTTTACAGGACCCACCACATTTCCAAACAGACCCCGGGCCAGTGCGCTCTCCGCTGCCTGCACAAAGCCAAAAACACGCACAACACGGCTGGGATATGGGAACAAACCCTCACTCACTCCCTCCCGGTGGCTCTAACAACAACACTGAATGAGAGTCTGCTGTCCATTCAAAAACACAGCAAAGTTAACATGCTGCCAAATATGAAACTCCTGTTAAGTTGTTATCACTTTATTCCAGGAGGGTCCTCAATATGTCATGCCAACTCCACTTCTAACAGGGTTTGGCCCAGTAAACCTAAGGGATAGAATAATATGCTTTCGTTATCACCCCTCATTACGATTTCTTTAAATGTTTCGTTAAGTTATAACAGTTATAGTGAGATACTGCTGTTTCGCTGTTGGCTCCCTCGGGTGCTCCGGTGGTCCCCAGTTTGGGAGCTCCAGCTACACTCCCATATGTGCCCTCAACTCTCCATTAGATTACGGCTAAATAAAAGCTGACTTTAAAGACTTTTCATTCATATTTGCGGAGTGAATGAAGGCTGACTGCATAGTAAATCCACACCAAACTGCGAGCATTGTATCACCTTTGAGATCTGTTTAAGTGCAAAAGCAGCGTGGCAGTAGCTGGGTCTCCGGAGTACGTCTGGGTTTGTAGGCTGCTGGGAGCGCGTATAACTCGGGGGTAAATCTCCATAGACGCCGGCCCCTGGGACCCCGCGATCCGAGGCCATAGTCCAAAGAGGGTGAATTAAATGGGGCGCAGAGCGAAGCGACAGAGAATCGGTGCGAGTTCAGAAAAAGCGACAATAATCCAACATAGAAGAGGAGCGCATCCAGCACCGCCGGCGACAAGTTAGAGGAACGTTTTCTAATCTTCCTTGGAGCCAAACAAGTCTCGAAACTCCATCCCAACATTATGCGCCGAAATCCGTATAGATCCTTCAGTCTTCATTCGTCCCGATAGGTTGTGAGAAGACGTCTCAGAGAGGAGTAGTAGTAGCCAGTTGTAGTAGTAGTAGTAGTAGTAGCCTGTGTCTGAGACGCCCGTGTCAAGTCTAACCCCGATCCCGTAGCGGTAACATTTGGAGAAGTTCGCCTCTCGGCAAATCCTGAAAAGGGAGGTTTGATGGAAAAGTGCTCCGGCTCCCATTGGCCAAGGAAGAGGCAAATTACTTTGCAAACATCGCCTATTATTAGCTGCTAAGCAACAGCTCACCAAAGTGGAGAGAGAGGGGGACCACCCAGGCTGCTGCTGCCTGGGCTGGAGGGAGGGGAGGAGGAGGAGGAGGAGGAGGAGGAGGAGGAGGAGGGGGAGGGAGAGAGGAACTCTTTCAATAAACTCTGCACAGCCGCGCACACACACACACACACACACACACACGTGCGCGCGCACTCACGCACACAGCTTGCTGCCTGCCCGCCTCACTTGCTCTGTGAACATTATTTCCCAGTGACTGGACCCACCAGTTAGCAAAGGAGAAATCGCACATGCCATCTATTGATATCACAGCCACATGCACGCACGCACACATATGTTCAGTTTCATCAGTAAAAAAAAAAAAGGGTAGCTACTTCAGCAGCTTTTTAGAAAAGAATGTAAACATGTCATTCATTTTTTTTGTATGGGAGAATAACAGATCTGTCAACACTTTTCATATCACTTCAGGTCATCTCGTGCGTGTGCAATGATATTTTAAAGTCTCACATCTGTCATAGAACACCCCCGAAAATACATTTTTTTACCCTCTCATGCCACCAGTGCAGTTTGTTATAGGCAGCTGTGAGAAGAAGTGTGTGAGTAGGGTTTTGGCGCTAACAGCTGTAACCTCAACTCTTGTGGCCAAAAGCTTCTAAAAGTAGGTTGATAGGCCTTCTTACACCCTAGAAAATATAACCTCTCATCCCTGTAAAGTTACCCTTTAAAGCTTGCAGGAATTGCTCCACACATGCCTCCTTTTAATCGACACCTTGGAGCTGCCTGGTTCAGAGTGACACCCTTATCTCTGTGGAGACTTTTGGAACGTTTCCATGTCACGTCATGCATGATTTCAAGAGTTCAGAGAGCAGTTCACCTAAGAACAACATCAAAAATTGAAAGAAAAAGAAAGAAAGAAAGAAGGAAAGAAAGAAAGGGGGTTCTTAGACAGTTTATTTTTCTAATCTCTCTCAAAAAAAGAAGTTATGAGTGTCTTGGTGGTTTTCTAATGAAAGCCCCCATTGGCCCCACTCATGGCAGTATGGGGGTGAAGAAGAAACACTTTGCCAGATTACACACATTGTCTGCCTAAACTCAATCCTGTGCTGATGCGGCGAACATTTCTCAGGTACTAACTGGTGCTAATTTGAGGCCCTTTGGACGACTGTAAAACAATTTGAAGCTGAAGTAAAGCAATTTGAATGTAGGTGTCAGTGTCATAAGCTCTCTCTGTGTGTGCACGTTCAACTGATGTAACAGCCATTCCATCCAACATCATTGTTTACATGGGATGAGACAAAGGACATTATTGTGGATGTGCAGTAATGTTGCTGACAATGGGCTGGTCTCCATCATGGGAAATACAGCATAGTGTTTTATAATGCAAAGAAGAAAGTAATGAGATTATATTTATATGTATGAACTTTAATGTAGTAAGCAATCACAGATCAAGTCTACCTTCCCTGACGTTGTTTTCACACTCAGATGAATTGAAATGATTTTGTGATCACAGTTGCAACTAATGGTTATTTTCATTAATAATAATAATAATTTGCTCTATAAAATGTCTGAACAGAGAGTTTATCACAAGCGCAATGTGACTTTCCAGCATGCTCAAGTCTGAAGACAACAATAAAAAAAGAAAATCAAAGAAGCTCAACATTTTTTAAAACAGTAAATATTAAGGTATACTTTACTATTGCCACTTTCACATATTTCCATATTGAAATGAGTCTCTAATGCCCAATATTAAGTATAAACAACTACCATGCATGCACTATCACATGGAAGGAGAAACACTTCATTTTAAAATATCTGTCAGGATAAAAACTGAATGACTGCATGTACAAAAGATGCATTTAGTCCTTTTTGGAAACTGTTAAACAGTGTTCAACTTGATATGCATTTTGTTTCCAGCTACAACAGAGCAGGTCATTAAATCAAAAATGTTTCTGTGATTGAAATAACATACAATTTTAAAGTTGTACTTGGTTTATTCTACTTTGTTTATGCATTTATCTGACAGTTGTATATACTTTGCATGTTAGGATTTAATTTCATATAAAAAAACGTAATAGAATACACTGATTTAACTACTTATGGTATATATAATGAGATTTACCTCAACTTATTAAAACAATAAAATGTTTCTATTTACACATGGATGCATCATTTTTAACAATCTGATTATAATATTTTAGGGGTTAAGCACTTTTACTTTTGATAATTTAGGCACATTTGTTGATAGTTCTGAATTATTACTTATGTAGGACAATGATTAATTTCTATAGTTGTATTGTTAATGTTGTATAAGGGAGAGATCCGAAGAACTTCTTGGATGACAGTCTTTATCATACAAATCATATAAAGCCCATCTCTGACATATTGTTAATGTTTCCTACAAATCAGGGTTCACAGTAATGACAACACACCAGTCAGTCCACCACTGGTGGCTAAATAATCAAAACGTTCACGGAGGCTGGGATAATAAATACATTAAAAGGCTCAAATATCTGTGTAACGCTCTTTTATCGCTTTTGATACGCTTTGAAGTCTTTGTTTCAGAGCTTTATCTTCATTGTTGTTCCTAGCGCTAAGAAAGTAAACGTGGCTGAAAATGAGCAATATTATATATTTTAACACTGGTTACAAAAAATAAACAGAGTTGCAGTTTTTAAGCCTCAAATGTCTAAGAAAGATGTTGAGTTTATTTTTTAATGATGTTTCTTTGCAACCAGTGTCTTATTTGAGCAACAGATATGAAAGGGGGAGACAGGGGGATGACACGCAGAACATGGACCCGGGGCGGTTTTGAACCCACGTCCTCTGCTTGTGGACCAAGCCCCAGGACATGGGCTGTCAGCTCCACCAACTGAGCTATACGACAGCCAAAAGTGGAGCTGTTCTCTCTTGGTATATCCTCATAAATCATGATGTAAACACTGTCTTTCTATTATAGACCTTCAGTATAGGATCACAGGAACTGTTGCTAACTTCTCCTTCACACCACACAACAGCATTAACCTCCTCCTCCATCTGTTCAAACGGAGACCACCAAATGTTCTTATAACCAGCTCCTGATTCTAGAGCGCACTGACCGGCCTGTATTTATGCCTTGCTGGACCTGGGTACAGTCTGCCTGGACTGGGTTGGGTCGGGTTGAGTGGTAGAGGGAAACAGGCAGCTGGAAATGGGAGCTAATGTGGAATGTGAAGAATTGGGTTGTGTAGTAGGGGGCCCCTTCAAGCCTAACAAACTCAGGGAGGTCCGAGGCCTGGTCTGGAGGCCTTGGATAAATAAACCATCTGAGATGACCATGCGCGGTGCAGATATCTGCCATCACACCGCCCCAGTCTCCAAACACAAACCGCCCAAGCTCTTTCTCTCTCCTTCTTTCCCTGTGTCCCACTTTGTCCCTCTCCTTCCATCCCTCCCTCTATCCTCTCCATTTCTATCTCCTACATTTGTCCTTTTTACATTTCAAATAGTTCTTTTTAACACCTCCATCTCTTGGTTTTGTCTGCTTCTCTACTCCTGCTCTTCCTTATCCCTCCCCCATATCTCCATTCCTGCGTTTCATGTCTCCCCAGTGACTCCATCCATCCATCCATCCGTTCATCCATGCATGCATGGCTGGCTGTCCGTCCGGGGTTCTGTATGTGCTATAGGCAGCGCTACGGAACCGCTCTGGCACTCAGCAGCCGAGACGGCCAGGGTTCAGGCCCAGAGAGTGTTTATTTATCGAAGAGGGAGGCAGTGAGACTGCTCACGACTGCATTTCTTCTTTTCTCTTAAAAGGAGTAAGTAAAGATGGCCGGGAAAGTGGACAAAAAGGGTGTTAAAATAATGAATAATGTTTTAGCAACAGTGATGGTCATTGTAAATTAGGACACATATTCATAGTGAGGTGAAAATGGAACCACAAAAATATTGCAGGATATACCATTACAAACCCAAGTGCTGTGTATCTGGGGAACATTTAGGACGTTACACAAAGAAGGGGCATTCCCAAAAAAGGAAATATTTCTGAGAGAAATTGGAAACAAGATTACAAATTTCACTAATTCAATTTCTGGAAGTGAGAATGTGTATTATAAATGCCAAAGCATGACTTTTTGTTGAATGTTCTTTTACATATTTTGATTCTCACATGTACCTGTCTCCAACAAAAAAAAAGGTAAAAACCAAATGTGTACAGTACATGTTAGCGGAACACTATATCAGCAGAGGTTATCGTTAAAGCCCTCTGTTTTTCCCTTTAAATGTTGTGTCTTGTTGAGCAGTGTAAATATGGCATTAGCTTGTCCTCCTATATCAGTTACTCGACAGATATTACCTGGCCCCACAGCTGGTGCACGTATTCACTGAAAGATATCGAGATAACAAAGACAACAATAAATATATTTTAAGAGCCTTTCTAATCTATGTTTAGGATTGTCGAAATGCATTCCAACATGTAAATACAAATAAAACCTAAAGCTTAGATGATGTGTCTCAAAAAAACAAGACATAAATGCATGAGGGAATATATCTGAACACAGCTTTGAATCTTTAAATCCTAAAACTAAAATGTGTAAACAAATAATTTGTTATGCAGGTCTGGCATAAAGATAAAGAAGTAATCTGAAGGCGATTGAGGTGGTATGATGATAAAAAAATGCCTACCCTGTCATTAAACCCTGTGTATACTTATCTATGTGTGAGGGCAACTTACAATAATTTCATTATACAAACCACTCTAAAGCATAAAACTAAAGAGCAGCCAATCTAGACAGAGAGACTAGACTGAAGTATAACAAAAAAGGGAACAAATCATAAACACATTTCAGGTCAAGTCCTATCCAAATGAACAAATCATTTTCATGATAACCAAACAGAATATTTGGCTAAGGGCCGGCAGACTGGACAAATAAAGCTGTTTGAAAAACACACAGAGTTGCATGATTTGATCACGGGAATAAATATACACCAAAATTAACCAAAACCTTTGAACTTTTTCAGTCACAAAACAGACTCATTTGGAGCGTTTGATTTAGAGCTCACTGAGTAATTGCACATACTGATGGGGAAAACCCTTAAGATATGTTTCATCTTTACGGGTTTATAATTACACGTTACTCAGATATCATTAAAATGTTGCCCGGTAGCAGGGAGACGCGTTCTGCGTTGAGCACCTCTGTCAGTCTCACAGCAGAGTCAGAGCTGCCACCCACAGTCTCACACAAGATTAATTATGATAATGCATTTCTTTACCCCTTTGTCATCGTAATGAATGGTTGCCTTTCTGGGGGAAAAACACACAAAACACAGAGAGAGACAGAGAAAACACACTTTTCTTTAAGTCTTTGTTTGTGCGGTTGTAACAGAGGTATTGTCAAACACAGCTAGCAGGTGGTAATGCAAACTCAGACCTGTAGATTTAAAAGAAAGCACGGAACCTCAAAACTGCATGTGTCTACATATATAAATATATGTGAGCAAACATAGCTGCATGGTATGGCTTATCAAAAAAACTCAGCAACATTGTGATCAGTTTTAAACAATGAGCAAAAAAAGCTCCAATCCAAACGCTTTGAGGCAACATACAGCTGTCTTTGTACGCACAGAAATTATATAGATACATTTTTGAAGAATTGTCGTAGGAAAATACAGAATTTCACCAAACAGGAACACTTTTCTAATTTATAATACGACATCTCCAAAGGCTTACAATTCAGTAATTACTCAATTGTAAACATTCCCTGTATCTTTTAAGCTCATTAGTGGACCTGCTGTGAAATTGAAGTGTCATCCAACAAATTGAACAGATTAAACTGATTTATAGGGGGATTGATTGTAGTAAAATAGTTGATGAAAAAAACATTCACTTATTGTTTGTGATTTGGAAAGGCCAATCGGTTTGCAGTTCCGCTGTGGATGTTATAAACATTTTAACTAATACAATTAGAGACAAAAGGTCACCCGAGGGTGTAAAGCAGGTCAGTGTTTCGCGTCTTCCTGTGATTTAACTGCAAAAGCCATTTAAGGCGTGATCCCAATCAACCACCCAGTCAATGTTTAGTTAATTAGCTTGGGGCCTCCACAGTGACAGACAAAGATATCTGGCTGTGTGTGTGTGTGTGTGTGTGTGTGTGTGTGTGTGTGTGTGTGTGTGTGTGTGTGTGTGTGTGTGTGTGTGTGTGTGTGTGTGTGTGTGTGTGTGTGTGTGTGAGGCATGTCACCAAGGTTGTTATCCCATACATGGGATCTGTGTCTCCGAACACACTCTTTGTTGGCTAAGCAACATAAGCACACTGTTGTATCTCTAAAGCTTGTAAAAAGAGTGTGTGTGTGTGTGTGTATTCAGATGTTTAAGTTAGAGATGGGTGGTGTCCGTATATGTGTGTGTGTTTGGTGGGAGGTGGAGGGGGCAGCATCTTGAAAGGTAATGTGTAGGAAAAAAAAGGGAGGGAGGAAATTCATTTGTGGCCGGAGAACACAGAAGACAAATTGAGGAAGTGTTGTGCTAATGTGTAGGGGTCAGCAGCAAACACACACAGGTTTCTGACTGACTTCCACTTGGGTGGCCTGCTCTCTCTCTCTCTCCCTCTCTCTCTGTTGCTCACCCACGATCAGCCCTCAAGCCATGAAGCCACCCAGCTACTCAGCCAACCCCCCAACCCCGAGCTCACACTCCACCCCACCTCTCTGTGCATCTGGGTATGACTATGTAGCACACATTTGTCTCCGCCGTGCATCCTATCCATCAATCTGGGGAAACCGTTCTTTTTTTTCTATTTCTCTTACGGTACAGCAGAAGCAAAACCAATATATCTGTGTTCACAGAGGATGTCTCAGAAACAAGAATTTATGAAGGCCTTCAAGCTATCCCATTTCAGCCCTTAACACACATTTTCCCCATTTCCCTTTTATCCCTACAGTTGACAAGCCAATTCTTCAGTATGCGGAATGGCAGTGTCATACATAAATGCACAATTTCCTCAAATTCCAACATGACATATTTGGTATATTTGTACATTTGAGATTATAACCTAAAATAAACATAGCTCAGTTGGAGCCATGTTTGGCTGTGAAAAATGAGTTTTTAATGACTGACCCACCAATGGGTTACTGTTTATCCGTTAATGTTGCTGGCTTTAATTGAATGGAAACAGTTAAACACACCAAACAATTTGGCTGAACATGTTCTGTACCTAAATTATATTGTTTCTTTGTCCACTTTGTGTTACTACATAAATCAACGTTGGTCAAAGAAGGCCAAACACTTCCTCCCCAGCTTTATCTAACTCTGTCTAGATTATCCACAGACTTTACTTTGGACCGTTTTCATCATGTGTTCTTCCTCAGCAGGAAGTGGTTTCAATAAATCTATTGCCAGACGTTTGGATCTTTAGATTATACTGAGTAATTAAAAAAAACACTTTGAATATTGTGTGCAACACATATACCATTCAATTCACCTCTTATCTCTTAACATGGTGGCAAAGGCCAATATCTCAGAACAGAACACCTTAAAAACTTTATTCCACTATACTTGTGACAAGTGGGTAAATATCTTCTATCTAGATGATTTGGAAAAATAACAATTTAATCTACCGATTGCATTTTACTTTAAAAACTCTCTTTCTGAGGTAGATGTGAGTCAGTGTCAATATAACATGTCCAGAAGTGTCATGCATAATGCATTTATCTTGACCAATAGCACCAAATGTTGATACGTGTTGGGATTTTCCCCAACACACTTTGGGTCCCTTCCCAGACTCTGAAAATACTCTAATGTGAACAAGTCTTTCAATCTCCAGACTTCTGTCAACTTTTATGACATTAATGTCCTACGAAAGTGATGTCTTCATGATTCACTCTGCACACAGAGACAAGAAAACAACACGTCGAGCAAAGACACGGAGTAAGTGCAGGAAAAACAGATCTGACAGCAAAAAATAAAAAAGCCAATAAAAGTCACTGCAAAATTGCAAGAGCATCTTCATAAAGTAATAAGCTAGATGTTATCCTTGTTAAAACACATTTTGTGGGCAAATGTTCTTCCAACAAAACTGGTTGGTTAACTGATGATTATCTGTGCATGTTTTATTTCACAGATCACTTCTCTTCTCTCTGGGCTTAAGATTAGTTTGGGATGCATAATTAGAAGAAATTCCTCTGTAAAGATGTCAGAAAATTCCACACGGCTACAAACCCAGAGAGCGACAGACAGCCTGACACATGATCTGTGGCTCGACATCTGATCTCCAGATCTGCAAAGCAAACATGCACATTTTGTGTACGCATGTGTGCACACGCATGCATGCATTCACTCAAAGGGGTGTGAGCAGGCATTGATTAGTTTGTGTGACAGAGGATTAACAATGGTCACACAGGTATGCCGGCACACATGTGTGCACATACACCAGCAAACACATGTATGTGCTGGAAGGCAGGCTCAGCCATGGCGGCGTTGTATTGAGGGTACTCAGGGGTCTTTGAGTAAATATACAAACCTCTACCCAAACACACCCGGCTGCCAGATCTCATCATGTGGTTGAAGAGAGAGGTCAGAGTGTGAGACCGCTAAAAAGGTTAACACAGCCAAGACAAAGAGCACGGACAAAGTGAACCTTAACTGTGGTTTTCAGCATTTTCAGCTGACAAATGCAGTTTTTCACCTTCCATCTAGTCCCTCTTGTCGTCTGCAAACAGTGACTTCACTAGGTTGCAACATTACAACAAATACTAGCTTGAAGTGAGCAAGATACCTACACAATATGGTATCATCAAATGTACACATTGAGAATTAAAAGGGAACAATGCAACAGGAAAGGGAACAATGATGTTTTTCAGTGAGCTGAATCCACATGTAGAGTAAACACGGTGAGAAGACAACTCGGCGGTGGGGCCACAAAAACAACACTTTGTTTATTTAGCAGTTCATCTTTTCAACCTGGGACCCATGCACATTTCTGGAATGTATTCACGTCAGGAAACCAGTCTAACTAACCATCATCCTAACTGTTTCTACACAGACATTTGTATTCTGAAATGTACTTGTGAATGATAACATGTGCATGTCACTGCCAATCCAACTTAATAAATAGAAACCAAATATGTTCCTAAAGATCTTTTTGTTTTGTTTTCTAAGATCTTTGGATTGTAGGCGGAGCTGTCCCACCACACGCACCACACAATTTAAATGTTTACAGCTGTGAGCAGCTTTTCCTGCATTGCGTAAACAACACACACATGAATCAAACTTCGTTGCAGACCAGGTAGAAAAACGTTGCATCCTTTTCCAATAATGACTTCAAACTTTAACCCAGGATGTCCAAAGAGAAATTCAGTTGGGGATCCAACCCAAAATAACCATGATGACATCATTTTTTAATTCCCCTTTGAAGGTCAAAATTCGTAAAGAGTGACCGATTTCTTCTTCAAGAATATCTTATGTGTACTTCAAAGACAATCAACAAAGTTGTACTTTCAAAGACTTGGGGATGAAAACACAACTTTATGAGTTAATGAATATAAACATGAAACAAAGTACGGATAAAAGCACAATAGTAACGGTCAACTCTTAAGGAATAATCCTAAATAGCATCTCACTGACAGGATAACAAGCACATCTAATGGACAGTGGAGATGGAAAGTAATGAGACATCATAATCTCAGACTCTCACACACACACACACTCACAGCAACATCACGTAATCAGGCCACAAGAGACAGTCTAAATGACTCCTGTAAGGCCACAGACACAATAGGAAACAGAGGACAGGATCTTACACACACGCACACACCAGATACATCCCTGTCCTCATCTTCTTCCTGCGTGACTAAGGAACTTCAAACCTGTAATTTAAGAAATGCTTTGCCGAAGGAATGCAATAAATCTTGTGACAGCAAAGCGAGAGGGAAAGAAGAGGAGAAAAAAGGAAGAAAAGTGTCAGGCGCGAGTCAGTTTTCTCCTCTGCTGTGTTTGTGTGAGGGCGGGGTGTCGGTGTTAACTGATACAGGATCAAGCTGGGTGGTCCGGGGCCTACACATACACCATTTTTGTGTACAAATAAACTTAACCCCCACGCCATTGTGGTCACCGCTCCCAGGGCTTTTCCTCCATCTCTGGTCGTCACAGCTGCACAGTGTGCACGCTCACACCCATGCAGAGTCTCCTCCCTCCCCAACAGGGTCAATTGAGTCCTGCCATTAAAGGAGACAGTAACAGTGTGATAATGACTAGTGTGGCAAAACAATTATAAAGATCTTCCTGGTAATTCATGGATTTCTTCCGGAGTGTGAGTTTCTGAAGAAATGAAGTCCCATTAAGGGGCTTTCCCGAAGAAGATTAAGGAAATAACACAAAACAACAATAAAAACCAACATGCTGAGTCATGGTTTTAATCACTTGTCTTTATTTGGACACAATGTACAAAAGAGCCGATTAGAAGAGAGTGTAGAATTGTGAAGCTGCAATCCAGGCTTCTGATTGGTTAGTCAGCCGATGAATTGCTTGTCCTCTGTGTTTCGCTGCACTCTGATTGGTTAATGAGGTGATGTCACTCTATCTCCATGGGAGCTAGATCTCCATCAGCTGGTCCGTTCCAACAATCACCTCGTTAGTCCTCTCAGCTGAAGAACAGAGTATAACATTATAACATTATATAACATTGACAATTATAACATATATAGTGAAAATATTATATATAAGTGTTCATGTTGATCGAAGGGTTTAGAAATCTGTATGACTCATACTTATGAATCAATATTAAAAAAAAATACATTTAGATAACTAAAGAACTTGTGGTCAACAACTAATAATGGTAAAAAGCATGTAGTGGAAAAAAGTATTCTGTCACTTTTATCTTGAAAGGTCAACTCTTGAATGTTGGAGTTTTCAAAGTAAATCAACACGGTTTCAAGAGAGACCTTTGATTGCAATTGTATTAAAATAACCGGATGACTAACTTTTAGCGATTTTTAAGGCACTAAAGTGTTTACTCAAATGAGACACCCTTTAGGTCATTTGATACCATACTTAATCGAATGGTAAACAATGGTTGCCCTGACCGTTACCCCTGAACCTCACAAAAAGAAATAGATGATGCATGAAACTGCGTCTGCCAGCATTTCTCCCTCAACCCAGAGCTAGTTCAGCATGAGGAGAGCAGACGCTGCTCCTCGCTCCATCCCTCCATCTCCGAGCATCGCTGCTGGTCCAAAGCAAACGGTGGCAGGGAGAAATGTTCCATCCACACAGACAGGTTTTAGTGTGAAGGAATCTGCAGCTCAGAGCAAGTTTATGCTCTGCTGCGTGGAGAGGAGGACAAATGGAGCATGGGACAGCAGGAGAGGGGAGGAGAGGGAAGGAGAGGGAAGGAGAGGGAAGGAGAGGGAAGGAGAAGGAGCGACTGGAGAGAAAGGGAGGAAGGGTTACACATGTTCTGTCTGTTGATTCATCAGTTACCTATACAGTGTTTAAATGCATAAGGATGATACAGGTGTAACTGATTTTGTTGTTTAAGTCTCCAGCTTTATGTATTCTGGCTCTTTGACCATATTATTGTGATCGAGCAACTACGTTTATTGTTCTGTCTGGCTCCATCCACAAAATATAGGACTGTATCAAGACACCGGATTAAAATGGTCCTTTTCTTTCATCTTTACTGGAGGATTTTTTGTGTTGATGATGTTTTATGTTGTGCAGCTCTAACTCCCACCCAAATAGAATAGAATAGAATTCCTTTATTGTCATCGCACCAGGTACAACGACATTTAAAAGAGCAATCCTCGCAGTGCATTTCCACATAAAACGAATACATATATATCTATATAAACATATGCTCACACATCCATACCAACATACATGCCCGCACATCATTTAAATACAGTTTACAATATAAAAAACACAGGGATGATATTTTGCATCTCTGATGTCGATCAGTTAATAACTTAATAAAACTATTAAAAAGTAGTGCAGTTGCAAGTTGTAACTGTTCAGTTCAGCGTTTGACGGTGTTCAGTTCTCGTATGGCTCTGGGGTAGAAACAGTTTTTCAGTCGGTTTGTCCTTGATTGAATTAACGTCAGTACTATATACAAATAGTGGTGGCGCAACGCCGCTGCTGAAATATGCGCGCCGCTGCTAGGGGGCGCCAGCCAGGTACCCAGAAAAAAAAAAAAAAATGTTTTTTACTTTTAATTTTTGTATTCAAATAATAATAAGTGGCGACCCTTTTTCATTTTTGATTGTTTGTTATGTGGATTTGTAGTATTGTGTTACTGTATGTTCAATAAAGGTGTATTTTCGCAACATTTTGAGACATTGCCACTGTATGTACTGGCAGGGCGCCAGATCTGGGGAGGGGAAAAAACATTTTGGACCGTTGGCGCTCATCCTAATTTTCGACCTTGATGTAACAACATTCATAATTAAGTAAATGTAACACCCTTTTCACCCCGGTTACACTTTTCATTTGCCCTGTACGATGGGCGCTGTAAGAGATGAAAGTGGGGGATGTTGGCTCATCAGGCGCCCGCAGCTCACAGCCAAAGTGCGAGCGTGGGAGCGAGACAGCGAGGGAGGGAGAGAGAGAGAGAGAGAGAGGGCGCACCGGTACCGGCGCTGTTGTTATTAGAATCTGGTGCTAGCTGCGCTAACAGATATAAGAAGTAAATGT
Organism: Gymnodraco acuticeps; assembly: GCF_902827175.1. Classification (NCBI taxonomy): domain Eukaryota; kingdom Metazoa; phylum Chordata; class Actinopteri; order Perciformes; family Bathydraconidae; genus Gymnodraco; species Gymnodraco acuticeps. Next base: position 140,598 of record NW_022990940.1, read on the forward strand.
TTCTACAACCAGGGTGGAGGAGAGCTCTCCTGTCAGACTGAGAGGCTCACTGAGTGTTTAGATAGTTAATTTTAGTCTAAATTATCTCAGTGGGTCTCAAACAAATATGTGTTTACAAATTATGTAAAACATATTTCCAAGGCACTCCTTTATAATCATTAGGATAAATAAAAACAGGTTTGAAATCATTCCAATGTATACTATAGGACAGCAAACCAAAAATATCGTTTAAAGTTGGAGAGATACAAAAATATGCATAAATAAATAAATGTTAACTAGGTAAAATAAGATATGAATGAACAACAGAAATAAAATAAGTTACATTTATTTGTTATTGGCTATGGTAGGTTATTGGTTATGTTCATATACTTATTTGATTAATAAAATGTAAACGGATCTTTTTCATATGGGTGTTTTAGAGTTGTACCCCCTAGATCAGGTCTCTAGTAATTGTGTGCTCAAAGTGCACCAGATTGAAGCATTTTACTTTCAAATGTTCAAAAAAATCTTCCCGGGGGGGGCATACCCCCGGACCCCTAGAGGGTATGACGTCCACCCCCCAATTCAAACATGTTCATACAATAATGAATACATTTGAAGCCATTTTGACGTATATTACCTATGTTAATAAGTTTCTGTTTTTGTAGTGTATTTGTCTTTTGTAGAGATTTTTCATTTATTCTTTATATATCAAATCTTACCTAAAATCTTGCCTAGAGCAGCAAATTGTCTAGAACCGGCCCTGGTACTAGGCCTCAAGAGCCTTTCTTGTGCTGGCAGACACATAGAAACAAATTGGCGGGGCGCACTTCGCACGTGCACACACTCAAATATTCCACGCGCTCCACACTCACATTATGCTGGGCCCACGTGCCTTAGCACCGCTGCTATGACTCCATCCTAGGGGAAACACTGCTAACGTAGAAATGTTTTTTAGCTAACCAACAACAGTTGATGGTCAAGAGACATTGGGAAGAAGTGGAGAGACTGTATATCTCTTATATACAACTATAATGTATGCCCACTGTTTTAACGCATGCATGTGTGTATCACCAAACCACCCAGAGAAGAGGTATGTATCTTTTAAATATCAACACCTGACAGACCTGAATTGTAGTGTGTGTGAGTGTGTGTGTGGCTAACTAGCAGGGTGGTCTTAGCTGCTAACAGCTTCAGCAGTTGAGAGGGTGTGTAATGTCTTTCGCAGCCTATGGTCAGCCGTCTAGATTAGTAGCGAGAGACAATCCTATGCTTTCTTACAATACCATGTAAAGTCAACAGCAGGGCAGGTTTAGTCATTACAGAAATATATCATATAGATTCATCTGATCTGACCTGATCTATGTTGCTGAACAGATAGGTGATTCTACCGCAAAGAGGCCTGATTGGGAGAAGTTCACAGTGATCGACATATTTTTAAAAACAGCAATGTCAACTTATTATAATTGTATCAAAATAAAAAATATAATTATTATTTGCAGACAAGAACAATTGAATGTACTCTACAGAAACATTAAATTGACCATACAGGGCCTACGATCCAAGATTATCATAAAGGGTGAAACGTTTTGTATGTTTTTTTTACTTCTTTCTTCCTCCGCTCAAGGTGACATTTATTTTGATATCCTCCATATGTGTTGGTATGCATGCGCCAGAAAGCGATTGCCAAAACCACATTTCTACAATTATGAACAACTCAGCGATTCATGAACCTTTATGGTAGATCCTCTCTTCGGGCGTGGAATTAAGGTTGCTCTTCTATTGCTCTTTCTGAGGTGCCTTTTTTCTTTCCTGTATCCAACTTGAGAATAAAAGACTGCTGTATGCTTTAGTGTAAAGCCCTCCGGAAAAAAACTTGTGGGTTTGGGCTTTTTTAAATAAACTTGACTTCACTTATACACTATATACAGCAGATCCCTTTTAAAATGTATATTTAAGGCACAACATAGCTTTTTATAAAATATAATCAAAAGAGAGAAAACAAACAATGTGTCTGCATGGTCAGAGACAGAGACTTCCTGTCTACAAGACACACAGAGGATGGAACGTCGCAATTGTGTAACTGAACTTTGGCTGTACAGTGTAAGAAAAACAATTATGTAAGCAGGGGTCCAAGATTCAATTGTTCAATAACATAAAGTAAGCATCTTGTGGCTGGCCAGCGGGAAAACATTTGCCAAAAAAAGCTAAAAGGAGATCCGTTTTGATGCAGCGATCGCTCACTGAACGCTGCAGAAGGTCTCAAACATTTCTGAGGTGAGTTTAGCTCAAATTCACACTGTTGCTACTTAGAGTACCCTGTTGTTCACTCAATTAGGCTGCTCAGTCTGGTAGCTGAGCTCACTCTCTTTCTCTATACGTTTGTGTGTGTGTGTGTGTGTGTGTGTGTGTGTGTGTGTGTGTGTGTGTGTGTGTGTGTGTGTGTGTGTGTGTGTGTGTGTGCGTGCGTGCGTGCGCGTGCGTGCGTGTGTGTGTGCGTGTGCATGTTGGATGTGGCTGGAGGCTGCGGCTGTTGAATTCCGGGTGGTCCTGTTCTGGCCCTGCTCTCTAACCTCTCCATCAATGTGACACACACACACACACACACACACACACACCCACACACACACAGCTAGCTTTGGGGACAAGAGGATTAAGGCGAATAAAAAAAATCTCTGACAAATCTCTCTATCACACAGACCTCAGCATTAAGAAACGTTCCTGGTTGGCTTGAACACTTGGCACTTCCAGACAGATCCCACACACATACATTAACACCTTATCTGATTCAGCCGAGGAGAAGTGCCGGGGGCTTTAACATACAGTTAAATACGCTTTATGTGTTCGGTTGTTGTGCTGAATGGTGTTGTAATGCGAGGTGTTTCTGTTTCTTTGCTTATTCCGTCCTTTTTTCAGTCTCCACTTGATTTAATTTGACAATGCAAAACTGTTAACAGCTGTTTGTTTATCTATATTTAAATGCCTAAAATGCACTTTCAGCTGCCCTGGAGACAACAGTTGAGCAAAGCATCATGTACTTACCTTTTCTGTGAGACAAATGTAAAGGAAGGTAACTATTTTGGGGGCATTGTTGTGTGTGTTTATGATAATAGAACTCACCCTCTGGTTCGATCCGTTGTCCGTTCCCCACCAGACAGTGTTTGAGGTCTGCTCCTCGGCCGATGACAGCATTACTGCAGATCACACTGCCCTGGATATTACACCTGGAAAACACAAATTACATTCATTTCATTCATCACTTCACTTTCTAGTATGGAGTCATACATTATAAAGGGAATAGAAATAAAAACGTTATTTCTGTTACAATCTTTTCATGTTCAACTGCATTTCATGAATATTTTAGCTTAGTAGAACAGAAACAGAAACGGAAGGAAAAATCTCTCATTAATGGAGCTGCTCATAACTCAACATGGCCACATCCTGTGGGGTGGGATCACAAGACATTGCTTCATGTATAGGCATCCCACTTAAAAGGTAAGGAAACGCTGTTCTTCTGCAGTCTAATAGAAGAGACATGCAATACTCCTTCATACAGTTTTGATGTTCAGTGTTTGTTTTTATTTTATAGTGTGAAAATAAACAGATTCATTCACTGTCACTCAACAGTTTTTCTAAGCCTTGCTTATTACTCAAGATGAGCCTGAACGTTGAGAGCCAGTGGCTCATTTCTGAAAGTTCACAAACTTTTGAGTAGTTTAAGATGAATATTTAGCAGGGATAGGTTTGCTAGCTTTAAAACATGATTTTCTGACTCTGCTGTTTGCTTTTTGAGCCTGCTGGATATTCAAAGATGTTTATGGTTCACACACTGTTTTCTTCTGCGTGCTTATGCACACACGTACACAAACAAATGGGCCAGTACACAAAGTGAAGAACATCTATACTGGGAGCTTCCCAGCACTGCCACAGCCTTCTACTGTTGACTGGAGGTCACAGTGACAGTAGGAATAAACAGCCAGTTTCCCCACCTGCTCTGAATACTCAAACATCTCCAATCTACTGAGCTAAATGACAATGATTAGCATGTATATTAAAGAACAAATCTAGCCGAAAGTGTGTGTGCACGTGTGTGTGTTAGGACATTGTTGGCCCTGTGCTGCGGTCCCACCTGAGGTGGCAGTGCCAGCCCACGGTGCCTGCTCACATTCAGCCAAACCATCACCATAAAATTATTGTAGGGGAGACACAGACAGTCCTGTGTGTCCTGTGTCAGCTAACCGTGGAGGATGTGTGTGTGTGTGTGTGTGTGTGTGTGTGTGTGTGTGTGTGTGTGTGTGTGTGTGTGTGTGTGTGTGTGTGTGTGTGTGTGTGTGTGTGTGTGTGTGTGTGTGTGTGTGTGTGTGTGTGTGTGTGTTAGAGAATGTGTGCTTCAGTAGCTTGGGGAGCCCGGTGGAGAACGCATGTTGGTCTTGCCCAGGCAGTGACGCACACACACTTGGCCCTCTGCGCCTCACACACAGACAGGTTTGTATTGGCCCAATCTATTCAGGTGGTTAGGCCTGGAGGGAGAGGCAGAAAAGAGTGTGTGTGTGTGTGTGTCTGTGTGGTGTGTGTGTGTGTGTGTGTGTTGTGTGTGTGGTGTGTGTGTGTGTGTGTGTGTGTGTGTGTGTGTGTGTGTGTGTGTGTGTGTGTGTGTGTGTGTGACTACCTAGGAGGTGGTGGTGGTAGTTGGTGATGGGAGATTACACGATTCAGAGTTTTGTAACATTAGAGAGAGAGGGAGAGACCACCAAAGAAGCCTCAGCAGAAACACCACTAATTACTAACACCAGGGCTCCTCCTTGCCATGACCCCCCCCCCCCCCCCACACACACACACCACACCACACACACACACACACACACCCCACACACACACACACACACACACACACACACACACACACACAACCCACACAGCCACACACACACACACACACACAACACACACACAACACACACACACCACACACCACACACACCAACACACACAACACACCTCACACACACACCACACACACACACACACACACACACACACACACACCACGTACACACACACACACACCACACACACACACACACACAACACGTACACACACACACACACAACACGTACACACACCTTACACACACACACACACACACACACACACACACACACACACACACACACACACACACACACACACACACACACACACACACACACACACACACACACACACACACACACACACACACACACACACACACACACACACACACACACACACACACACACACACACCTCCTGTGCCAACCCCCCTGTAAAGTTGACCCTTACTATCCCCCTTCCCAAACACGCAGCGCTTTGTCAACAAGTTCTGGTCAGCTCCAAACAAAGAGAGCAGAAATGCGAGGGTTTCTGCGACATGGCCGGGGTCTGCTAATCCCCTCACACTGGCTCTTTCTTTCTTTCTTTCTTTCTCCTTCCTTCTTATGTCCTCCAAAAAAAGAAAAAGGAAAGAAAGAATTGCAATTTCTTTCTTGCGTGCTAGCTTGCTTTCCCCTCGCTTCTTTCTTCCCTTCTCCCATCTCTCTCGTTCTTTCATGCCTTTGTGCGTGCACCTACATGGACATGATGAGGGTCCCCATGCTGGCTGGCTGGGGTCCCTGAAAGGCTTAAGAAGAAATGGAGAGAGACAGAAAGAGAGAGAAGAGATGGCGTTGAGGCCTTGATGGAGAGAAAAGAGAGGGAGGAGTAAGAAATTGAGATAAAAGAAAAGGAGCCCATGAGTGAGTGCATTAAAATCCCGACTGGAGGCCAAGATGAGTCTCTTTCCTCCGGGGGTTTCTGGCTCAGACCCTGAGCAGATCAATCTACATGCTAATTCTACAGTGGATACTGTGCTTTCTGTGCAAATCCTCTTTTGGAGCAACAAAACAGTCAATTTGGACCGCTTTAAGTACTTGCTACATTCAACAATCGTGATGTGCGATAACGCGGCTGATCATGATGCATCACTATTCAGACTGGGCCTTTTTGTCCTTCCTATGTCTTGCCCAGGCTTCCTCACCACATTTGCAGTTGAAAATCCTTCCTGGTTCATCAGGTAGATTTTTTGTTTAAAAGAAGATGCAATAGTTCCTAGTGTTGATTTTCAAAATGGAAACCAGCACATTACTGGAACTTTTAGCAAATCATTTGGTAGCTTGTTTTCTGTAAAGCAACATTAACAAAGAGCCCAACAATTCAAACTTTAACATTTATACTAAAACAAATCTAATGCCATATTTTTCTGAAATCTGCTTCAACTTTATTTCCAATTTTAAAAACCCAAAGCTTTGTAGAATACCAAATATGTCGAGTGCAAAAAGGTGTACAAGAATATTATCATTTGATTCAATGGGGCTGCCATAGAGAAAACTTTTGGTTTTAAATATTTTGGTCTAAATATTATGTAGCCAACCTAAAAGCAAATGAAAATAGGAAAAAGCAGGAAAACTAACCTGCATGTAAACGTAATAAATGACGTAACGGATTGAAATCGAAACATTCTCTGGTGTTTGATTAGATCGAATTGATGAAATGGATATATTTATCAGTCCAATGCTGTTACTTCCTAAACGAATTATCAAAAAACCCGGATATTGGATGTTTGGAAATCACCTGTCAAACCCCCATGGTGCTCAGCGAATGTCATAACCAGTGGGAACATTGGTATAGGCGAGTAAATTAGCGGCTAAATAAAATATATTGATGTTCTGTGTTTCAGTTCAACAGCTTCGTGTTTGTTTGGAACTGGTCTCTGGCTGGTTGCACACCAATAGAAGCATTGTTAGCTCAGCGCTGCCTGTTTGACCCCATAGAGCACGGAAAACAAAACCTGTTACACCTCCCATCAACGGACACACACATCCACCAGCATCTGCCCGACACACACCCACGTTTGCACATAGAAGCACGTAGAAGTTCAATGGAGAGCTATGCAGGGAGTAAAGAATGAGGCCTACCACTGCTTTTATATGTGAACAGTGAACTGTTAACAAAGAGGGAAAAGTGTATTGGTGTTTAGGATAGTTATTTTTCCTGGAAACACTATCACTTATCTCATTTTAAAATCTTTGTTTACTAAATTCCTGCTTTGTCACACACTGCATAACTGAACACCTTACAAAAGATCAAAAGTGAAGATCAAAACTTGTATTCATAAACATGCCTCGAAGGTGAACGTTTTTTTCAGGCTAAATGAATGTGTTCGCACTTCAAAGGACATGTTATCAACGAGTGTGTGCATGTACAAATGTGTGTGTTCTCACCCCTCCTCGATGGTAACCCCGTGCATGATGATAGAGTTGGTGACTTTGACCTTTTCTTTTACAATGGTGGAGTTTCCGATGGTCGACCTCTTTATGGAAGTCTTGTCTGCTACCTGGCACATTGCTCCGATGATGCTGTCTGATCCCATCTGAGGGCAGAGAGGACACAACAGTTTAAAAAAAACATTACTCAGACATAATTACATACACAGGCCTCTCTAAAGGGGATCAAGTGTGAATTAGAGTATGAGATCAATAAAAGCAAGTGAGATCTAATACAGGCCAATTAGGAAAACTGCTTACTAAGTGAGAAATGTGTGTAATGTATCGACTGTGATACTTCTACTGCATTACACTAACCTGACATCTCTCAGAAATGACAGCAGTGGAGTGGACGGCTGGCTCGTCAAACAGCTTGGGGGCCTTGTAAAAAAAAAAGAAAGGGAAGCATGGGATTAAAATAAAGAAAGGTAAATAAATAACCTCTATGATCAATCTGTAGGAACTGGGCCAAATACACAGCATTCAAATAAGCATACAATTCATTATAAGTGGCAAAAGCAAAGCGACATTAGGTGAAATAAGAAAAACAGTGACATCTACAACAATGAAAGGAATAAGACTGCTAGAAGAGGACACTTTATTGTTTTATGATCAACTCATCTGCAGATTCATTTCTTGATTAATGTACAGTATTTGTGGGAAAATGGCATTCACTGCAACCAGAGAATGTTTGGTATATTTGCCTATTTGAAAAGATACTCTGAATTTCCCTCCAACAAACTCAATTTCATATGAACTTAGTATCTACATGGACATTCAAAAAAGAAATAAACAAAATCCCTTTGTAGGAGCAAGCTCACGTCAGACTCACCAATCGGTTTGTATCTATGTAAGCAGCTAAAGTGTTGACGCGGTAGCAAAGTCCCTCGTCCATAATGTGAACGTAGCAGCGGAGCTTTCCTCCGTGGTAAGCCGCGCTCATGTCGCCGCGGTGGTCGTTCCAACAGGAGCGCTCCTGAGCCAGCTGGAGAAGGGGCTCGTCTCGGGAGGAGATGAGGAGCTCTGGGTATTAAAAAAAAAAAGTCATGAGTGTAAATGATAACACAAACACATTGTTTGGGGGATTCAATTCAATTCAAGGCTTTATTGTCATGTGCACAGTAGCTACAGTGTAGATATGGCAATGAAAAATGTAAGTCACAGGCTCCTCCAACAGCGCAACATGAATATATGACAAAAAAGGAATAAAACAGATCAAATAGTGCAAGAGAATGCATGTCTTTGGATTAGCCAGAGTTGTCCTTTGTGTCACCAAGTTAAATACATAGCTGATAGCTTACATGAAATAGCTTAAGACCAGTGAATACGTCCCAGAGCTCTTCTAAATAGGTTTTACAGTGCATTTCTGATGTGTAACTCACCCTGGTTTGAAGAGCCGTCTTTCGTTTTTAGATTCTGATCATCTGCGTCATCTTTGATATTTGGACAGTTGATGGTTTTGGAAAACTGCTTCCGCACCAAATAAGGTACCAGCTCTCCACGGATTGAAGAGATGGACCTACGATCCAAGAAGAGGTTAAATACGATTTCAATATGATGTCAAACATCCAACAAAACAGAACTATTTCACATAAGCCAACACATAAGACAAGGATCCTGGTTTATTGTGCTGTCATTAGATAAGGGTGCACTTCCCAGTCATCAATTGGTGAATAAAGTGCAACCGAGTAAAATACGAGAAGATGAGTTTGTGAGGAAGCTCCTTCCTGTATCCTTAGGTAAAAAATAGGGAAAGACAGCTGTGATAGTTAACACATTTTCTGTAACCTTGCAATTATGTGACTCCGCAATCTCCGTGCAGTCACATAATTGCAAAATACAGCGAATGCGATCGGTAATCACTTCCTCTTGCTTTGCAGCCATTTGTGCTCAGCATCTGAGGAGAAGGCCAAGGTTGTGCCAGAAACTGAAACTACTTAAAGAAAGAAATATGTTTAACTTCTGCAGTTCAAGTTCGCACACAACATGTCAAATCCACAGGACTAATGACTTTAGGAGGGTAATTTAACTACGTCAGACTTGGTAAAAAATGCATCTAGTAATGAGGTCTGAGCATTTCTCCTGGGGACAATAAGTAGGTGCATATCTCGATTATCTTTACAGCAGTGACTGTGAAATCTTAACGACTTTTAGTTTCATTGCAAACAGGAAGTCAACTACTGCATACATATCATTACTATAATTGAGTTGATTGTTAGTAAAAGCAAAAAAAAAACTCATTTAAAAGGCTGTAATGGAAATAAATACAATGAATGTATAATGCAGTTATTGTTACTGAACTAAAATCTTGTAAAAAACAGGAAATGAAAATTAGCACTTCAGCTTCTTATGATGACTTCAAGTCTCTCCCTTCGTAAACTATGAGGTCATTTCCCCGTCTTCCTTTCTTTTTCCTCCTCTTTGCAATGTGCTGTGCTTAGTGTTCCCCCCCCCCCCACCCCTCCTTTCACTTGCCCTCTCTTACTTTCTTTTAAAAGGGAGATTAGAATTTCCATCTGAATGACAGGAGAAAAACAACAGTTACTCTGTCCATTTCTCTCCTTGAGCAAGAGACGGAGAAAGAGCATGGAGGAGAGAGAGAGGAGCTGTTAAAAGAAAGTCCAAGAAAAGAGTTGAAGAAAGAAATGAGTCATCTAACAAGAGAGATGATATATGGCGGCAGCACGAGTGATGTAATGATGTAACACTTACATCTACATCTCTTTGGTAAATTACAATATTGAAGTTCATCTTGAAGCCTTAACCATGAGTGTTCAGCAGAGGTGAAATGATGAGTGTGGAGCGATTTGTATTTGTTGGCTTGGATTTTGATTTATTTATGCGTCAACCTAAACTGGACAACTTAAACTAGCCTTTTAACATATTTCTTAGACACAACTAAGCAATGCCAGATTTCCACAAATCACCCTTTAGCCAAGTACTCACTTTTTAATGGGACCATTTCCAAAAAATGTTCAGGATCACCACCACCCTGTTTTAAGAAGCTTGGCGCCATGCTGTTACTTAGCTCACATCCTTGTCTGTTATGAATCTTTATCTAGACCCCTGTCATCATCAAGCATGCTTTATATCAGGCTTTTAATGCTGCCTCAGATCTCCTCCTCAAGTGTGCCAAAAAAACGTTATATTATTAATGCTAACTGGAAAAGATAAGTAAGAAATCCTCAGGCAAAACATGCTTTTAACATTTCAGTATTTCATGTGGGTTTGGCACAAGGTTTTGCGATACAAGCAATGTATAAATACACAGTGCAGTGTTTTAGCAATATCATTTGAAGGCTTATTAATCGACATGGAGTGAAGTGGCTCCATTAATGTTCCTTAAACACTCATGCTGCCTTCAAACACTACATTATCACTTTTACTTTGGAGATTACACAGCAGTTTAAAGCATTCTTATCATATAGATCCTTTGATTCTTGTAACCAGTGAACCCGTATAACCAGTATGGCCCGGGCGGCCACAGAGGGCTTTCTGTGACACTGCTTCACTTCAGAGGCTAAAGGCCTAACAGCCTGTCTCTGTGGCACATAGTAAAACAAATTAACACCTCGCTAGAATACCCTGCTAACAGGTCCTTTCAAAGCCTTACACACCATGTTACCACGTTTAACACTTGCTACAGATTAAGCAGCTAATGTGAATCTCTGTTGGACCGCGTGGGTTCATCTAGACACATTGAGTAACATTGCGGATATAAACTGGTCACAAAAAAAAAAGAACACTTTGATAGGCAATTGTGTAATTGTAAGTTCAGTTGTATAATCACTCACTTGTTGTCAGCAAGAAAGTCCAACACTTCTTTCTTCAGGCAGTAGAGGTGAGCGTCCACGAGGCCAGTTTTAATGTGCATCCTGGGATGTCTGCAGGTAAGACAGACACAAAGACAAACACAGTCAAGACAGGAAAATAAAAACACATTTTTCTTTAATCTTCATGATACGTTGCTTTGCGAAAACTCAAAGCACTCAAAAAACCATTTTAAAACACTAAATCTGTACAAATTAAACAGATTATTATTAGAGTTCAAATGCACTGCAAACATGTATAGTACCAACTTCATGACAAACAGTGAACCGCTGCTGGTACTACTTTGAGGACAATTTGCTTTATTTCCTTTATCACCTGCTGTTTTTATGTTTTGACTTTGCTTCTCATTTACCGAAAGCTATTTTATTTACCGCTGCTTTGCACATCAGACAGGAACATTTGATACAAAGCAGACACAGCTACAGGCTCACATAAAAGTCAAAGAATAGTGACATCTGTCTATTGTCCTCTGTCAGCTACCGTAGATGTGGCCCAGCAGAGCTGCTGCCATGAGACAGGTTTATGTTGGGGGGCCACATGCACACAGACACACCGTCACCCACCATGCATTCAGTCATTCACACACACTCACACACACACACACAGTTTGAACATGTGACATTTACGAAGCGAGAGCCAAAGAAAACCATTTCATCGACCAGGTTTCAATAAACAAATCCACACACCCCTTCATCCCCTCTGACCTATCCTCATCTTCCTCTTCCCTTTCAATTATTACATAATAAAAACGGCAGGGAGCATTGTGCCTAAAAGGATCATACAAGTGCTTCGACGTGTTTTAGTCCATTTACCCCATATCATACACCTTCCATTACTGCCAACCATTTGTAAAGCATGCTGCTGTGATTTAGATTCTCTAAATTGTAAAAGCAGATTAATATGAACAGTCTGTGTCTCATTACCACACAACCAAATCGTAACTTGGACCAGATAAAGGCAGACAGGATGTTGACTGTTTAGTGGTGTTCATATCTGAGCACAATCATTTATCATTTAAAAGTTTAAGAGCATTTGTGTGCTAGCCAAAACGGTATATTTGATCCATCAAGCTTTAAATGAATCTGCATTTATGTTTTCCCACTCAAATAAAAAGCTTTACTTACATGTTTTGCCTGTTTGTATACTTATTGTTAAGTTCCAGAAACACTCAAGTTTTCTCTAATGTTCCTCTAGTTGTTGGTGGGGGTTTGTTCTGCTTTTAACCAGAGTCACCAGCACTGGTTTAACAAAGTTACATTGTGTATTTAAAGGATGTTCTACCTAAACAAACAAATGATATTCAAGAAAGAAATGATTGTACTTTACGTAAAGTTAAATTGAAGAAGTTGATAATGCAATATTGGCAATATGAATGAATAAATGTCAAACAAAATGTCTGCAGGGATTCAAGGTAGGATATAAAAAATGGCTTGATATTTTATAAAAAGCGGATGATGCCAAAAACGTTATATTTCCGTTCTTCTACCTCTTCTCTGCTAATTTCCTTCCTCTATCTTTCATCAAAAAGGACAATTCTTCTTTCTACTCTCTCCTGCAGTATAACCAGAGTGACTCAGGAGGATTGCCTGGTCACACATATTTTACAACCAGATGCTGAAAGCCATAAATCAAACGGTGTGTGTCCGTCTGTGTTAAGCTATTTTATTAAAAAGCATAAAAGCACATGTGCCTGCACGCACAGACACGCTCTGTGGGTGTTTGTCAAATGTATTTATTCATAAAACATTTTCCAGGTGTGTGCCTGCGTCTGTGTATAGTGGGCTTAAAGTGGAATTTATGGGAACACCCAGCATGTGACATGTGACTGTTCGGCACCTGCGGGTGGGCAGGAGAGAGAACCAGGGGGAGAAAGAGCGAGCAAGAGTAGGAACAGGTGCCCTTATGAGTGAGGGGCCGATTGGTCAAGAACAGGTATAAGGGACGTAAAGGACTCTTTCATTTTGACTTCAGCAGAAGCCCTCGTTATTTCATGCTAGGCAGACGCCACTGCGGAAAGATGGCATAGCAACCAAAACTATTAATGGGACATTGTGATGCAGAAAAAAATGGAAACCGACAGCAAACAAACATTTCATTTGACACTATGCCACACCCTGTTTTGGGAGGGCGCCAAAGATCGCAGGGGGGGGGGGGGGGGGCGCCAGGCCTCAGATGATTTGAGGCCAAACATCATATTTGGGGGGGGGCGCAACTTCTAACAGGAGTCATTTGGGGGGGCTCTTGGGAAAAAAGGTTGGGAACCACTGCCTTAGACGGTGGGGTGATTAGACATTATACTCATTCAAATACCTAAGTATGACAGATTTACCAACAAAAGACAACATTTCTTCACAATACTATTACCTCCACATTACAACCATCCCCTAGCTGAGCATGGAACACATCATTCAGGGTCAGGAAAACACAAACACTGGCCCTACTTGCACCGACATAAACGTGGTGCTTTAATGTTTTATTCATTCTTATACTAGGAAAACCTACGCCCTTTTATTTTACAGAAATATAACCGAAGAACATATGAGTCAACTAGTAAAACCAAAACACGTTTTTCATTGAAAAGAGGTTAAAAAGAAAGGGATCACCAATTTCAAATGCAATGTGTCGCTTCTAGGATGGCTGATGGATGTTTTTCATAACACCAAATTCTGTACCCTCCTTATCAACAATCCTAAACTACCTGTCCTGTACCAACATCTGCTCAAGCGGCATTTTCTAAATCAAGAAACGATTCACTGTTGGAACTCGTCCTTGTGTTTCAAAACACTGAACACTGGCCAAACGCAACTTTAATAGTATATACTTCTTGCAGAGTCCAACTACAACAAACATCTTGCATTTCCAAAATAAGGGTAAACATCTTTCCTTTCCAGCATCATCATGTGATCTCTGGTTGCTGTGAGTGCAATAGAGCTCTGTGTCGATGGGAGCAGGAATTTAGTGCCTCTGCAGGCGAGATGACTCAACCCTTGGATTAATGAGGGACTACTAAAGTACCACCACAGTCCTCAGTGGGAGAGAGGAGTCACATCTCTCTCGCTCTCAAACACACACACACAGCATAATGTGTTATTTAGTTACAACTAAAAGCCCACAGCGGACGATGACTCAGACGCAGCAGAATGACTGTTAATACCCTCATTAGTCAGGTTTCCACTACAGAGCCAATTGGGCTCAAGAGCTTACGACTTATTCAAGGAACTATCGCTTCCAGAATACAATGTGTGTGATTTCCTAATACCATGCTAGTCTGAGAGAGGATTCTTTAATTGAGCTGACTCACATATTTGAACCTGTGTTATAAACTGCACACAGACCTGCTGGTGGATTAAGGTTAGTGTTAACGACTGACCAGCACATTGAGTACATTAGATTATAGACACATCCTATTAAGTCTTTAAAATTCAGAATGTGAATTGTTTTTCAAAATCAGGTCATAAAATGGCATTTATTTCAAACTAATATTTAGCAAATAGATGCAATCGAATGGGCATGATATGAAACTAAGAAAATCAGCAATTCTTCATATTGGAATAGCTGCAACTAGCATGTGCATCCTTTTTTGTTTGACGGATGACAAATGAATCAATGATCAAAACAGTTACCATCATTTCCTGCCAACCGACAAATGTATTTATCGAGTAATCATTTTTTTAACGAAATATCCAAAAGGTCAATTAAAACCAGACTGACACGTGTGCCAGCATTTGATTCAAAGCCTGCCCAAATTATCCAGAGGTTCTACTATTACGAACCAGCAAGTTAAGACATATTGAAAAACAATAAAGCAGATGCTTACACACAATCTATAATTTACTAACTCATGGCTTTAACCCTTGGCTATATGGACATTACAAGCGTATATATTTATGGTACTTGGAACATTTAGGTGCAGTACATAGGGTTGTGCTACATTATAAAATATACAATGTTGGCTATAAAACTGTTGGAAATGTATTTTGTTTGTAAAATATGTTATTACGCTGTCCTTTTGTTGAACTGCAATGGAAGTTATTAAATGTTTGGAAGGTATAACATGTGGTATTTGTGTTGATTGGGTGGGTTTTATCCGCTGCGTCTTGTGCCATCATTGCTAACAGATGCAAGTAAACTCCTGGTCCAGTATCTTAAAAAGGTCAGAGAAGTTAAGACATGCTACTCAAAAATGTGAAGCAAGCTTTTCTAGCTTGACTGCATGGATGTTTTAATAATGATGGAAAAAGAGTGGATGAGTTTTATTCTAACTTATTACACTGCACTAACAATGGCTTTTATTGAATATTGCTCTTGATGCTAACAATTTTAAATGTTGAATTTGCCTATCAACATGCAGTCAACTATTCTTCCAGGCCACGAGCCCCTGACAGGTTAGTCTGTAATGTACGAGGGGAAGCTCTGCTGGAGTCCTTTCACCCGGGAAAGAGATTTCCAGGTCAGTCATCTCACATGTGCAGAATGTTTGCAGCTAACACACCTCAACCATATGGAAGCAGTAAAGAAAGACCAGAAAGAAAGACACAGGAAGGACGGATTGGAGGAAAAAATGGATGGACTTGTATGGAAGGGTGCACAGTATAAGGGAGAAATGGCTGAGAGAATATAGCTGGAGAGAAAAACAACACTGTCTTTTAAATTGGACAGAATACAAATAAGAAACAATATTTTGAAGGGTCTGTGCTGTGAACGCTTCGTAAGCCAGGGTAGCTGCACATTTGTGAAGTACACATTGAATGACTTTTAAGACCTTTTTAAGACCTCTAAAAGGAAAAGAGAGTACCAATACAAAAAAATCGACGAACTAGACAACAGTATAAACCGTTACTGAGTTGTATTGCATTTGAATAACGGGAAATATTCAGTGCACATTACCCAACAGGACTGCCTTCGCATTAAAAAAAAGAAAAATGGTATGGCAGTAGACCAATGGAAACCAATATCCCCCCCTGCACACTCATTCATTCTGCCCCAGATAACATTTAATACCTCCCTCCTAAAATTCCAGACCTTTTTAGAAATGTTTAGACCTTGAATATCACAAAATAAATGTAAGACTTTTTAAGGATCTGCGGGGACCCTGGTAAGCACAAAGTAAAAAAGTGCTGAGGAGATATAGAGGAAAATAGTATTATTTAAAATGTAAAAAGCAAAAAATATTGTTTTGAGATTTAATTTCGAACAAGGATGATAGAATTGACAGAAGTACAAAAACAATTCTGGAATTTGAGACCAACAATGTATTTACTCTTTTAGCAAAAGATCAAATTCAACTGGTGAGCACAAAGGATTTATGAATGAGACTATGTGCACATGGAAAATACCGAAATATAAAGGAAGGCACCTGCAGTGTGCGCGCGATGTGCCATGACGAAGTGACCTTTGACTGGATGGTACTGATGTGCAAAACAGTCAAATCTTGTAAAAATCTACCCAACGGTGGGTTGTAAAAATCCTGGAATTTATTCGGGTATTACCTTGGGCGGTAATCAAGTATGTGGAGAGATTTGGGGACATTTGTTTCATATAGTACATGTAGTGTGACATGAGTTTGTATAACTGATCAGAGGATATATAAAGGTTATGTGTCCTTCAATGTAAGCAATACATGTTTAGCAGCGGGCTCGTGTTTCCATAACTCTGACGACAATGTGTCAGTGTTTTCTCTCCATCAATGTCTACCTCAAGGTCGTGTTACGCCTTTCTGTTCATATAGGCATTTGTCTGTGTGTGTGCGCGTGTGCGTGTGCGTGTGCGTGTGCGTGTGTGTGTGTGTGTGTGTGTGTGTGAACATTTCTATGTGCAGGGAAGCATGCAAGCAGCTGCTCCGGCCCCCCTCTTATTGGCCAGAATTTACATTGGCTTTGGCTCCATGAAGTATTTACGAGCTCCCAAAACACCCGCTGTCACACATACATGAATTTTGGGACTCAAAAAACGAAAAACCAACAGACAGAACAGAAACAAAAAGACTATCTTTTAAATTTCTATTTGTCAATATTTCTTCAATTTACCTACAATGTGGTGTGGTGGAAAAAGATGCCTTAGAGATGGATATCTAAAAACCTGTACACATTAAACAATTTATCTGCATGGATATAAACTGTATACAACTAGAGGTAAAAAAAACAAAGAAATATTATTATGTCATTTGGATAAACCCACTCTCTAGACTTTTTTTTAAATGACTTACTTCCTCATGATGGACTTCCTGATAGAGAGTCCGTCCTCCAGATCTGCCTCATTGGCCATGAACAGCAGCCTCTCCCCCGACTCATCCACTCCCACAAAGTCCCTCTGTTCAGCTGGGAAATGAATACAATATTTAATGTTAACACCAAAATATGTATGCTAACAGTTTTGACACATTTATCAATTTTATACAACATTTGTGTTATTTTTAAAGAAGACCGTTTCCTTTATTTCTTGCATTACTCACTGAAATAAAAACATATAATCATATCAGAAACATGTCACAAATGTCTTGTTTACAGTCTATGCAAAGTCTCCTCTCTCGTGATTGGGTGTAGTGTTAATTTCGTTGACTACAACTATGACGAAATATGTTCGTCAACGACCTTTTTTTCCATGACGAAAACGAGACGATGACGAGACGGCACCGACGGCAGTAAACAATAACTAACGAAATCAACATGCAATATCGTTGACGAAAAGTGATGAGACGAAAATGTAGTTTGCTAAATAAAAACTATGCCAAAATCTCTCTTTACTTTCGTTGACGAAAAATGAGGAGACGAAATATTATCAAAGATAACGTTACATCTCTGATAGTCGGTCTCCCAGCAGTTCCATTTCCGGGGCTGCGGCTGGGCAGCAGCTGTGTGTGTGTGCTGCGCGCGGCGGTACATTTGAATTACACCGGGCAGCGGCACAATATGAACTGTCAGGAAGACTCGGGTCTAACTCATGGTCTAACTAACCTTATTTAACAGAAAATGAAATGGCAACAACAGGGCTTGGGAGCAGTGGTCGCACTCGCGTTAACCGAATACCCCCCCGTCAGCGCGAGTGAGGGATAAATTGTGCACTCGACGGGTAATAATGGATTATGACGGAAATGTTACGATCCTGTCCGTCAAAATGACTGACAACGAAAAAGTCTGAAGCCACCACTGCTTGGGAGAAAGAAACAACGTGATATTTGGGCCCATTTTCGCTATAATGAGGCGGAGGAAAAAAGCAAATGCATCGTTTTATCAGAAGGGAAGCAATGTGGCCATAACACAAAAACACCACAAACCTGAGCAGATACTCTCTGCAAAGCTTCTTAATCATTCAACCTGTGGTTTTCATCAAATAAGGACAAGATATAATCTTATTGTGAAATACGTTTGACTAAAATGACAAATTATTGGTTTTGGCTAGACTAGTTTGACTGAAATGTTCTATATAATCTGATGACTAAAAAATACTCAACAGTTTTCATTGACAAAAAGTAGACTAAAATAATTAGTTTGCTTTGACTAAAATAAGACTAAAATGCTCAGACTTTTAGTCGACTAAAACTTGACTAAATAACAACAGGATGAAGGTGACTAAATATGACTAAAACTAAAAAGGAAATTTAACACAGGAGTAAGACTAAAACTAAATAAAAAAATAGCTGACGAAATTAACCCTAATTGGGTGTTCATGTTACCTGTCTTTTTCTTGCCCTTCTGGCCTGGGATGGTCTCTGTGAATTCATGGGCTTTTCTCATCAGCATGGCCAGTGTTGCATTGTGGGCTCTGAAAAGATCAACTACTTCGTGTAGCGCCACGTCCGTTATCAGGTCACAGCTCACCACCAGGACGTCCGTCTAAAGAAGGAAGTTGAAAAGACAAAGAAAGTCAAATTAGACTGACATTCATTCCACTTATGTTCCTGTATGAGATGACAGAATCAACATTTTGTATTGGATATTTCAGGCTTTTATAGATTTTTACAATGTAACCCCGGCTTGCAAACGCACAAACTCACAAGCCCCTAAAACACCAAAATGCATGATATGTAGATTGAAGAGCGAGTCATGTTTATAAAGTGAGGTTTTCTGGCTCACGACAGTCATTCTGGCATGCACCTAGACTACACATAAATACATGTGGCAACAATGCTCCACATAAACACCTCAGGACACAAGAGGTTGGACTGTGTTGTTCTCAATATTCACAACAGAAACTGGCTCAGAGCAGCATTGTGAGACAAATAGAGAGACAGACAGAGAGAGAAGGGGATGAAGAAATATCTGGTCATGATCAACAGTGAACTCTTCCAACTTTAGCACTGACTGTGTACAAGCCAAAGCCACACACACACTCACGCGTGCGTGCGTGCGTTAAAATGACTTATACCCTGATGACAGCAAGTAATAAATCCTGCTTCTTGTGTTTTAAAGTGAGCTTTATTATAAAAAGTTTGAATACGAGTTGCTTTATCACCCTTTAGCTGCATAAATGTCGCTATATGCCGAGTAACATAACACAGAAATGAATGCAAACAACCCAACCAAACCCTAATCATTTGTTAGGAAAGACAGCAAAAGAATATGTTTTAGCATTTTACCCTCCAGAGATTAAGTCCAAACTATTTACAGCATCCCAGCTATGCAATAATATGTAAACCAATCTAGGTTTTAAAAAGTATCTCAATGTATAGCTTATGAATTCCATAGACGTATCCCTTACTTTACCACCAACGACACAGACCACAAGACAGACATCAATCCTATTAACTGGCCTCCATGGACGATACATGTCTGCGTGTGTGTGTGTGTGTGTGTGTGTGTGTGTGTGTGTGTGTGTGTGTGTGTGTGTGTGTGTGTGTGTGTGTGTGTGTGTGTGTGTGTGTGTGTGTGTGTGTGTGTGTGTGTGTGTGTGTGTGTGTGCACAGCATCCATCTGTCTGTCCAGTGATGAAGGCTGTCAGCATAAGAACTAATCCCACCATTAGCACCAGCCGCAGTAACGACAGAGACATCTTTACTGTGTCTTTGACAGTGGAAAGAAGGAAAATAAAGAGTGAGAGAATAACAAAGAAAATCCCAGGAGCGAAAAGTCGACAACCACTTTCAAAAACAAAGAAAGAGAAAAAAGGATCATCGGAGGTATAAAAAAAACAACGATAGAAGGGAGGAAGGAAAGACTCGAGAGAAAAGGGATGATGGGAGGTCATCAGTCAACAACATACTGTCAAACACTGAATGTACCACATACAAATAAATAAACAAACAAAGAAAACACAAACTCAGTTTTGTACATTCATAATCTAGATTCCTAAAATGTCTGATAATTATAATCTTTAAAAAATCAGGAGTTAACTTTAAGCGCAATTTAACCCATTTGTATCGCTTTATTAAACACTTGTAAATGAGGATTAAGGGTTGGGGAAACTACAATGGATTAAAGAAATGATTTGTAATGAGTATAAGTAATGAGCACTGTGAATGTTGAGGAGCTGTGTAGAGTTTTGTGTGGAGTTTTGTGTAATGTTTTGTGTGTGTGTGTGTGTGTGTGTGTGTGTGTGTGTGTGTAAAGGGCTGTATCAGTGAGGTCAGGGGTCATGTAGTTGACCTCCAGGTAACTCCCAGCATAACCTGGTCTGGACCTGGCGACAGGAAGCTGCCGCGGCAAAGCTGGAGGTGTCTGCCAGAGATCTGCTGACACTGAGAGGCAGAGACCTTTCAACTCTCTCCTCCCTCTATCACACACAGGCAAGCTCGCACACATGTTCAGAAACAGAGCACACAAGTATGCGCGCACACATCAACCCACACACACAAAAACATACACAAACCACACACAGGCACACACAGTCAGGCGACAGCAGAGTGGAGTCAGCTGGAGAGACAGAGACACTTTGGCCTTTCAACAGCCAGAATCTCTGGACAGGTCAGGACCACACACACTGATGCACGCTACCACACACAGAGACACACACTTTCCCACTGGTCCAGAGCTACTGCTTACACAACCCACTTTTCCAATACTTGGAAACTTTTGAGTTATGGTGTGTGTGTCCTTTGTGTTGTTTTACATCATCAAATCAAATCAAATAATAGATCATGTCTACATGGTTGGTTTAACTCGACCTGATTTATTCGTACTTTTTTGGTTGGATGATGTGAGCAAGTTACGTCAACGGTAACATATCCCCTTGTACAAAACCTGTTCAATATATATATAAACTCAATCAACAGTATTTAAAGAGGAATAAACAAATGAAATGACCATGCATTTTAGGATGGTTTCCATTATGGAGCCCTTACAATCTTCTCTTATTTCATTATTCTTTTAAGTCCTTAGCAAACTAGTCCATTTCACAACCTTCTGATCCATTGTGTAATGCAGATCACTTTTTCAACATTTAACTGTGTCCAAACCGTGTCCTGACACAACATATTCTGAGTAGGACATTTTAAATATTGTGCGTCACAGGAAGGAAGAAAAGGAGGGATGGGGTTGGAGATAGAGAGCAAGATGGTTAAAAGAGAGAAATAAATCAAAAGGAAACATGTCTCATCAGAGTATGTTTGCCGAGTCCCTCTTATATGAAAAGCCTGAGCTCCATCTCTCACTCTTCTCTCTCTTTTCACCTTTTGTCTTTAGTCTTACAGGCTGACTAACACATGTAGACCCAAGGTGTACCTTTGAATCTGCACCACCATTCAATTTACAGTAATTCTAGCCTGCATGCACTCATCCTGCCAGGTGATTAAGCCTGAATAATAAAACAAATGTCAAAGTGGCTTTAAGCACACAAAGCAAAAAGTTAATGTGAAGTACTCTTTCCAGTAGTTAGGCTTATTGTGAAAGACCCAAGACATAAATCAGGCACATCCCCGCACTTTTGTGCAACTTAGCTGTTTGAAGAGTGAACAAAATAAAATATGCTGCTTGTAATCTCTCTTTTCAGAAATGAAGAGGGATGACCTGCTCTGCTCACCCACAGTGCACACGGGTTCCTGTAAGCATTTTGTTTGATAGGTTACACCAAATCCCCTCATGGGAGGGTGTTTGTGTAAAGAGATGAGTGAGTGTGTGTGTCTATACTGTACTCATGCTTCAGTTTGACAGTTTGAGTGATCTCTGTGCTGGGATTTGGCAGACCATGGTTACAGTTCCTCACTCAGCACTCTCCAGTGTGTGAGTGTGTGTAACTCAATGCCTCTAATCTAGCTGGCTGCTCAAAGGATTAAGGACTCGACTATTCTCAATGGGAGCATGCCGAAGCTAGTCCTGTTTGAGCGTGTGTGTGTGTGTGTGTGTGTGTGTGTGTGTGTGTGTGTGTGTGTGTGTGTGTGTGTGTGTGTGTGTGTGTGTGTGTGTGTTACATATGGCTCTATCAAAAGAGAATAATGAATCTGTACAGGCTCATTCAAATGCCAGGTTAAAAAACATTAAAAGTACTTGTCACAACAACATTTGGATTTAAGTCTCTGCTATATCTGCGTTCAAAAGCAAAGCCGATTGAATTTTCTGTGAAGAATTTAATGAGCTGCCGTGTCAGGACACTTGTGTTTTCAAATGAACGTTTGATGTGGTACGCTCTTAATAGACAAGCTATCTGGAAGAACATTTCAGAGATATTTCAACTGAGAATGTTGGGTGTGGGAATCCATGAGAGTTTTTCAAAACAAAAACAAAAATTGATCTTTGAGAAAAACATGTAAAAGGTTTTAATCCGAGGACTGTATATTTAATGTAACTGTGGAGAACTGCCAGAATTTTTCTGAAAACATCTACCCAGGAGATAATTAAATAGAATAAGCATCCAAAATTGACTTTCTTGATTAGACTTGTCTTTGTAATTATACTAAAAATGGGATATAATGTGTTTAGGAAGGACAGACTGACGGGAAAAGGAGGGGGTGTGCTGCTTTACGTGAGGAATACCTTTACTTGTAGAGAGATTGCTCTCCCAGATAATATTGAATTTGATTGTGTTGGTGTGGAAATCAAACTATCTGAGGAAATGTCCCTCACCATGATTTGCCTGTATCGACAACCCACCGCTAAGGTGGATTTCTATGATCAGGTAAAACTCATGCTGAATTCCTGTGACTCCAACAAAGAGCTTATATTATTATTTTAGGAGACTTTAATATCAACTGGAACGACAAACAAAATAGAAAGAGCTTAAAACGGATCATGGATAAACACAACTAATACAACTAATGGATCAACCGACTAGAATAACCAAAACCTCCAAGACTATGATAGATTTATTATTTACTAACAAAGCTGACAGAATAGTTAAAGCCTACAACTTCCTGACTGGTCTTTCTGACCATAATCTTGTTCTTTTTGCCAGGAAACTCACAAAAAAAAGGATAATGGCCACACCTAAAACCCCTGCCTTCGGTTCTCGCTTCATCCCCAAAAACCTGCAACAACGTTTTATGGAGGTAGTGAAAATGATTGATTGGGGAGACACTCTCTCCTCTGAAGACATAGGTGAAAACAGCAATCTGTTTATATCTAAAATTAACGATGCAATGTCTTCCTTCTCAAGGAGAGGGTGCCTTAGGGACAGGAAGGAACATCATCTTCCCTGGCTGAATCTACAATGCAGGAATCTCATTAAATCTAGAGACCAACTATTGAAGCAGAGCTTGAAATCCGGACTATCCACTGACAGACAGAAATTCACTCATGCTCGTAACAAGGTAACACAAACAATAAGACAGGCCAAAGCAAACTTTTTCATCAATATAATTGAAGGTGCGAAAGGTAACAGTAAAAATGTTTGGCAAATCCTAAATAAACTATTAGGTAAACCAAACAGGAAAATAATAAATAACTAGAATTAAAAATCAATGATGCCCTGATAAAAGACCCTGCAGTGTTGGCCAACTCTCTAAATGAGTATTTCATAAATAGTGCTCTGGACATCACAAAGCTCTTCCCGCCATCTGAGATCTCCCATAGCCCGACTGTGGATACACACCCCGTTTTTGACCTGGAGGAAATCACAGAGGTGGAGGTAAAACATATAATCTCAGGGTTAAGAGGTTCTAAGGCTATGGATGCAAATGATTTAGACACCAACTTTATAAAGACAAATATTAACGGTCTAATAAAACCAATTACTATGCTAGTGAATCAATCTATCAGCGATTTTTAAATCTGGGGATAAGGCAATGATGTCTAATTATAGACCAATCAGCATCCTCCCATGTGTCTCCAAGAGAAATGGGGGTCAAAACTAATCACCAAACATTTAGATAAAGGTTTCGCTCCACTCCAACCAATGCAGTTTGGTTTTCGTGCTCACCACTCCACTGAGACAGCTAACTGTGTATTTGTGGAAAAGGTTAAATGTATGTTGGACACGAGCCCTTATGTAGGTGTTGTCTTCCTTGATCTCAGGAAGGCTTTTGACACTGTTGACCACCTCCTTACAAAGCTGACTCATTTCAATTTTTTGGCAGATTCAATACATTGGGTTAAGTCTTATCGAACAGAAAACAGTGTGTTTTGGTCAACGGCACCAAATCCCCCTACCTTGTTTAACCCTGTTGGGGTTCCACAAGGTTCCATTCTTGGACCATTACTGTTTTCTCTGTACATTAATGACTTGCCTAATGTATGTCCTGAGTTGAATGGGCAAATGTATGCCGATGATGCGGTCATCTTTGTACATGGGAAAAACACTGAAATGATCTCATCCTGTCTCTCTAATGCTTTGGACAAGGTTCAACACTGGCTGAACAACATTTGCTTACAGTTAAATGCAAAAAAAACAGTATGCATGATGTTCAGTAAACGACCAGTCAAAATTGAAGGAGCCAATGTGTTTTTAAACGGATCAGAAATAGACCTAGTCTCCCACTTCAAGTATCTTGGAGTCATACTGGAATCGAACTTGAATTTTAAGAAACATATCAAGAAAGTATCCAATACCGTTAAATTCAACTTGCAAAATGTTAAACAAATCAGACCCTTCTTAACTGTCAATGCGGCAAAGTCATACCTCCACTGTATGATTCTATCCCACATTGAATACTGTTTTACAAACTGGTCGTTTGCTTGTGCCACAAACCTGAAACCCATAGAACAGCTGTACAAGAGAGCTATCAAGGTGTTTGACAGAAAGCCTTATTCATACCACCACTGTATTATCCTAGAAAAACACAATTTATTGAGTTCTGACCATTTTAAGTCTTTTAAAAGTATGTGTTTTTTTTATAAATGTTTACACGGCCCCCCCTCCCTAAGGGGAATTAATCCACAAAAAACACACTGGACGCTGCACTAGGTCAGAAACCAGAGGAGACTGTGAAGTCCATCGTAGACGGACCACTTTTGGTCAAAATGTTCTATCAATTAAAGGCAGCTCTTTGTGGAATAGCCTCCCAACTCAGATACGGGATCGTCCCACTCTCAATAGCTTTAAAGGTCAACTCAAATAATGGTTGAGAAACAAACAAACGTGCAATCACCGCTAAATGCACTTTAACACAGGGGCATCTCCTCTTGCACTTGATGTAGCTCTTGTATCTTCTCTTACACTTTATATGTCGTAGCTGCTACATTCTACTGCCATGTGGTAAATACTTGTATATGCTGCTCATGCTCTTCCTGCATATCATGTACTTGTTTTTGCTATGGATATAAATGTCATGTTCTTAAATGTTGTATGTGACGGACTACGGGTGGAAATTAGCTTAAAGCTCAAATCCGGCATGTTTACGTTTTAAAGCATTATTTGTTTTAAATGTTCATCAATGTGCACTGTACCTCTTCAAATAAACGATTAAATTAAATTAAATGAAAATATTAAACGTACACCAATTTTTCTGATATTTGAAAATGCAAAGCGGAAATCATTTTGATTCTTAAGGTCCTTTTTGATCGCAGTAACTATACTAATAAGTACAGAGCTCTAAAAAGTCAATCCTACTAATATAAGCCAACCCTAGGCAATCTTTAATAGCTTAACAATAAACAAGAGCAATTGCTTAAGAAATACATCACCTGTTTCAAACTACAATAAAACCTTAAACAAACATGTCTTCATGCTCTCAGGAGGAGGTCGGTCAGAACCATGCCATACGCTGAGGGACGATATGAAGAAACATACCCCGCATTACCCCGGCACAAATGCTGCACAGATGTGCATGACTACAGGATGAGAATAAATGGTGCACTGGGTAAACTGGCAGCACAGGGAGTTTGAGTCTTAACCATGACCTCATCTGTTTAGAGAGCATCGGATGGAGGGATCAGCAGGCAGGATACAGAGGGGGGTCTGGAAATTGGGGTTGGGGGTCATGGATGCCATGTCGGCAAATGCGTGTGCCGGTGCATGTGTGTGTGTATGTTAAAAAGGTGAAATGAGGCACTGCAGCAGCCTTGACCAGTCGGGGGAGGGAAAGGCACGGATCAGCGGTCACTGAACACACAACGCCCACCTGAACCTCCCCCTCACTCTTTGTCATTTTTCTTCTCCAAAATCTCTCCCAATGTTTTTCTAGGGGGTCGACATTACAAAAGAAAAAGACCCCTCTCATTTGAAACACTGGTTTGCAGATCAGTATCTATTGGTAAATCTGAGTGTAAAATGCATTGTTGGGGTCTTCCCTTCCGCCTCATAATGAAGCAAAACTCAGTTGTTTTTCGTAATAGACGGATTTACAAATGTATCTTGCTCAAATTAAGGTCATATGAGTTTACAATCATTAATTAAATGCTGGAACACTTCAACCTTTTGAAGAACTGCCACTGTTTTTATTAATGTTTTTCTGATATTGATGTCAAACAAGATCAAAACTGATCTGGAGGAAAAACATTTTCTTAATTATTATTCTGGACACTGACTTATATATAAAGACATACAAAATTGGATTTTGCATTATAGGAGACCTTTAATAAACTAACCCAATGATAACAAATATAACCCCTTTTTTCTTTACATCAACAAGCCATGAGAAATTGAAAAAAAAATGTGGCTTTTTTTGTAATTCAAACTGAAAACAACATACTAGGCCTTTTTCGTATTTCCTTAAAAACTTGATAATTGTAGCAGGTTTAATAACAAAATTCCCACTTCCAATCTGAAACATCGGAAGGCGAAATAAACCGTTATAAAATGATTCTGTTGGACAGAATTTGACTGGCATGACCTTTGCTACAAGGCAGGATATGGTCAACCCTCCTCATGTGTATATACAAAACAACACACACCTTGATCTTCGAATGGATGTGTCTGAGGGCGTCTGCGGTGCCCATGTCTCCATCTTCCTGAATGCATACCACATCGAGCTTCATCTTCACGTCAGGCTTCATTTTAGGGTCTGTGCTCATCATCTTCTGAACCTCTTTGGTGGTGATTACTATCACCTCTGAAAAACAGTTCACAAAAATAGGTATTAAAAATAATATACAATAGATAGCTTCAATATGTCAAAATGAGTCAAAGCTCCAATGTTATTTATCTTTCACGGTCGGGTGATACCTTTGTTTCTAATGAGCTTTGTATTATTTTCTTCAAATAAAACGTATTTTCTCACTGAAATCTATACGATCGCAAATCTTCATAATATGATCAAACACATCACGTAGCTCGCTAATGCTGCATTATGTTCACTAGATTTAGTTCCAAATACAAATACTTTTGTATGATGTTTTTTACATTTCTAAATAAATTACCTTGACGTGCATTTTTAGAGAACGACATTTATGAGTAGAATAACGGTATTTCTCTCTGATCCTTTAATGGATGAGAAAAAATACATCGGGACATACTGTATGTATTTTCTTGCAAAAATAACATACATTCAAAAGGCGCTTTCACACTGCGGTACTTTTCCCACAAAGGTTCATGTGAACTCTTTTATCGCGTTCACACCAAAAAGAGCCGGTACTAAAATTAGTTCATGTGAACCTTTTTACCCCCACGAAAGTCCCTGCTCTCTAGCAGGGACTTTCGTGGGGGTAAAAAGGTTAGAGAGCAGGGACTTTCGAGCGGCTCTTTTGTGAGAAAAGAGCTATATTTCTGATTGGCTGGAAGGATTGCAAACCACGCCCCGCAAAACTCCCAAAAAGTTTTGTGAAGCCGCCATTTTATTATCCTCGCATTAGCATTATTAGCATTAGCATTAGCCCAGCGCAGAAACGCAGAGAGACTAACTTATGGCAACACAAAATAAAACATGGGAGTGGTGGAGATGAGGAGGTGTCGGCGTTCTGGCGATTTACTCGGAAGGCTTCAGTAGAAGCTGCTGGGACTCCCAGCAGCTTCTACTGAAGCCAGTCCCTAACTCCGGGGACTTCCGGCCGGGGACTTTGGGCGGCAGTATACGCCGTGAAGTGGTTTGCGGCCTGCCAGTAAACCCAAAGCAGAAGAAGAACAAGTGACGTCAGCGTCTTCATTTGCCTAATCCTCCCCCAGGGACTTTTTCCAGTGTGAACGCGATCTGTACTTAGTTCATGCGAACTAAAGAGTTCACATGAACCTTTGTGGGAAAAGTACCGCAGTGTGAAAGCGCCTATAGATACATTGATCAGTACAAAGACTACAAAAAAAGTCCACCTAAGATGTGTATATACATCCTGAAGCATAAAATCAAGCCAAGACCCCTACCCTACTTTTTTATTTATAAAGTTGGTAACAACATTAACTGAGCACTTTATGAATCCAGAACATTGCCGAGTCCGTCTAGTTTAATTGGCTTTGTCTACATAAAATGTTTTCTACCGGGCATTTGTTCACTCTAGCTGTGTCAGCCTAGTAAAACCAAATTGCAGGGCTTTGGCTAGCTGGCTGCACACAGTAAACTGTTGGCCACACAGGATGATTATGAATAGAAAGATAGTTTTACTTCGGCTAGTGAGGACCTGCAGGCTTTTATAACAAACAGCCCTGTTTACTGGCAAGAACAGCATACTGCAACAAATCCCTTTATAAGCCCAGGGTTTCTGGACCGACTGCATGCTGCAGCACAAGAGGCGGAATCTGGACTGTAAATCTAGGCAGGAAATGCACACCTGACAATGGCTGATGATGTGATGACAAGCTGGTGAAAGTACAACTCGGAAAAGTAGCACAGTAATAAACGTGTTTAATGCAGTGAAAGGAGCAATGTTGCCGGAGGACATTTGAAAAAGCACTCTCCTTCCCTCACTTGTTTATACCAAACAGCACAGCACTGACCAATAGAATCCAATAGATCCAATAGAAAATAGATTTTTACTAGTATTAGTATAGTATTTTACCTATACAATAATTGTGTTGCATGAAAACAGTTATAATCCTTATGTTAGAATAGGAGGTGATCATTTCTCTTAAAGTCCCTTTCCACATTATTGCTAACACTGAGTTTGCACACTTTTTGTTCTATGTTTTTGAGCGGGCACTACACTGACACTAGAAGTACTGGTTTTATTTCTGCTTCTTTACATTTTATTTGGGAACTAACCAAGCACACTGGTGCACTTCTGTAAGACCTTCCACTCCTGTCACAGGATGGAGAGCTAAAGCTAACAAGGTCACAACCTTCAGATCGAATTAATGGGAAGCTCTCACAAGGACATTTGACAATATCAGACCATCAGTGCATTTGATAAAAAATGTTTATATATTTTATCTTGTTAATCATATGCAGGATAAAATAAAGACATCACACATATTCCATAATGATGACAAAATGAAAGACAGAGAAAGTAAGACCTAAATTGTTCCTTATTTGTCCATTGTTTTTACTTCAAAGTCCTGCAGTCCAAACTCACACATGTGTTTTTATTTATTGTGGCTAATTAGACTGCTCAGGTGGAGGGAGGGCCGGTCACTAACCTGTCCCATCCTAAAGGGGGCCAACTAATAAGGAGTGAGGTAGATATCAATCCAAACACAGGCTGTACACATCAACGCAGAAGCATGTTTTTGTATATGGCATTGTTGTGAATAATACTTATCACAGTATTCAGCAGCAGGGGTACCGGTAATTGAGACATGTGTAGCAGTAATGGTAGAAGTACTTTAAGCTCTCACCTTCAAAGCCCACCCTCTCCAGCAGGTTCAGCGGGTACCACATGAGGGGCTTGTTGCCCACAGGGAGCATTGGTTTGGGGGTGTTGTATGTCAGATCGGTCATACGAGAACCTCCACCAGCCGCCATCAACACCGCCTGGAGCTCCATGATGTCTGCTGGACACGGCTAACAGGGAGGGACAAACAGAGAGATTCAAGTTGTTCTCATTTGCTTTAAACACTCTGCTCATTCAGAGATACATTACACAATAACGCTCACACAGGCCTCATCTGAGATTTGCTGGGGAACAATCCTTTCACATTGGACACAAAATACAGCTATAAATATGAAGTTGTTCAACATTTGTAATGCCAAGCAAACATATCAAATCATGGCTTAAATTATTTCTTTAAAGATGATTTAACTAAAGACAACAAACTCTTCTGTACTAAGAAACGTATAACATCATTATAGCATGTTCTATACAGCAGATAGATAAGGACTGATTGCGGAGAGCTGCAAAGCAGTTATTTATATCCGCTGTGAATGGATGTTTTCATATTGTTCCAGTGTTTCCCCTACTATTGTCTTGGAGGGGCGCTGCGCCCCGCCAACGGAGCCCCGCGCCCCCCCTGAAATTCAAGGTGTTTTTATTATTTATTTTTTAAATATATATATATATATATATATATATATAGCACCAAATTGCAACTAATCTATATCGACTGTGACTTTTCACATTGAACATGTGCTCTTTTATTAAATAAACTAAACGCTTTAAGTTGTGAGTTTAGTGTTTTTGACCCTAAGAAACACTGATGCATTAATCAATAACAATAATCCACAGCTCCTCTCTGCTCCAGAGGATTTAAAAAAGATATATCACAATACCACCACCCCCCCCCCCCCCCCCCCCCCCCCCCCCCACACTCAAGCAGCACCCCCCCAAAGCAGCAAACCTAGGGGAAACACTGTGTTCAATACAGTTAATCCAATAGAGTTTGGGTTCTTATGTCAGATTTGCGTGTGGCGCAGTGGAATAGTGCGTTGGTGTTGGGATCAGGGAGTCACAGGTTCAAACCCCACTGCAGTCAGCATGTCGTTGTGTCCCTCGGCAAGACACTTCACCCCAAATTGCTCCTGTGCTGATTGTCCACAGTATTGAGTATGTAAGTCGCTTTGGATAAAAGCGTCTAACATGTAATGTAATTAGTTTTTTCATACAAATATTTATATTAAAGGTCCCATGACATGGCCATTTCTACTGATCATAATTCCATTGTTGAGGTCTACTAAAATAAATGTATATTGTGCAATTTTCCAAACACACATTGGTTTCTCATACAGCATCTCTGTAAAGTATGTGTATTCACTCTCTGTCCTAAACAGCTTGTTGGAGCTCCTGCCCCCCCCCCTCCCTGTGAGCCCAGTGGCCGTCTGCGAGACAGCGAGACACAGCGAAACCTAGCCCGAAACACACACACACCCGCAGCCTGGCTGGGAGTTTGTGTGCGTGCCCAGGCTGAGTTCGACCGACTCGCCGACCCCACACCAGTGAGCCAGCTCACAGTGTCCCGTTCCTCGCAACGTCCCGCCGAGTGTGTGTGTGAGGAAGTCTGCGGATTGGTCCAAACGTAACGGCTCCGCGGACCTAACGGCCCAATCTTCAGAGCCGTTACGTTACGTAACTATACCCGAAATACGTCACTATACCCAAGAAGTAAACAATGGAAAAAGAGAAATCCCCAATGAGGCGTTCTGGGGCAGCACAGACAGGTATTTTCTGTGTTAGAGTTGTACTCGCTACAGGGTGTACTTTGAGGGTTTTTGACTCTGCAGACCGTTTACATGCATAAAAAGCTACATAACACACAAGGGGACGGGTAATAACCAGAAAAGCATGACATGGGACCTTTAAATAAAAGGTGGGCTAAAAACATGTAAAAATGAAGGTGTGTCCTACTCGTCAAATGAAACAATGCTGCATTGATTTGGAGTCATTGGGACATGATATAAAAGCTATTGTTAAAACAAGACTTTTAAATGAAAATATCTGAGTTTAATATCAATATTCGTACAAAATAGAAGAAACTATTCAATCTAATATAAAGGTGTGTGTATAAATAATATTAGGTATACATTGTGTCAATAAGTTGCATGATATCCAAACTAGTGTAAATACATGTAACTGTTCAACCTAGAAATGCTGAATTGTCAGTAAAATATTCATATAATAGAAGGTGCAACAAAGTCTAATAAATAAATAATAACTCCTTGTGTAGGGTATTAATACAATGCTGCATTGAGTTGGAGTCTTTTGTCCACATGACATGTAAACTATTTCAATACTTTTCAATTAAAACAGCTGCATTTTAATAACAATATTGGT
Organism: Gymnodraco acuticeps; assembly: GCF_902827175.1. Taxonomy (NCBI): domain Eukaryota; kingdom Metazoa; phylum Chordata; class Actinopteri; order Perciformes; family Bathydraconidae; genus Gymnodraco; species Gymnodraco acuticeps. Next base: position 173,122 of record NW_022990940.1, read on the forward strand.
ATAAAAAAGTAATAATTCAAAATGAATACGCGTGTCTTACATGTATAGCGTAGTAATACAATTCAGCATTGACTTGAAGTCCTTAGTACACAACACATGGAAGCTATTATAAACATCCAATAGTTTAGTAATAACATTGATGTATTGTTATGTATTGATGGTTCCTAAGTTAAACCCTGTGGTTAAGAGAGGGCTCGGATATAAGCTAACCTCTGACTTCTCCATTATTTCAAATTAGACATGTCATCAACACAGCAACCAAGACTGCCATGTATGTGTAACACTGGGGTGATATGGTGAAGGCACACTTCAAACTGAATCTTTACAACGTGGCATTAACAAGAAGGTGACATTGTCATACTGCCTTGCTGAATAAATGAACAATAAGTTATCTATGTACCTGTCAGTGATTCCTGTTGATCCACAGCAACGTGAAATGACAGCAGCTGCAGACGCATGTAAAGTTGGCTGCTGTCACTGTTGTTAGCACTTAGCTAACGATTAGCACAGAGCAGCAAACGATACCGCTGCTATTAAAACAGCTACAGAGCTGGACACGTCCTCTGAGAAGAAAACACCAACTCCGATAAGCGTTGGTGGCAAACGTACAATTTCCCGTTTAATTATTTGACAGAGTTTACGTAAAGAGAGCAAACAGCTAGCATCGTATGATGACACCTGGGTGGTTTCAGTGAAATGTGTCCGTGTAGGAAACTACTTCCTCCCTAAAGTGGTTCCTACTGAGAGGAGAAGAGCAGATGGTGCAGCGCAGCACCAGGTTTGTGTTCACAATTATCATTTGTACGCTTACATTTAACCGGCTCGGACTTTTTTTATTGCAAAACATTGAAACAACAGCAAATAGTGGAAATAATGTTCTGGTTGCAGTACCAATTTAAAACACATTACAGGCTAAATTCGTGCATTTATGCAATTTAAGTAATCATTAGGCAGCATAGTCAGTGTTATATTATTGGATCATAATGAATTATTTACAAATATGTACACAAAGGAAACGAATACCAAAAAAAAGACACATTAAACAATCTATTTCTTGAACATCTAAATACCTATCACTTATGCTCACATCCTATACAGTTTAGCATCACTATCTGGCACATCCACATCCCACTACCATCCAACCCAACGGTAAAAACATCATTCCTATCAGCAAACACCAGTTATATTGAAGGCCGATCAGCTTACACAACTTTCCAGTAATATATAAATATGTTTATTTTTACTAATTATAATAAAAAACATGATGATAGAAAAAGTTTTGACTACATTTACATTGAAGATGTGGATGGGTTTTTATGAGTTTTTGTCGTCAATGATGATGTTTACAACATGTTTAATACATCACATAATTTATACTTTTATTATTTTCAGTGAGTAGCCTATTTGCAACTGATTGACTGCTATGAAAAATAATAATAGCTTCAAGTACACATGTTTTATTTTGGCTAGCCTGACCTTAATAGAAGTAATCCCGTAGGTTCAACTTCACACACACACACACACACACACACACACACACACACACACACACACACACACACACACACACACACACACACAGTGGTGTGAGCTGATTAGCAGCCAGAAGCCACCCAGCTACTCTTCAAGGCTTCAAGCTTGAAAACTCCCAATTCACAGAGCTGAGACGTAACAGCAAATTGAGCTCGGGGAATGTGGCTTTGGTTTTGTTTGCTCTGGCCAGGAGATGAGCTTGACTGCTCGTTGCTGCCTGCGTGAAACCAGAAGAGCAGGATAAAGGAGGGAAAGAGGAGTCATAAAAAAGGGAGAAGGAGACAACAAGCTCGCCTGCATGTTGTTTTCTATCATTGAACTAACATAATAATGGAAGGGTTGAAATGTTAGAGGAAGAAGATGAGGAAGTAAAAATAGGTTTTAAGATGGTTTCCTTATAAAATGGGGTCCTAAAGTAATTAGGAGTTGGAAGATGAGTGATCAAAGGGTAGAAAGAATAGGAAAACATATAATGGAATGTCACAAACATGCTTCATGCTCACATTTCCTTCCCATTTGGAACTTGATTGTGTGAACAGCTGATGATTTTACCCTGCCAACCCATCATGGTGAAGATGCATACTCAGCTTGAATTATTTTAGGCTGAACCATTCAGGCAACTTATAGCTCTTTCTAAACGAAGATGTGGTGTAGTCAGCACATTTAGCACAGAGATACATCCACTTTCAGCAGCACATCGTAGACTACAAAAACCCACCCTGGAAGAACAATTGATTTACCATTAAATGTTGTTTTTCAGTGTAAAACCATTGAAACTCATTAGACTCTGAGACATTATTCAGACATAGTTATTTATAAATTGTCCTTATGAAGTTCACCAGGAATTGTTTTCATAAAAATGTAAGCTCGTAACAAATACAAAAACCAGATGAATGCATTTCACTGACACATACTTTATAAATGAACCAACAATACATTTTTATGTAACAGGTTATACTTTCCATCATACTCAAGCTACAAAAGGTCCTTTATGTTTTCCTGTTCCTCCTCTTTACCCGCCAAGTTTACAAGGTGTTGTCAGTGTGCAGGTGGCATCCCTCTCTCTTCATAAAAAGGGAGATCTGGCAAAAAAAACGAAGCTCCGATAAAAGTCAATCCAAACCACTGACACTCACAGAGATTACTGCTTGACTGGTTTACCACAGAGCGCTGATGTGTGCAGGACATTCCACATAACTGAACTGGAGAACTGGAGGGCTGCAGTTTATTGGTGTCACTGAAAGCCCACATGACAAGGACGCATATGTGTCTGCCAAAGATGAAAAAAGGGTGGATGTTAGTTTTGTAATTCACTTGAAAAGAGGCCATGCCAACAGTATAGTCATATCCTTTTTTTCTTGAGAGACAATAATATTGCTTAATCTTTTCTGCGAATGGCTTGTTCATTAGAAGCCAAGGAGTCAAAGGCAGTGATAGATTGTTATCAAGATTTTTCTTTTCCCTTTTCTGTGAGAAACTAAATGCTGAGAATGAGGGTGAGAGACTTCACAGGCAATTGAAAATCGACTAATCCTTTGCGTTTTGCATATCGTCAAAGCCCAGCTAATTTGTCAAATGAAGACATTCGTCTAAGCGATGAGTATGGGGCAAAAGAAAAAAGACACAAACACAGAAAGCCAAATCTCTGAGACAGAAACAGATGGATATAGGCATAAGAGCCGGCACAGAGACAAGTGTGCAGGTCTAGTCACAGAGTGACTTGAAATGGGGCCCTAAGATTTCCTCTGATTTCCTCCTCCCTCCTTTTGGCCCTGTTGCTGCGTCTTGTAAATCATTCTCAATTCACTGAAACAAGCCAGTTGGATTAGCTCGGTTTAGATCATAAACATTTGCAGCACAGACCACCCAGCGAGAGAGCACAGCCAAGACGAGAGTGTGTGTTAGTGTGCATATATGGGTGTGTGTGTGTGTGTGTGTGTGTGTGTGTGTGTGTGTGTGTGTGTGTGTGTGTGTGTGTGTTTGTGTGTGTGTGTGTGTGTGTGTGTGTGAAGCCTCCCTCTGAGTTAAGAGGTGGGCACTGCTGCACATATACGCTCAAATGTGGGCTCACACATACACATGCGCACACACACACACAGACATACTTTTACTGTGGTTTGTGTTTGCGCCACTTCCAGGGCCAGTGCACTGTGGGGCCCTCACCGCTGCCGTGGAAACCAAAACAGGCTGAGATTAACACAAACACACACACACATACACATACACACTGACATACACACACTGATACAGATGTCTCTGTATCAGGCTGCTTAACAATACAGATATTTGTTTACTGTAAAATAAAGAGATTTTGTTTGCAGACGTCAATTAATTTCTTCTTTATGCTTTCAGTTACAGTGAATGTTTTTTCCCTAATTTTTCTTAGGACTCAAGCCCCCAACACGGATGTGTTAATCGTCATTTCTCGAAAGCAGCTGCAAAGCGTTAAGTGTCATCGACCCAAAAAACTGTGATATGAGAGATGTTTTCCAAAGAATCGAACAAATAAATGCATTATTTTCTTACAAAAGTTCAACAGTCTGCGTCATCAGACCATGAAAATCATTATTTCTCACTTGAACACAGTTGGAGTAATTCCTCTCTTGTTTCTCTCCATATGCACAAGGTATCTGAGAGCAAAGCTGGTGTCAGAACCAGGAAATATCTGGGCTGGGTTTTGAAGAGCCAGAGAGCAAAGCTGGGCAACTCCCTGCCGCAAGGATCTGGCACTTATTCCTGTACGCTGCTTTCTGTCTAACTGACTTTCTAACTGTGTGTATTGTCTTTTAATGTAACTTTACTTGCATTAGTTGCCAGTCTTATATGTCCCCGCCATGTTCTTCTGTTACCTGTTTATATCGTATTGGCCCAAATACGAGTTCTGTTTTTCAATCAAATATAGGGCCCTCTTGTGTTCAAGGAATACACATTTGAATATTGAAAGCAGGTGTTTTCAATAGAGTGCATGTCTCCAATCATTATCAAATATTTACATTGTAAATCTGTGAATACATTGTATAATCCATTTACTTTACATTTAATTTCATCAATAATTGTCACTTTGCCATTACATACCGTTATATGCAAAAGAGTAAATGTTTTGGTTTCAATGATAGTGCTGTTGCGTTAGTCATTTATTTAGAAGGTAACATGTTAAAAAAGAATATAAGACGAGGGATAAAGGAATACAAAATATTAAGGACTCCTATCGTGGTTTGACCAAAAAGATCCAACAGCAGCTTACCTATCTTCAGTGTGTGTGTGTGTGTGTGGCCTATCATTACTGTACTTGTGGGGACCAACATCTGTTTACACAGCCACGTGTCGGGACTCGCCTCCCTTATGGGGACATAATGGAGGTCCCCATGAGGGGAATCACTCATTTTAGGGTGAAGACTTGGTTAGAGTTAGGGTAAGGTTAAGGGTTAGGGTTAGGCATGTGCTGGTTATGGTTAAGGTTAGGATAAGTCTCCAGGAAATGCATGTAAGTCAATGTAATGTCCCCTGAAGTGATGTATACATGGTATGTGTGTGTGTGTGTGTGTGTGTGTGTGTGTGTGTGTGTGTGTGTGTGTGTGTGTGTGTGTGTGTGTGCATGTTTGGCCCGTGTGGGTGAGGGACCTCCCAGTCAGTGGACAGTCCGTCAGACAGAATGTGGCCACAGAAAGACACACACAGACAAACTTTGTAAGCTTTGTATTTATCGATAGTTTGATATATTAAATGGGATTAAACATGTCTTTCCTTTGGGAAATAACATTCACAGGATGTGTTGAAAAAACAAAACATCCAGGACAAACAAAGCATGATCAGGAAATGCTACTAAAAAAGGTCTGTTGAGATTCATTATTATACATTCAGAGGAAAACATAATCTAAAGTACAGTACAAACTTTTGTCCACATCCAAAATTCCATCTTATTTAAAAATGGTTCAAGGGTGAGCATTGACTCAGCAATACCTTTAGCTTTTTTATGTATAAACCTGCCCTGTTTAATGTACAACACACCCACAATATTTGGTAATGTTTGATCTCTTTCTACCTGGTGGCCTATGTGTAGTTAAACTTTCCTTCTCTTTCAGCAAAAACAGAGTGAGTGCACGTACATACACAGACACAAACATGCATGCGCCTACATTACACACAAAAAAGTCTTCTTTTCAACCGAAATAAATGTTTATGGCATTCCAAACATTTTGTGTGAGAGACAGTATGTGTGGTCCTGTCTGCACCTAGCAGGAGGTTTGAGGTTAAGGTGTTTGTCTGCTAGCGTGTTGTGAGCTGTGGTGTGTGCGTATGTGTGCATGTCAGTGATCTGTGCAAATGAGAGAGAGAGAGAGAAAAGGAATGTGTAACCACCATGTTTCTAATATATATTTGTTTTAAATGAGAAACAAAATAATTGACTGGATCCAAGATTTGTTTCTAACATTGTGAGGGAGTTTTTAGTACAGATACAAATGTAGAGTGCAAGTAAGAGAATAGAAAGTTGGAGTGTTGGATAAAGATCTTCATATAAATTGAGTGAAAGAAAATTCACCAAAGGAGATAGCATAAGAGGATGAGAGAAACGCACAGGCACAGAAACGTACCAACGTGCAGACAAAAAAAGGCCAAGAGAAAGTGCAAAATGTTTTGCTGTGAAATGCTATAAATTCTGAAAAATAGGACTTTTATTCCAAACTTAGTGGTTAAAGAGTGACTATGCAATGTGAGTAAAATGAATGCTTTACTGCAAAATAATCAAACACATTTAAAAATCTTTCCTTTATAGAAATCCGAACAACATCTTTGACTTTTTTTACAGTAGGTTTTACAGGTATTTTGTAAATGTGTCACACATGTCCCAAATGTGGTTGGACTAAAGCAGTTATGTTTTAATATATTTCAATCATGGGAGTCTAAAATTGATGTTCAAAATACGTAAAGGATTGAATCATATGTCTGCTGGGCATCGAAAACATTATTTCCTGTCGCATTTATCATGAAATTAGTTTACACGCGTGATTAGATTTAGACAAATATACATTTCAGCACTTTAACAACATTAAAACCTACTGCTGCAGCTAAACAAAGGCCCTAGAGGACACACACACACACACACACACACACACACACACACACAGCAACATTGATTATACACCCACAGAGCAGATCTTTAACCTTGAAAAGTTGACGTAAAATCTCAGCTTGAGGTCCACTTACTCGCTTGTTATGCAGCCTTTGACCTCATGAAACGCCTTGTCAGCAGGTGAAGCTTCCTTGGTTGTCATTGAACCACAGAATGTCTCGATGATGCATTCCCATCAGATGTTATCCAACATGCTGAAATAAACTGAAGAATGAAATATGTTGAATACGCTTCCACTGTGCATAATCCAAAAGAGTTAGACAATGGCTTTGTTTTTTTCTTTGGCATATATAACAGTCTCATGCTGTAAGAACAACAACAATCCAGCCTCAATAACAGCCAAGCAATTTAGTAACAAATAGCACACAATGCCATTCCAGCGTTTTACCAATCTCTGTGTTATTTCCCCAAAGGACCGTAAGGCCAGCATTATAAAATACATGGAAACAGTTGTTAGCATTTATAGACCATTCTACAAGTACAAGTAAATAGCACAACACAGACACATACACACATCCAGACAAAAAGTATTTACACATACACATGACCACACATTTGTCAAAGACACTTGAATAATGATTTAAACGAGACCACTAGGCACTAGAGCTATCATCATCGGATTGCCGGAGGTTTAAGCTGTTTGATGGAGTAAACTCTTGACCCATTATGCTGTTAATGTTATGAATTCAAATTTAGAAGAGCTTAGTTGTTTTTAAGCATATTTCACTGTCAATAGAGAAGTTTAAACATGAGTGTTCGTTCTTTCGCCTCGTTTATTTTAGGCTGAAAGACGTGTGTTTCTAATTCATAACTCACCACTTTGACTGAAATATTTACAACTTGTGGCTGGTTTGCCATGAACTTTTGTGCAGACATTCTAGTCCCAAAACAATAAGTCCCCCTCTGACTTTTCCTGTCATTATCGGTTAAACATTAAGATATTTTCAACGCTTTAGTTCATGACCAAATGCTTATAGCAAATGTCAGCATGCTAACACTAAACTTCATGGGGAACAGGGTAAACATTATATACACTGCATAAAATGTAGGTATTACCTTAGCAATAAGCTCCAAGCACCACTGTGCTCAAGTTCAGAATCACATAATTGCTATCATGGCTGTTAACTCTTAGTCTTGAAAACTGTCTTGGTGAGAAATGCATTTTGAAATGTACTTCGACATAGGTTACAAGTGAAATATGCCATATTTATTTTTAATAAAAATGTCGGTCTGTAATATCAGAGGAAATGTTTATTGACAAAAAAAAGGACAAAACACGACATGATCTCAAAATGTTTCAGCCCACATATGCACAAAAATAAATATAAAAGTATGTCTTAAAGACATTAACAAACAAAGGATGGAAAGAAGATGGTTGAAGAACTTCTTGTTAATATATTTGCAGTAGGAGACTGAGTAGCAACTCATGGGTTTCTGTATCAAAAGGAAGATGTCATATGCTTACTCGTACACGCACACACACACACACACACACACACACACACACACACACACACACACACACACACACACACACACACACACACACAGATGTATGCCTCTGCTCCAGATGTTGAGAGTATTTCGTTTCAGTGCAGGTAGTGCAGCCTCACATCGGAGAGGAGATAGATCAAAGCCCCTGGACAGCAGTGAAGACATTTTTAGAGGCGTTCGTAAACCAGTAGGACAGCAGTAGTCATACACAGGTTCAATTATTTGCAATGCTACCAGTGTTGGGACTAACGCGTTACAAAGTAACCCGTTACTTTTAGCAGTAACTAGTACTCGAACTCATTACTTTTTAAATTCAGTAACCCAGTTACCGTTACTACATGGTGCGTTACTCCGTTACTGCGTTAGTTTTTTATATATATAGTCAACAGCCAGGCGAACAGAGATGAGAACTGTACTTAAGTACAGTACTTGAGTAAATGTACTTAAATACTTCCTGTGTCACATGCGGAGACGGGCTGTGGATCTATGGTGGGCGTGTTTGTGTTGTTTACTAACAAGACTATCATGGCGGCGGCGGAGCTCAAGTCTAGTTTCTCCACCTGGAGATATTCTCACTATTTCACTTTTGTCGAGCACAAAGAAAAGAACGTTTTAGTTAAATGTAAGTTGTGTCTTGGCGGGTCAAAGATCCTATCTACTGCCCAAACCAGTAATTCAAATCTGTTGAAACATCTGCAAAAACAACATGCTGGGACGAAGCTAGTAGCTAAGACCACAGAGACTCAGCCGACGCCACTCCACCTCCACCTAAGCAACAGCGGCTGGATTTTAACCAAGGGACTGCTAGACAGGGAAAAGTCGATAAAGCCATTGCACGGTATGTTGTAGAACCTTTATATATACACAGTCTATGTGTAGAACACATGCAGGCTATTGCTACAGTGGAGTCACCCGCTTCCAGGGAGCTAGTTAGCATGATACCATGTCCGGGCGGCACACGGCATATGGGACGGAAAACTTTTCCAACTACCTGGAGAAAGAATATACAAAAATGGAAAGCCAGCTAATATCGATGCAATCCAGATTGCATATAATGCATGTCAAGTTGATCAACAGATTGTATTATTCTCCAATGCAATAACAGTACTGAAATGAAGGCTATAAGGGCATTAATGGAAGAACTTTGTGTAAGTAACTAAAACGTTACTTTTCACAGTAACGCATTACTTTTTTTACAGTAACTAGTGAAGTAACTGAGTTACTTTTTAAATGAAGTAACTAGTAATGGTAACTAGTTACTGGTTTTCAGTAACTAGCACAACACTGAATGCTACACATCAAATTGTATTTTTCTCTGGAGGAGGTAAAATGGAAATGTTGCACCACATAAAAACAAGATTCTCATGCTGTTCCTATAAGTCGTGGCATCAGACTTACTGTACATGATAAGTGTCAGGTGAGGTTGCAGATAGGCAAAGTTTTCTCCTAAGAGCACAACCGAGTAACTTTTACCCATACTTCCACAGCATCAATGTTTTTAAACCTGAATTTTAACATACAGTAACCAAAAGGGAACTCAGTACAGTAGCTGCTGTAGATGAACATGGGAGTCTGCTTAAGTAATTAACTGTGACAACATTTGAGTGTAAGGCTATTTTTCGATAAGGTGCCATTAAAGATGTATTATCACATCTAAGTTATTTAAGTAGTTAGGTAGGTAGGTGAAAATGAAATAAAACAATGTAATATCACATGCCTGTCAAGCTTAAAACACCATATCTAACTCAAAAAGCCAGATGTGTAAATTAGACAAATGCATCTTATCTGTGAAATCACACAGACTCCTGTTATACGTGGCCACAAAGTAAAATGTTACCTTTGTGACTAAATCAAAAATAAATCAGCACTTTTCTAACTTTGTCTTTATTCTCCTCTTATGGCACTTGTGGAATAGTCTCAGACTTTCGTTCATGTGGGGGATTCAAAATCACCATTTGTGGTTATGTGAATGACAGACATGTCTTGGCCTTGACCACTAATGTAGTAATTTCTTCTCTCAACTTTATATGAAGCCTTTTTTTAAACAGGTGTCATTAATCATATCTTCAATGGGTTCAAATACCTCCTGTGTGGTCTAGTCTGAAAAGTAAAATAAAATACAAATAATAAAATAAACCTATATGGCCATTTGGGTTGTCATCAGTCCAATATAGGTATATACTGTATAGGTAAAGCTCACCATTAATGAACTGAACATATCTATTACAATCTTGTAATTTATTCTTTGCCCCCATTGGACTTGAATAGATCAAAAGGTAGGTGTTTTTTCTATTAAAATCGAAACTGCTTTTTCATGCAATATATTACATTAATAATAATTGATTAGTCCTTAGATCATACTGTTAAAAATGTGGACAGAAAACTCTGCTGTTGGCCATCTGAAGATATTCTGCTGCTGCAACAGCAAGTGAAAGAGCACTATCTGCTGGTCTGGTGAAAGTATTGCGTGTGAGATGTGACACTTGTCATTGGATATGAGAGTATTGGGCATAAAGATGTTAAAACCCATATCTTTGATAACTGCTACTGATGTACATAATGTAACCTTTTCTTTTTTATATCAGGGAATTGTAGTCACCCTTCAAGCAATACAGTTTCTCTACTTTGCTATAGACGTTTAAAATAAATTATTCTTAGGTGTGGTAATGATGTAGCTCCACAAGCAGATGATTTGAAAAATATCTATTGGCTTCATCAATATGTTTAGCATTTCTATATTTTATTGTGCACTGTGTGAAGAGTTGATTTATTTTTTAATAGATAACAAACAAAAAATTCTCTGTGACAAAGTATTGATGGCGAAACAAAGATAAAAGGATTTCAATTTGTTAAAATAGGAAGTACCTTAGAGTTTTATTTTTATTTTGTGTCAACTAAATCTTTCAGTTGACCTTTTAGGAGTCATTATGGACAACCCTAGATTTGACCAAATCTCCTAAGCGTTAAATTAGATTCCTATGAATCAGACAAAATCCCTCTTTATGTCTGACGTAAATGTTTGAGGTGAACATGGCAAGGACATTTGCCGCTTAATTATTAAAAGTGTGTGCTGTCTGCTCGGAGGGGGAGATATTCTCTGGACATGATGTGACTGACCTTGTTGCTTTCAACCCATTCACACTCCCGCCTTGCTTCACTGGTGGATGTCACAGTGTCACCCACAGGGATGAGAGAGAGGGAGAAAGAGAGGTGGTTGGTGGACATTCCTACACTGGTTGCTACTTACAAGTTCTGCATTTACACACACACAATACCCCCCCCCCCAAACACACACACGCACAGCAAGTCACAGCACCCTCACGTAGATCTCTGGCAAAGCCAAAGCGATGCAACTGCTCCTCCATTGTGGACCCCCTTAACTCCCTCCTTCTCCCACTCTTTCTCCCCACTCCCCCCAATCTCTACCCCAATCCCTGCTAGATGGCCCCGCTCTTTTCTCCTGGTTGTCATGGAGACGGCTAACAAAGCCATCACTTTTACCAATTTCCTCAGAGACAGGTGCTGGCACAATGACTGCTTCCTCGCCGGCTGAAAGGGGAAGGGGCAAGAGGGGTCCATGGGAACTCCAGGCGGACACTCTGAGGGCTGTCCAAGTGTCCTCCTCCCCAGGCCTTGCCGAGAAAAGAAGGCTAATTTGTTGTCCCTGTTTTCCCAGGGAGGGGGGATGCAGGAGGAAGAAGGAGGGGGGAGAGAGAGAGGCTGTGGGTGGAAGGAGGGCGAGCGAGCAAGCGAGAATAAGGCAGAGAGAGAGAGTGAGAGCATGCAAAGGGGTCTTCACCAGTTTTCAAAACAAACCGCCTAATATCAGTCACTTCTCGTTTTCTCCTGCCAATGGGTGGCAAGGTCCTTCTTTCTCCCCTTGTTTCTTCATCTCCTCTCGCTTCTCCTATTCTCCTGCTACAGGTCTTTGGGTCCGGAAACAATGGCGAGTCATGGCATCATGACTGCAAGATGTTTCAATTTAGCTTTCAGCAAGCGTTCATTACCCCCTTTGTGAGTGCCGTGTGTGTGTGTGTGTGTGTGTGTGTGTGTGTGTGTGTGTGTGTGTGTGTGTGTGTGTGTGTGTGTGTGTGTGTGTGTGTGTGTGTGTGTGTGTGGTGTGTGTGTGTGTGTGTGTGTGTGTGTGTGTGTGTGTGTGTGTGTGGTGTGTGTGTGTGTGTGTGTGTGTGTGTGTGTGTGTGTGTGTGTGTGTGTGTGGTGTGTGTGTGTGTGTGTGTGTGTGTGTGTGTGTGTGTGGACTGCAATGTTTAGTGACAAATACGCTGAGCAGTAACAATAAAACTTTTTTCAACTTAAGCTAATAGCATAATACAACATTGGTCAGACAGAATGTGAAACATTATGTGAACATTAAAACATACTACTAAATATCAAACAGTTTATGAATATTGTTCACTTGTTTCCACTTTGATATTATAATGTCACATAAAATATTAATACGTTTATTTTATTAGGGAACATTTCATGTGAGTATGGTTGATAAGCTAATGTTTCTTTTTTTAATTCACTGTTTACTGCTTTCTTTCAGAGCCTGGCTGACACTCTGAAGGAGGGGCTGTCTGTTGGCACAGCTACAAAGTATTTACTGCCCCTCTTAAGAGAGAAGCCCTGGGCTTCCAGTTTGATGGAGCTGTATGTGTGTATCTGTCTGTACATGTGTGTCTGCTTATGAAGATGTGTGACTTTGTTCATGCGTGTGTGGGAGCTCTTGTTTGAATAGACCATACAAACTTTTTGTTGGTGGCACAAAACTCTTTGAGGCCGCATATAAAGCACGTACCTTCTGTTAAGGACGAGCCATTCAGCTGCAAAAGACCCTAACGGCTGTTGTATTGGCCTGTGTTGTGTGTGTGTGTGTGTGTGTGTGTGTGTGTGTTGTGTGTGTGTGTGTGTTGTGTGTGGTGTGTGTGTGTGTGTGTGTGTGTGTGTGTGTGTGTGTGTGTGTTGTGTGTGTCTGTGTGTCTGTGCGTGTGTGTGTTTGTGTGCAATTTATAAATGCCAATAAAAATCTGAAATCCATTATATCAAGCAAATATTGCTTTGTAATGGCCTGAAGACCCTACATTTTAACCCTGTTTCTCATGTCATGTTAAAGATGCTGCCTTTATACATTTTTATATAAGGTATCTATCTATGAAAAAATGAATATCTACTAGTATGGGCATATCTCAATAACCATGAAGGTGATCTACTTCTCCCTTTGATTCGCAGGTGTACATTATTATAAAATGTGAATAAACATCTGAGGAGCAATCTGAGAGCTACATCAAGTTGCAAAGTTATGACAAACAGAATGGGAAGAGGTAAACAAAGGTAGCTTGTATTTTTCAGTACAGCCAACACGGGATGAATAGGCAGAAGGGACAGTGTGTTAATAGCTGAAACTGACTCACTGACATCACACCTTGATGGAAGGTGCACCCTTTGAGAGGCAGACACTGTGATCAACCTCCCTGTTTCCTCGAGATAAGTAGTCATTGCACTCCGTATGGCTCTCAACTTTTAATTTTTGCCTTGCTTCTGCAATTATTCCCTATTGCTCTGCATGTGAAAGGGGCTTTCCCTTTGTGGTTTCAAACTCTCTCTGTTTGTCCTTTTTTACTCTTCTTCAACAAAACGCGGCTGTGCCTCAGTGGCTAAATCTGCTTCTTGGTTTTGACAAAACATTTGATTACTTGACCAAAAGGCACCGTGGCTGCTGCTTGGAGCATTTGGTCCTACATTATCGGTTGCGCACATTGAGCTGCTCTGTGTTTGGCTGTTATGTAGCATATTCATAAGATCTTTGTGGCATGCTGGGGTCATAGACGCAGGCAGAGCAGGGAAACTTGGATTTAATCGTTCATAAAAATCATTCTCTTTTTCTTCATAAGGCTCATCTGTAAATATAGTTTTAACGCTTTCCCTATCATCTTCTGACTGTTGAGGAGATGCCATGACTTCTAATCTCTAACGGGTCTCCTAACCCTTACTCCCCCTTAAGGAAACCTTGTTCCTTATCATAGGCGTGAAGCCCTTTTCAGTTCCCCCTTCCTTCTACGTTTCTGTATCACCGTGCACTGTGACCGGATTCTAGGGATTTATAGAGGTCTCTCATGTACAACTATATTAGGAAAAGAAGTATTCTTTACCAGGCTACTCTCAGGTTCTTTTAGTGCTCGGTACTCTAGCTTCCGGGGGCCTCGGGGCAGGGTGTTTCACTCCCACAAAACTTTGTTTTTAAGGGTCACTTAAGGGTGTACAATGCCAAACTCTGCAAGGCAAGGAAAATCGGGCGAGTTTTCACTTTCTACTCTTTGGACCAGGCTACACTCAGGTTATTTTAGTGCTCGATAGCCTACTCTAGCTTCTGGTGCCTTGGGCACTCTAAAATCCCCCCCGGGGTGTTTCACTCCCGCAAAACTTTGTTTTTAAGGGTCACTTAAGGGTGTCCCCCTGACAATGCCAAAGTCTGTAAGGCAAGGATAAATCGGGCGACTTTTCAACACTTTTCACTTTCTACTCTTTGGATCTAAGGTTCTCTTTTAACTCAGAGGTCCCTGTTCGGGTGCCATGAAAAGGAATCTAACTTCGATACAACCAACATCAATATCTAGGTCTAGGTCCGATACCAAGCTTCGATGCTGTGATAAGGCTCCGGAAAACGGCCGTCCTACCTTTAGGACTAAACCCCCCAGAATCTACACACAAGATCACCGTCATCTGTTTAGTTAACAGTGTGGCCTCTAACACCAGCTGCCCGTCGTATCACTTATTCCAGGCACTAAAGCGTCGGATGTCCGACCGCCAGGATAGCAAAACGGAGTGTGTAGTGCAGTATGTGTTGATGGGCTGGTAGAACCCCGGAGCACTATCTAAACTGTCCCTGGAGGAGAAACCCTGTGTCGTTGGGAGACTCCCTGGTAATTAGGGCAGCTTCAGGACCCACAATCCCTAACCCCCTCTTTTGATCCCCAGTTATACCAATCAAAACAATGCAAATGTAATATTAAACATAGCCAGAGTCAAACATTAATATCACAGCAGTGATATTACCACATCAGCAGAGCATATGTCATATTTCAGTACCACACATAAAGACAACAAGCACACACACAAACATAGTGTGCCCGGAAAAAAAAAACCTCCCAACGACCCACGCTTACCCCCTAATCCCACCAGGAGCGTCTGCGCTGCGTTGCGGCGTTTTTAGCGATCGCGGCCTCTAGTCAATGGGTGCTATTCCACCAGACCCGCTGCGCCGCGCTGCGCCGCGGCTCGACGCGTCCCAGAAGCTCCTTGCCGCAAGGAATTTCTAAAATATAGGATGAATCCTATTTTTGACGCGGCGCAGCGTGGCGCAGGCAGGAAGTGGAACGTTCATCCAACAACTGCGAGGCTGCACACACGACGCTCCGCTTCGTTTTGAAACGCGCCTGGTGGGTTATGACGCAGGAGGAGGTCGCAGCGCGGCGCAGACGCTTCCGGTGGGATCAGGGGGTTATCTCAACACACCCAGGCTTTCTCTCTTTGGCATTCACTCACTCTCTCTCCAACAGATATACACACACACACACACACACACACACACACACACTACACTACACTACACACACAAGCCTATCTTTCATCCCAAAATTCATGGAGGCAAATCTCTCATCCTCTGCCAACCATTCTTTCTTTTCAACTCTTGAAGGCACCATCCCCTCTTCTGTCCAAGCATTGCCTATAAAATCTCCCCATTATTCTGAAAAACATTGAACAATTTACTGTCACAAGCACACTCCGTATCCTTTATTTTCTCTGGCCTCATTTCAGACAAGTGCTTTTTTTTTTGGCCCCGAAATAACCTAGCTCAACTGAAGAAGCCTCATCCTTGTGGCAATAGAGTTCACATTAGCTATAGTAACTATGCATCTCGCAGTACAGATTTGCAGGGTAACAACTTAGATGTGGTCAATATTGTACAATTATGTAATGTATAGTGGCTTAGTAACAACTTCAATTGTTACACCTACATCTTTATCCGCTTGGGGTCACTTGTCATCATCACAGGAAAGCTAGCTGATTCCCAAATACTTTATTTTTTTCTGTTCTGATATCATTGCACACAGCAGCAGGCTTAGTGAGAGTTGTAGTCCAGAGGGCCTCCACTCTCACAGGGATCAGACAATAGATTACAAGATATTAGTGACATCATCTTCGGAGGATTTTGACCTCTATTGGTATCAGCAACAGCTAAAAACACAAATAAATGTACAACTTTGTACATTTTTGGAAAACTATATTTACAGCGGCAATGAATATTATTGGACGCCTTTTGGTGCAGTACTACATTGCACGGAGGGAGGAAATTAGTCAACCTTAAATCCTTGACTGCAGTCTATAGGCTATATCTTTAGGCTATACTGATCCTTGGTGGTCAGATGAAGTATTACAATCATTGTTAATCAAGCAAGCTGCAAACCCTGAACTTTGGTCATGTTTACAAGAAAAGCTGGTTGAAAAAGTTTGCTCAAAATTGTAAAAATTTGGAAAATAAATCCGTGGTCTGAAAGGAAATGTAGGCCAATTTCACACTCCCAGATACCTTCTGAAATGTGTTTTCTTATAAGAAAATTAGATAGCACCATCTCTAGGTAAATGAGGGAATTATTATTTCTACAAAAATAAGAAATACATTATTTGTTAATCTCCATTATCATGTATATTATACATATTGAATATATCTTACAAACATCAGTTTGTTTACAAGAAACTAGAAATATAATATTTTTGAAAAGGACTTTTATTTTTGCAGTATGTGAAGTTGAAACTGATTAGCAATATACAGTAAGGGGATGCATTCATTGGAAAAAACAATAGTCACACTTGTTTTTGTGGTTGTGTATTCTAAGGTTAGAATATTGTAGCTAACATATTAGCCACACTACTCAAATTAACTTAAAAAACATAATCAATAGGGAGGCAATACAAACTAACTGTACATATTTAAATATATATATTTGAAATAACAGTTGTTTTGATTTTATTTGTTCTGCTTTTCTATGTAGCTGTGTAGTGTACCACTGTTGTTAAAGGGGTTGTATGTAAACAATGTATGTTTTGTTCATTACTGAATAAAGAATACACATTTAAAAAATACTCCAGACAGGGTTTCCGTTCTCTCAGCCATAACAGCAGGGGTATAAACGGTATGTAAAGAAGTGTTTAGCCCTATTTACAATATTTCTTCAGCATCTGCATCTAACTTGTTGGTAAAGGTATGTGACTCTTTAACTTTTTCAGATTCATTTAGCAAGTGTTAAGTGTGTTTCAAACTGTTCGGTAATTAAACAGCGCCACCTAACGCCGCAGTGTCCTCGGTGCTATCATTTAGCGAGCTAACATTTATCTACTATTAATGCAGTTTGACTGTATAAGAAGCTAACATTATGTTATATGACATCTTGCCACCAAATTATGTTTATTTAATTAAAGTTAAATGTAGTTAAGTGAGATAGTTTTAACTGTCAGCGCCAGCTAACATGTAGTAACCTCGGTTCTAGTGTAGTTATCTAACAATAATCTACCAATGCCTTTGACTCGTATAGAAGATACATCAATGATATGATAATCATAACATGTGTATCACTAAAGCCACTAAATGATATAGGTGTCGACATTAGACTGACACATTTTTTTTTTAAACTTTATTTATTTAAACTTTAACCAGAGATACATTTCTCCCATGCTAACGTGTATAGTTATTTTTTAGCCCTCTTTCTATGTGGCTGTTTACCCCTGTTGTTAACGGTTTTGTAAGTAAACAATGCATGATGTTATGGTTATATTATGTTGATGGGAGAAACATATAATTAAAAAAAATACTCGACGGGGTTTTCGTGCTCTTGTCCTTAAAAGCAGTGGTGTAAACTTAATATTTAGAAGTTTTAAGTTCTAGATTCATTACTTACCATCTTCTTCAGTATCTGCATCCAATTTGTTGCTAAAGGGAAGTGACTCTTGAAATCCAGCTTCGCAGTAGCCTACTGTATAATTGTTCACATTAATTTAGCAAGTGTTCAATGTGGTAAAGTGAGATTTTTAAACAGTGTTTTGGTTATTAAACAGCGCCACCTAACGTCTTACTGTCCTACGGGCTATCGTGTAGTTAGCTAACATGTGTCCATGTTGATGTCGTTTGATTCAGAGAAGCTACATGTAACGTTAAAGTTTATAATAAACCTCAAATGTGTATTGACAAACGCCACCAAATTATTTAAGTAGCCTATCTTCGACACTAGACTGACAAAATATATGTCTTATGTTGTTGAGTGAATTACTCCTAAGCTAAAAATCCTGCTTGTAGAACTGTTTAATGAACTATGTTATATGTAGCAGAGTAATTAATAAGCTAATGTTAAATGATATGACAATCATAGGTGTAGTTAAGTGAGATGGTCAATTTATTTTACATTTTTAATAAAGAGGCTCTACCTAAGGTTTACCAAGTATGAATACAGTGATTTATTTGAATAAAGGAATCCCTACTGCAGGAATTCAAAACATAATAATGCTTTACATCCGTTTCTCCTATTAGTAGTGTTAGCAACAGGTGTTTATATTCAAACGTCTGGGCCCATAGCACTGCTGGCAAAAGCAACATTCTAATCACACATCGCTAGTGAAGCATAGGGTTCTCATGGAGAGCTATCAAGGTTCAAGGTTCTTTATTTGTCATCCACACATCTATTGAAAAAGAGAGAAAAGGGAAGTCATAAAGCTGTTCAGGTATTAAGATGTGTTGTGATTAAAAAAGAAAGTCAATCAAAACTTAAGCTACCCTTATTATTTGTTTATTTTAAAGTTGAGAACATTTTAAAATGCAAATGTTTTGAAAGTTTCCTGTTATGAATTGTGCTATTTAATGCAGTTAATTTACTTGAAATGATCAAATAAACAGTGTAAACCTCACTTTATGCGAAACAATACCAAGGACATGAGCTTGGAGTCCTGCTTGACTGTTAAAGCAAATCATGCACCTTTGTGTAGTGATTTTTCTACATTTCTACCCACAGGTTCATGTCTGAAATGACCTGTCTTATTTACCCCCTACAGTCAGGCTAGATCTGCACCGAAGGCTAACTACTTAGACTATGTTTTTGGTAGGTCTCTGAGGAGTCCCGGAGGAAGGAGATACAATGAAGGATAAGGAGGGGCATTTCGGCTGCTCCTTGCAGGAGCTGCGCTCCCTCATGGAGCTAAGAGGAGAAGAATCCTGTGCAATGATCAAGGAACAGTATGGAGATGTCAACGGACTGTGTTCCCTGCTGAGAACATCACCTGTCAATGGTACATATGATGAGGAACGCTGCTTCTGTGTTAGGTTGGTGTCTCTGGTTACTGCCAGATGTTGCATCACACCAAGTTTCAAATACGGACAAATCCTTGAAATGAACAGAAGACAACCTTATATATGTATGTTCTTATAATATTAGACACGTTTGCCAATAATACAGCCCAACAGATTTGGAATCTATGGACATTTTGACCCCCCCCCCCCTGCATTTTGAAACGCATATTGTTAGCGAAGCATTACGGCAAATTATACAAGTCTCTTAAGATAGAGATTCCAGAAGGTTTCTAAAACAAAATAATATATTCAATAAACTGAGTGGGTAGGACATGAGTCTGATATGGTCTTTGTGTCTCCTGCTGCAGGTTTGGATGGAACAGTAGAGGACATCAACAGAAGGCAAAAGGAGTATGGACAAAACATCCTCCCTCCTCAAAAGGCAAAAACCTTTCTGCAGTTGGTGTGGAAAGCCCTGAATGATGTCACACTCATCATCCTCCAAGTGGCAGCCATCATTTCTCTAGCACTTTCCTTCTACAGTCCACCCAGTGCTGACAGACAGCGTGAGTTTAGATTTTGCTTTAAAAAAATCAAATTAACCTGTGTGTAGACACCTCACAGCTTATTTTCAGGTACAAAAAATAGCTGTTTTAATGATATTAAAGATTAATGCTACACATTGTAAGTGGGGTGGCAGGTTTGAGAGACAGATGGGTACGTCTAAGGTCACTCTTCCTCAGCCTTTTACTCTTAGCTTGATTTTCATTGCATATTTAAATTGTACCTGTTTTAATATCATCATCATTTAAGTTTTTTTTATTAAAACATTAGATATATTCACTCCTTTTCTATGACATGTATAAGATGTAGGTCAGCACTGTTTGAGCGGTTAAATAAGCAAGGTCAAATAACTTAACGTTGACACACGTTGTCTCGGTTCAGACTGCGGCGAAGCGGCCGGCGGCGTGGTGGAGGACAGTGAGGCGGAGGCTGGATGGATCGAAGGTGCAGCCATCCTCCTGTCTGTGGTCTGCGTCGTCCTGGTGACAGCCTTCAACGACTGGAGTAAGGAGAAGCAGTTCCGCGGGCTCCAGAGCCGCATCGATCAGGAGCAGAAGTTCACCGTGGTCCGGGCAGGGCACGTGATCCAGATCCTCGTGTCAGAGATTGTCGTCGGAGACATCGCACAAGTCAAATATGGTAAGAGGAAAAAGTGGATCAGCTAAAACACAGCTCACCGTTGATTGAAAGTGATGAAGACTGCCAAAATAACTGCTTGCAATATAGCTATTTGGAAATGCTTTACGATTTCAGTTTTGACAGGGTTGCACTTGCAATTTTGTATTTGTCATGACATCTAGCTCTTGCTCCTTTTGAATTGGACTATTTATCAGATATGGGAGAATTCTCAAACGAAACACACACAGTCTAATTACGAGGTCTTGCATTATAATTGTAAGTCATTTTAGACATAAGCATCTTGAAAAAGTGAATGTAGCATAATGACATTGAGGTGTCCTAGGAAAACTACTATTGAAAATCTTCAATTTGTTTAGTAACGCTCTCAGTTCAATGTAACAATGACTCTGGCTCTCAGAGAAGAACACAGGTCTAATGTCTTCTTTTGTAGACGGAATAATCGTGTCTGAAAGTTGTTTCAATACAATCATTTTATTGTTGTTATCCTCCAGTCCTCATGTGACAGATACAATGTTGTGGTGAGGACCTGATGAGGGTGAGCTGTTGTTACAGTGTACCTGTTGGTTGTTTTTCCAGGTGACCTCCTGCCTACTGACGGCGTCCTGATCCAGGGCAACGATATGAAAATTGATGAGAGCTCTCTGACCGGGGAGTCGGATCATGTGAAGAAGAGTGTCGACAACGACCCCATGTTGCTGTCAGGTGCTCCACCCTTCTCCATTCACATGAAAACACATCAGGAAAAAGGACCATGACCGATAAACAACATGCATATTATTTCAATTAAATGTATTTGATTTAAATACCACCCAATAATCGTGATCTCAGTAAGGTCCAGAATAATCCAAAAGCCCTACCGTCTGAAGCTTCCATCATGATCAACTCCTGTCTCTCCCCCTCAGGTACCCATGTGATGGAGGGCTCTGGCAAGATGTTGGTCACTGCTGTTGGAGTGAACTCTCAGACTGGAATCATCTTCGCGCTGCTTGCTGCTGGTGAGGAAGATGACAGTGATGATGCTGGTGAGGAAGATGGCAAACAAAAGAAAGAGCAGGTGGACATCAAAGGTAAGTTCAGAACACAAAGTAATCTGATTATTCTAGAGACTGCTTACCATGAATCATTATAACTTTAGTGCTTCATTCAAGTAGTTGAAGTTTGATTTAGTCATAACAATACAGATTTCAGTCTCTTAGACTACATCGACCAACATCAGCTGCTATGCTGGGTTAAACCTGGCTTCATAGACTCGACTTGTGTTATTGCCTTCCTATCCTCTGTAGGACAAAACGATGATGACGTTGCGATGGACATGCGGCCGCTCAACGAGGATGGACAACCAGAAAAGAAGAAAAATCTATCAACGAAGACCAAGTCAGTCCTCCAGTTGAAGCTGAACAAACTGACCATGCAGATCGGCAAAGCAGGTACTGATTATATTAAATCATATCATTGTTTGGCCTTCTATTACAGTTTGTAACCTTAATAACTTAACTACATGATTGTCTGTGCACATAACACACACACACACACACACACACACACACACACACACACACACACACACACACACACACACATGTATTTGTCTCTCCTTTTGTCTAATAATACAAATCACAACTGTCAAAAAACTACCATACAAATCATGATTTCACCATCATGAGTTCCAGTGTGTGGTGAAACAATGACCTCCCACTCTCATACAAGGGTGGTCCTCTTCCCTTTTGAAAATCAATGTAGACACTCCATTGATAACTCATCGTCATCTCATGAGAAAAACTGGGTTTTAGTCTCAGTTTACTCTCAGTTTGGTCTCTGCATGAAAACACTTTTCACTGCTCATTAAGGAACTAAAATGTATTTTCATCTGTGTCTTCAGGACTGCTCATGTCGTCTCTCACCGTCCTCATCCTCATCACTCGCTTCCTGATCGATACCTTCTGGGTGCAGGGTGTTCCCTGGTCCAGCGACTGTATGCCCATCTACGTGCAGTTCTTGGTCAAGTTCTTGATCATCGGTGTGACGGTGCTGGTGGTGGCTGTGCCTGAAGGTCTCCCTCTGGCAGTCACCATCTCCCTGGCCTATTCAGTCAAGGTCTGTTAGTACACAACATTACACAGCCCGTCACTCCCACACTGAACATGTACAGTCAACAGCATTAGGTTAAGGACAACATTTGCTACATTCCATGTTGGTGTTAAGCCTTTCAAAACTGTCCACTGCCAGACAATCCTATCTGAAACACTGTCCATTCTGTAAATGTTTGTAGTCAATTCAGAATAAAGCACTTCAAATCGGGTAACTCTGAATTCCCCATTTGTCAGAAAATGATGAGGGACAACAACTTGGTTCGCCACCTGGACGCCTGTGAGACGATGGGCAACGCCACAGCCATCTGCTCCGACAAGACAGGCACGCTGACGATGAACCGCATGACGGTCATGCAGGTTTTCATTACAGGGCACTATTACAAAGGGTTGCCGAGGTTGAAAGACATCCCAGCATCGGCCATGGATCTGCTCACCACGGGCATAGGGGTCAACTGCGCGTACACCTCCAAGATACTGGTGAGATTTAAAAATACCTGTCCATTCAGGAAGCTCAAGGAAGTGTTTCCCACTGGTGGTCCCGTTATTTTGCTACTTTTCATCATTTTCTGGCTTCTGGTTATGGACAGCTTGCCATGGTTTACTAGTTACTAAAGAAGCCACATTTGTCATTACAGATCTCCAAATTGTCATATATTTGATCTAAGGCCCTGGAAAACATTGAGCACTTCTTATCTCATTTGTTGTTGTGTGTTGCCAATGCTATTGGATTGATGTCATGTGCTGCTGCATTTGATTCACACACCCTTTAAAGAACCTGATTTGTAATGAAATACATTTAACTTCTGCTGTGATTTGGCACCCTCTCTGCTGCTGTGTCCTGCAGGCTCCAGAGAAGGATGGTGGGCTCCCTAGCCAGATAGGAAACAAGACTGAGTGTGCCTTATTGGGATTCTCCCTCAAGCTGGACCGACACTACCAGGCCATCCGCGAAAAAATACCAGAAGAGAGTCTCTTCAAGGTCTACACCTTCAACTCGGAGAGGAAGTCTATGAGCACCGTGCTATATAACCCTGATGGCAGCTACCGAATGTTCAGCAAGGGGGCCTCTGAGATCCTGCTCTTGAAGTAGGTTCGCTGCTACTGCTCACACAACTCTGGCTCAGTTATATGATGATTACATGACTCTTTCCTGTTGTTCCAGGTGTTGTATGATCCTGGCATCCAGCGGCGAGGCCATTCCCTTCAGAACTCAGAAACGGAAAACAATTATGAAGCAGGTGATCGAGCCGATGGCGTCTCAGGGCCTCAGGACCATCTGCCTCGCTTACAAAGATTTCCCAGCCGCTGACGGAGAGCCCAACTGGGAAGACGAGGGAGACATCCTCAGCAACCTCACCTGCATCGCTGTGGTCGGCATTGAAGACCCTGTACGACCTGAGGTACGTCATTCGGTCTTTACAAAGGGACACATGGAGGCAACCAGTCAATAACAGTACAAATACACAGTATGTCAGCACTTTGTGAAGGTTTTCAACTAGTGGAATTATGAAATGTGTCTCTTTTAAGCGTGTTAGAGAGAGAAAATAATTCAGATAACTATCTGTGCTGATATTTAGAGTAGCTCTAGAGGTAAACGGAAGACATTCGTTTGAAGGAGAGAAGTTTTGGGAACACTTTATGACAATGAGTGTATCAACAGAATCTTTGAGCACCTTTTCTTATTGTTCCTTCTGTTGTCCTCATCAGGTACCAGAAGCTATCAGAAAGTGCCAGCAGGCCGGGATCACTGTCCGCATGGTAACCGGGGACAACATCAGTACTGCCCGGGCCATAGCCTGCAAATGTGGCATCCTGAACACTGGAGAGGACTTCCTGTGTATGGACGGCAAGGAGTTCAACCGACTGATCCGCAACAGTCAGGGAGAGGTCAGACAAAGATAGACTGAATCACAGACATCAGTGTATGATCTCAATCCATCATGACCCCTCACAGTTCTTTGTAGTTCCAACAACTTCACATTTTAGCACTTCTGGCACTATACACATTGTGAAAGGTACATTTTAGATTGTTGTCCTTTTTAAATGTCCTGTCCCTGATATGTTCTACAACCACTTTAATTCTCTTTTTAACCCTTGTAGGCACACTAACAACAGTTTTAGGGGAAACTAGCCTAATTTCAGTCTGCTACACTGATTTAAATGTATGTTACTCAACTAACACTTCATGTTTATCTCGTTTTGGTTTTTGTGCAGATTGAGCAGGGGCTCATCGACAACATTTGGCCGAATCTGAGAGTCCTTGCCAGATCGTCTCCGACCGACAAATACAATCTGGTCAAAGGTGAGCCACACTAAACGAGGTCAAGGAGAGTCGTAGGGGTCACATAGACGGGGATTGGGACAAGTATGGCAATGTAATAAAAACATCAAAATCAATGGCAAGCAAACCTTTAATGTATGCATATACTGTATACAAATTCAGAGGAAACCCTGAACCCTACATTTAAGAAATAGATCAAACATGCTGAAAGGAGGGGCTCAAAACAACAGAGAACAACAGTGTTCTAGCTGTTTTCAAAGACCATCAGAATTTTGCCCTTAAGTGTGTCTAAGCCGCTTGTGCTCATCATTACTCAGGTATCATCGACAGCACTGTGCTGGAGAAGAGGCAGGTTGTCGCGGTAACTGGAGATGGAACAAATGACGGCCCTGCCCTCAAGAAAGCGGATGTTGGCTTTGCCATGGTAACTATTGGCGCTAATGTCATCAGACTGATTCTTATTGCAAACTTTGTACAATTATTACTGTAACAAATTACTATTGATTTGAGAAACGGAAAATATAAAATGATTGATTCTGCATCATTTATGTTTTTCTACTATCAACCGTTTTAGGCTATTCCTCTAAGAAAACAAATATTGATGACTTCATGATCCACCTGCGATGCAACACCAGTCCTGGTCTAAACCTAGGCTCAGAGTCAGTTCTGGTGTAAGCTTTGCGTTGACTAACCACCATGCTGTGTTGTGCAGGGCATTGCAGGGACGGACGTGGCGAAGGAGGCGTCTGACATCATCCTGACAGACGATAACTTCAGCAGCATCGTGCAGGCAGTGAAGTGGGGCAGGAATGTTTACGACAGCATCTCCAAGTTCCTGCAGTTCCAGCTCACAGTCAATGTTGTCGCCGTCATCGTGGCCTTCACCGGGGCCTGTATCACCCAGGTGACAGCCTCCTGACACCTCTGCTGGACAGAATTACTTTAAATATTCACCCACACACTCACCCTGTTGCTAAAAAAGGCTGCCGAGCTACCATAAGGTGCTGGGTGGGCCACTGGGAACATTTTCATGGTTCAGTCTCTTTTTCAAAGCCTCAAAGACGGTGTAGACGAGTGAACTACACTGGCTTCAAACAGGAACATGTTCATTGGGAATCTCTTTTTCTTCTTTTAAACATGACAGATAACATTAAATGCATGGCATTCTAAAGAGAATCGTCAAACACAAAATGAGGAAGTATTCATGGTCCAAAGATGTGGGTCTCTGTTTTCTTAATTAAACTTTATCAAACTGTGTGTTTTAAATTGAAGCGTGACAGTTCTGGATATCAATGTAGACTGAGCGACTCAGAATGTGTGTGTGTGTGTGTGTGTGTGTGTGTGTGTGTGTGTGTGTGTGTGTGTGTGTGTGTGTGTGTGTGTGTGTGTGTGTGTGTGTGTGTGTGTGTGGTGTGTGTGTGTGTGTGTGTGTGTGTGTGTGTGTGTGTGTGTGTGTGTGTGTGTGTGTGTGTGTGTGTGTGTGTGTGTGTTGCCAGGACTCTCCTCTGAAAGCTGTGCAGATGCTGTGGGTGAACCTCATAATGGACACCTTTGCTTCACTGGCTCTGGCCACCGAGCAGCCAACCGACGCGCTGCTGCTCAGGAAACCCTACGGCCGCGACAAGCCCCTCATTTCTCACACCATGATGAAGAACATTGTCGGACACGCCATCTACCAGCTGGCCGTAATCTTCACCCTGATCTACCATGGTCAGTGAACGCAGCAAACCTTAGTGGTCTAAAACAGGCTCACTTAAAACCTCCTAATAAGAAACATTTGATAGCCTTATTACAACTGACTTACTAATTAATGATGAATTACTTTGACCCTCCCTTTCACAGGTGAGATTTTGCTCAACATTGCCAGTGGCAGAAACGCCCCCCTCCACGCCCCGCCCTCTGTACACTACACCATAGTGTTCAACACGTTTGTACTCATGCAAATCTTCAATGAGATCAACGCAAGGAAGATCCATGGAGAGAGAAACGTGTTCGAGGGGATTTTCAAAAACACCATCTTCTGCGTCATCCTCCTGGGAACCCTCCTCGCCCAGGTAACCTGGGAGGGCTATCGTCACACCTGGTCTGGTTCACAGTGAGGAGTAATGAAAGATTCGCTGGATGATGCTGTGTCTCCCTTCCTCCTGTAGATCCTCATTGTGCAGGTTGGGGGCTCACCCTTCAGCTGTGTGGCTCTGAACTGGCAGCAGTGGCTGATCTGTGCCTGTCTGGGTCTCGGCAGCCTGCTGTGGGGACAGGTGAGACAGGGATGACATGCAATTAAACATTGACCTGGTCCTTTCTGCAGCTGATCATAATTAGACAGTAAAAACAGTCTACAAACATGTTCAGCTCATATAGATAGTGTTGCCGATGTGTCTTATTGTTGTGTATTTTTACCCCGTCTCTCAGGTGGTGTCCAGCATCCCAAGCTGCGGCTGCCCGAAGGTTATAAAGCCTGCGACTCGTGCAGAAAAGTGACCGTACTGAGAAGAGGAGCCAGGGGCCTGTGGAAGAACCACACATGCTGCCTGGCCTGGTCCCTTACAATTAAGTGGTGCTGCCCTCATTGTATTTGTATTATTAGTTTTAGTTATTATTATAGGTTCCTTTCTTATTATATATAAGATAGATTTGTTCACCTCTGACGAAGAGGTTATCTTGTAGGTTTGTTGCAGCGTTTTTATTCAGTTGTTTGTCAGCAGGATTTTGAGAATATCTTAATTTTGTGTTTTCTGTCAAGCCCTCGCTTCATATTTCTTTATTTTTGAATGATCTAAATAAAGTAATCTCTGAAAATGCTCATGAAGTCTACAATCTGAACCATGTTGGTGACATAAGGATGTTCTAAATACTACATGTGTTGACAATGAATGCACATTATAAGAGGGGATTGTAAATAAAAGGACTAGATTTCAAATATACAGTCGTATCACCTCTAGGTGCAAACAGAGTTGCCCTTTCAAAATCTACTAATTTCATATTGCAGAATAAAGAGCAGTCAATGATGCTTTAAAAAGTATTTATTATTTTGCTAACATGTGTTAGGCTGCCTATTATCTCAAACAATGATGCAGATATACATAAGCTCTTGTTAAATTAGATAAAGTGAATATATGTAATATTTATTTCATGAAAAATATCAGTCATTTAAATTATGAAGTTGCTGTTAAATGTCTTTGACATTCATACAAATATCTGCATTAGGAAAATGACTACAATTGTTTCTGGGCTGGATTAAGCTCATACATCTGTTGTTATGACATATGCATAGATACACAATGACATCTCAGTGCAGCGAGATCTCTGATATCATGAGTCTCTTCTTACCCTGATGAACGGACTTCGATCCCTAACCCTAACCCTGTGCTTTTAAAATCAGTGCTAAGCTCTATCAGTCATTCCTCGGGGCACTAATCCATGAGCAACTGGCATTATGCAGAGTCATCAAGGGCACAAAATAAAATAAAAGTATTTTACACAAAAATAAGACAGAATGACTTGAATCGATGCTGGAAGTAATCATGATTATCCTGCAAGGTGGTGCTTTACCTTAAACAACTCTCCAGAGTACAGTACAATTGTATAACACCTCACAGTTAAACAATTTAAGGATGCATCGCCCATGATTAACAATGTGCAAATAACAACTACCATAGTGCAATGCCCATACGACTGCCAGCCTGATGTGCTTCACACTCATTCATAGGCGAACTCACCAGTGAGCAGAAAGCAGTGGTGTGGTTTCTATATGAACAATACAAAATACAAATAACCTTTCACAAACAGGTATTTCATAACTGCTTACAATTATAAGGAAGACATTTCAACTATTATTGGCAGTCACAGGCTGCTGTATACTAAACACCACTCTCACTGACAGAACCAACCCGATATCACGGCAAGACGTGAACATGTGACGATTTACCATGTTGGGAGACGTGAAGATGTCACGATTTCGTCCCTTCAAACGTGACAGTTACACGGTATTGTTAACCCATGTTAACCAGTGGAGAAATAACCGGAAATGCCAAGCAAATACTACCCCGACGGTCGGTTGTTATTGTCAATATTAATATAATAATGTTTTATTTTTTAATTGTCACACTCGATTACGCCAATTTTCTTGTTGCCCCAGCTGGTCGACACCTCTTTTAGCAGAAACAAATCGATGTTAATCCATGCGTGTAGATCTGGGCCCTTTCTCATTTCATCAAATCCCCCTCCTCGACTCCTCGGTCCTCCGGTAGTGACCCGGAAATGAATTTCAGCGCGCCATGTTGAAGGACATCTCATTTCTCTAAATGCACTTCGAGGATCGAGCGTCGAGGAGGCTCTCTGGAGTAGCTCTAACCGAGGATACACTGGCCGTGGGCCCTTCTCACTTCTCTTATTTTTCATTTCCTCGCTCCTCGGTCTCACCGGAAGTTGATTTGTCTGCGCCATCTTGAGTAGCGTCCCAATGGCCTTATTTTTGCCGGAGGACCGAGGAGCGAGGAGCGATAATGGAGGATAACCGAGTTACCACCAGACCATCCTTCGATGAAATCCTCAGACGCTCGCCCCGCCCCCTTACTGTGTATCGCTCACTGATTGGACGATGCAGTGTATGGAGTCAGATTTGGGTCAATATTCTAGCGCGTAAAACAAGCTAGTCACGAGCGGAAAATGTGCTTTTACACGCGCATAAAATGACCCTCGCGCGCTGATTAAACCCCCGCGAGCGGCTCTGCGCCCGCGAGCGAGAGAGACAGCCCTCTTGCTCGCTCGCAGGAGTATCAGCCTCGCGGAGTCTGTCTACGCGCGCGTGAAAAGTTTCTGGCCCTTTGGGGCGGAGCCACTGGACTTTGATTGACAGCTGCCAGGAAACCCGGAGTTGCCAGGTTTGATAAATGCCTGAACTAC
Source organism: Gymnodraco acuticeps (assembly GCF_902827175.1). Lineage (NCBI taxonomy): Eukaryota > Metazoa > Chordata > Actinopteri > Perciformes > Bathydraconidae > Gymnodraco > Gymnodraco acuticeps. The sequence continues at coordinate 203,094 of NW_022990940.1, forward strand.
CAAGAGCCGAGGAGTGACGGCAGCAAAATCAGTTGGACGAGATTGAATGGTAAAGTTGTCCATAAAAAACTATTATATTCGTAAAGTGTACAGCTAATATATATATATATATATATATATATATATATATAAATACATTTTATATAAAACAATATATTTTTGAGTGGGCTGTATCTGGCGAAAATTGCATATATATATATATAAATATAATTGGTTGTAAAAAAAAAAATTGTATTTGCTTGATACAAAAGGACATTCTTTATAACCAATTGCTTTATTATCACGCATTTGTAATATTTGTATGCTGGAACTGTTGTATTCTTTTTGAAAAATAAAAGATAAATAAATAGCTCCCTTGTCATTCATTTTTATCCTTAATTATCCATCCAACACTGAAAAGGTGGTCCTTGTGAAGAATCTCATCACTATATTCCCTCAGCTGAAAGTCATTTACAACAATAGTTTGCTGTAGATTAAGTTTGTTTTAACCAAGGTATAAGGTTTTTTTAGGTGTGATTTTATGAATTATCTATTCTGTCAACATTTGATGAATTAGAAAAATATTTATATTTTTAAATGTTAACAATTATTTTCTTAATGACATATTGTGCTAATGAAATCCTTGTAAATAAATGTCCAATGAATGTATTCTTGCATTCGATTTTTTGAATAAAAACCATATCCACCACCTGGTACTTCCAGTAATCGTCATTGACACACAATGTGCAGATATATCACAATCAAATGTTAATTCTGGTTAAAGAAATATAACACAAAATGTGCAGAAATAACAAATGAGTGTGTTCATCTTGGTTACACATTTATGACACACAATGTGTAAAATGTGCACATTGTGTGTTAGGGGCATGTAACACATTTTGTGTGTAAAAATGATTTACACATAAATAAACACAACACGTGTTGTCCCTGAGCACACTCTGTAGGTGTGTTGAAATTCAACACATATTGTGTCATTTTTGACACATCCCTTCTAAGAGTGTACAGCAGACAGTAGCTAGTAATTTTCGACAGATACAGCCCACTCAAAAATATATTGTTTTATATCAAATTAATTTATATATATATATATATATATGCAATTTTCGACAGATACAGCCCACTCAAAAATATATTGTTTTATATAAAATTAATTTATATATATATATATATTAGCTGTACACTTTACGAATATAATAGTTTTTTATGGACAACTTTACCATTCAATCTCGTCCAACTGATTTTGCTGCCGTCACTCCTCAGCTCTTGGTAGTTCAGGCATTTATCAAACCTGGCAACTCCGGGTTTCCTGGCAGCTGTCAATCAAAGTCCAGTGGCTCCGCCCCAAAGTGCCAGAAACTTTTCACGCGCGCGTAGACAGACTCCGCGAGGCTGATACTCCCGCGAGCGAGCAAGAGGGCTGTCCCGCGCAGAGCCGCTCGCGGGGGTTTAATCTGCGCGCGAGGGTCATTTTATGCGCGTGTAAAAGCACATTTCCCGCTCGTGAGTAGCTTGTTTTACACGCTAGAATATTGACCCAAATCTGACTCCATACAGTGCATGCACTGATCTGATGCTTCTTGACATGAGAGCAGTTTCCCAGCGGAGTGAAGAAAACACATGAACCTCACGAGAGTCACTCCTCAGTTTATACCGTGTTTTGTTTCAATTCATGTATCATTTAGTTACAAATATGTGATATATCTGAACAACAAAGTGGTCAAAAATCATTTTCTTCATTTTTTGGAAACATTTTCATGATCGCTTTTTTCTTTTATACATTTTCATTTATTGTCATTTCCATTCAGTCAATCATTAAGTGCTATTAAAATGTTAATGTGCTACATATCCACACAAACAAACAAAGTGTGCAATCCAATGAATGTTAATCTAACTGGGTTTTGATAGATAATATATCTCTTTTTCTTCTCTCAATTATTTTATTTCTATTGTGCACTCTAATCAATATTAATCAAACTATTGTTCGTTTATACATTTTAAGAATGGCGTTTATTTTTTTTAGAATTATTTTATTTTATTTATTTGGGTCTACAACAGATGATACAAATGTTTGTGTCAGTAAATGTGTACTAACAGAGTGTTTGTGAAAATAACGGGGACAGAGCTGGCTGCTGTCAGACGATCAGCTGTGCAGCATCATCACAAACGGAGGTCGCTTCACGTGATGCTCCGGAGGAAAGGACGTCCCATTGCTCTTAAAACTCATTTCCCTGCTTTTGTGGTTCCCTTGCGTCTGTCCATGCTTCCCTGGTGGGAGGGACTAGTCGCAGGGAAACTACGCAAGTGAGGGACGCAAGGAATCCATTTAATCAAAGTGAGAAGGACCCCGTGTCTCAATTCAGGGGTTGCATACTTCGAAGGGTGCATTCGTAGACCGCTTACGTCACTTCCGCCGAAAGAAGGCTGTCCCAATAAAAAAAAAAGACGAGACTCCTCCGAATGCGGCCCACGAATGCAGCCTACTTTTCCCCAATTTGAACATGAATTTGAAGGATACATCTAATGTACACTCCGCGGCCTACCATATCCCAGGGTGCAATGCGCGCAGGGACGAGGGAGTTTTTTTCAAATGAAATGGCTTCCGGTCTCCCCAGCAGAGTGGATTTAAAAGCAGCAGCGAGCGGAGGAATCACTAATAAATGTGAGTATTGGGTTTTAACTTACTTTAAATTAACTAACGTCACACACGTCAAACCCAAGGGGCATTAAAACGTACATTTGCGTTAAATAATACGGTGTAGTGCCAGGAAAAGGGAGTCGGAGGCGGTGTATTAAGAACAGAGTTCCAATCTTTATTAGCCATTAATAACAGAGAGGTTATCGCATGAACTGCTCTGCTTGACGAGCTAGCAGGAATGGAAGCTAACGCTACAGGTGTTCCCACTAAAGGGTCCGTGTGGCAACACAATACGAGAGGTGAATTATGTCCAATAACGTGTCACCACACAAGCCCCCCCAGAATTCATGTGTAAACAAAATCCGTATGGCGGGGAGGAATAATTCGCCTGCCCCCACGAGACCTGCGCACCGGAGTCGGTACAGCGACCTCCGCCCGTGCGGCCCCTGACAGAGGAGGGACCGGAACAACAGGTCCACACTCCCTGACAGGAATCAAAGCCGGGGGTCGGCCCCGTCTCGGCGGCCGAGCCAGCACCACCGGCCGGTCCACGTCCAAGTGAGCAGCCTTCACCCGGTCAACCGAGACGTGCTCAGCCTTACCGCCCATGTCAACCACCAGGTGTTTTTCACCGTGTTCCAAAACCCGGAAAGGTCCATCGTAAGGGGGCTGCAGGGGGCCTGTGTGTGCGTCGTGACGAATGAAGACGTGCCCAGCCGAGCGTAGCTCCGCGGGAACTTGAGACCCTGGCGCACCGTGCTGAGTAGTCGGCACTGGAGCGAAAGCCTCCGCCGCGTCACGAAGAAAAACTCGCTGGGCCGTGGCAGACCAGGGAGCTGATGCATTTGGGAGGAAATCCCCCGGAACTCTCAGCGGCTGACCGTAGACCATCTCCGCTGTAGAACACTGCAGATCTTCCTTAGGTGCGGTCCTCAGGCCCAGCATCACCCAGGGCAGCTTGTCGACCCAGTTACCGTCCGTAAGGCTGGCCTTGAGGGCCGCCTTCATGGAGCGATGAAAGCGCTCGCAGAGGCCGTTAGCCTGCGGGTGGTAAGCAGTAGTCCTGTGCAGCTTAACCCCCAAACCGCCTGCCAGTGTTCCAGAGCTCGGACGTGAACTGAGAGCCCCTGTCTGAGGAAATGTCTGACAAGGTTTCAAAACGACACACCCACGTTGCAATGAAGGCCCGGGCAACGTCTGCGGCTGATGTCGAAACGAGCGGAACCGCCTCCGGCCAACGGGTCGTTCTGTCCACCATGGTGAGGAGGTAGGAAAACCCCTGAGAGGAAGGCAACGGACCAACCAGGTCAATGTTGACGTGATCAAACCTCCTCTCAGGCACCAGGAAACGCTCCAACGGGGCCTTCGTGTGGCGGTGCACTTTAGCGCGTTGACAAGCCACGCACTCCCTGGCCCAAGTCCTCACGTCCCTTTTCAGTCCTTGCCAAACGAACTTCGCCGCTACCAAACGCACCGAAGGTTTAACGCCGGGGTGTGACAGGCCGTGCACAGCCTGGAACACAGGACGCCTCCAGCTTGCAGGGACGACAGGCCGCGCCAGGCCCGTAGAGACGTCACACAGGAGAGTAATGCCCACGTCGCCGAACACCACGTCCTCCAAGCGCAGCCCCGCGCTCTCCACCTTCAGAGCCTGGACGCCGGAATCTGTGACCTGGTCCGCCGCCATGCGAGTATAGTCCAGGCCCAACTGGACGGCACCGATGACGACCCTGGAGAGGCAATCAGCAACCAGGTTCGACTTGCCAGCCACGTGCTTAATGTCCGTAGTGAACTCCGATATGTAGGACAGCTGCCGCTGCTGACGTGCCGACCAAGGCTCCGCCACTTTTGACATAGCGAAGGTGAGCGGCTTGTGGTCGACAAACGCCGTAAATTCACGGCCTTCCAGCATGAAACGGAAGTGCCGCACGGCCAAATAAAGTCCGAGGAGCTCCCGGTCAAAGGCGCTGTATTTGCGTTCTCTAGGCGTCAGCTCGCGGCTGAAAAAGGCGAGCGGCTGCCAAGCGCCCTCCACCCACTGCTCGTGCACTGCACCGACCGCGTAGTCCCGACGCGTCCGTGGTGATGGAGATGGGAGCCGTAGATGATGGGTGTGCCAGCAAAGCCGCCTGAGCCAACGCGGTCTTGACCTCAGCAAAAGCGCCGTCCGCCTCTGCTGTCCAGTCGATCTCCTGGACGGGGGTCTTGCCTTTCAACGCTTCATACAGCGGCCGCATGATGTGTGCGGCCCGGGCGATGAAACGGTGGTAGAAAGTAACCATCCCCAGAAACTCACGGAGCGACCGGGCTGTGAGCGGGCGAGGAAAAGCCACAACAGCCTCCACCTTCGCTGGCAGAGGTGTCGCACCGCCCTTGGTGACGCGGTGCCCCAGGAAATCGATGTCCGACACCCCGAACTGGCACTTTGCAGGATTGATGATTAATCCATGTTCGTTGAGCCGTGTGAAAAGGGCTCGGAGGTGGGACAGGTGCTCCTGCACTGAAGCGCTGGCGACGAGTATGTCGTTGAGGTAGACAAACACAAACGGCAGGTCCCGCAGCACCGAATCCATCAGGCGCTGGAATGTCTGAGCGGCATTCTTGAGTCCAAAAGGCATCCGCAGGAACTCAAAAAGTCCAAAAGGCGTTATCACTGCTGTCTTGGGAATGTCCAGGGGGTGCATGGGCACCTGGTGGTATCCACGCACCAGGTCCACCTTGGAAAACACCCCCGTACCGGCCAGATGCGCAGAAAAGTCCTGAATGTGCGGCACCGGACGTACCAGGCGTAGTGGCGTCGTTGAGTCAGCGGTAATCCCCGCACGGGCAGAACCCGCCGTTTGGTTTGGGAACGACGTGCAGGGGGGAAGCCCAAGGACTGTCGGAGCGGCGGACAATGCCCAGGCGCTCCATGGTTGCGAACTCCGCCCTTGCTACAGCCAGCTTAGAAGGGTTCAACCGCCGGGCCCTGGCGTAGACAGGAGGCCCCCCGGTAGTGACGTGATGTTCCACGCCATGCTTAGTGGTAAGCGCAGAGAAGGTGGGTAGCGACAGGTTTGGAAACTCGGCCAACAGCAGTGCTGGAATTGGGCCGGTACTCACCGGTACGCAGTACCGGCACTTCTGGTTCTGACCCATGGAGTACCGGCACTTCTTGCTCAGTACCGGCATGCTGGCGGTACTCCGGTACTCATGCACCGTGCCAGTACTCAACACTCTCCCGCCGTTCTTATTATACATCCATATATATATATATATATATACAGCCGCCCGGTACTCAGTAGATGCGTCATGAGGTGCCGAACGGACATTCTCATCGCTCTAACCGCTGGAGTTTCACAGCGGCTGTCAGCTGTTTACTCCTGTCATTCAAACAGAACGTGCTGGAGAGGGGGCGGGGCTTATCTTCTCCATGTAAATACTGTGGTGGAAACGACTATGTCAAAATTAACCTATTTGACCGTGATTTAATAGTAATACACGTTTCAAAATAATAATAATAATAATAATGCCGAAGTAACAACATACTGAAAACTGTTAGTAAAACCATGTTTTAATGCTTTACAATTTACATACCTAGATGCACGTGTGTTGTGTTTATGCAGTGCAACTCCCACCCAGTGGGTGGCTATGTAGAGTGATAGAACAGAGCAGGCACGCCCCAGAGAGAAGGAAAGCAAGTCACGTCACAAATTAGCATTTCTAAAATGTTAGCTTGGATTAATAAAAGTGCAAAAAGACAGTGGTTGTCGCCGGAAGAAACTTCAAATACAGAGAATGCTGTGCCTGTGTTGGAAATTGTGTCTGATGGGGAGCTTTCTTTGGTTGATCCTCCTGCTCCAAGTTCTAGTGCATTAGCATTAGCACTAGCTCCGCCGCCTCCTCCAGAGCCTCTAACGTTAGCTGCTGCTGGCGCAACTGCCACCACCAACACCGGGCAAAGCGATGCACCTGACTGCTGGACAACGGACCAGGTGCAATATTTTTGCAAGACCAATGCATGGCTCCTTCTTAAAGATAAGAAGCTAGGATGTCGGATATGCAGAGATGTCAAATCTTTGGGAATACACACTGGACAAGGACTGAAACTGTCAACTGAATGGGGTGAGTGTGCAGTGTCTCATTTCGGTGTTGACAAGGGCAAACAACAAGCTAGCCTGAGAGAAAAAAATCAAAGAACATAAAGAATCACAAGCCCATGTAAAAGCTGCTGACATCCTTACATCTGCTTCACGTGAAACTATTCAACATCAAGTGCAGTCTATGCATAAATCTGAATTAGACACCACTATCAGAGTTTTTCGAACGGCATATAAAATTGGCAAACATAGCCGGCCATTCACAGACATGCCAATTGATTTGAATGTACAGAAACTGAATGGGCTGAACGTGGGCAGGGTTTTGCACTCCAATAAAACCTGTGGCGAAATCATCGACCACATAGCTCATGAGCTGAAGAAAAAAATGGCAAAAGACATTACAGAAAACCAAAGAAAACTCTGTGTTTTGGTCGATGAATCTACCACTATTAGTGGTAAAACGGTGCTTGTTGTGTGTCTACGCTCAGCATTAGCTGATGCTGAACCCGAAACGTTTTTTTGGGAGCTGATCGAGTTGGATGGAACAACGGCTGATGACATCACAAAGGCGTTAATGGAGTGTCTTGGAAGAGATTTTAACGAGGACTTTTTAGGTCAGTGTTTCGTTTCTTTTGCATGTGATGGGGCTTCAGTCATGCTAGGGAAGAGAACAGGCGTTGCTACCCAGTTGTGTAGTAAATTCCCAAGCCTGTTTGTGTGGCACTGCTCCAATCATCGTCTAGAGCTGGCAGTTGGGGATGTGGTCAAGGAGGTCTCAGGGCTCAATCATTTCCAGATCTTTTTTGACAAACTCTATTCCTTGTTCCATGCCTCCCCCAAAAATCAGAGGCAGTTAGCGCAGTGTGCGCAAGCAGTCGGACAGCGTCTCCTGGTGATAGGGCGTGTTTTGTCCATCCGCTGGGTGGCTTCAAGTGAAAGGAGCGTCAGAGCAGTCTGGGAAAACTACCGAGTGCTTCATGATCACTTCACAAATGCTGCAAACGACACGAGCAGGGATTCCAGAGACAGAGCAAAGTACAAGGGCCTGGATGATGTGCTCACATCTGCAACGTTTGTCAGCAATCTGGGACTGATGTACGATGCGCTCACAGAGCTCAGCGACCTCTCTCGGCAACTCCAAAAAAGAGAGATGACACTGCCTACAGCAGATAGGCTCTTAACTCGAGAAATACGAGTTTTTGAATCCATGGTCACCATGCCTGGCCCACACATGACTACAGTTCATACAGCTCTAGCTGAGAAGTCCTTCAAGGGTGTTGCCCTGCGTGAGAATGGCAGGCTTGTACAGATTCATGCAGGTCAGTTTTTCCGCAGTATGGTAGAGAATCTGAGACACAGAATGACTTCCACAACCTCCTCTCATGTCAGCACAAGAGAAATCCCATTACATGGCCGGGAGGCCCGGGACAATCAGCTAATCCAGGACATGAAAGTTATCCATCCTGGAAGTTGGCCTGAAGAGGAGTTAGACGTACAGTATGGGGACGTAGAGGTGCTACGTTTGTGCGAAGTGCTGAAAGTGGACAGAAGAGAGACTGTTCAGGGCTTTCGCGAATACAAGGAAACCAGGGCATCCCGTACACCTGCTGCCATGGAGCCTCTACTGAAAGCAGTCCGAACCATCGCTGTCTCCACTAGTGAGTGTGAGCGGGCATTCAGCTGCATGAACGATATCCTTACTGCAAAAAGAAATGCTCTCTCTGTCTGCCGACTGTCCAGCCTGGTTTTCATTAAATGTAATGGACCATCACTAGGACAGTTCAATCCGGAACAGTATGTGAGGTCCTGGCTGGCAAAGGGAAGGAGAAGTGCTGATGAAAGAGCCTGTCCAGCTCCAGCCCCTGATACTGATGTCCCCAAGGCCTTCTGGAGCCTTTTCTAACAATGTGAAGTATATTGCAAAGCAGCTCACCCAGTGAGAAGACTTTTGGCATAATGTGCCGATTTGTACAGATCCTGGAGATAGAAGGACTTCAGACCAACCAGGGAGTTATCGGATCAGCTTGGTGTTCAATGTAACTCTTTACCATGGCTCAGACTTTGTTACTTGCAGTTACAGTTTCTCATTTTAGATTGTGCAAATTTTGCATTTGTTTTTACATGTTCTTTGTTCATGCTCTTTATCATTTTTCTGAGTTGGAAAGTTAGATTGCATCATAGTTTACTTTATACATATTTGTATTCTTCAGTGGTGAAGTATATTGCAAAGCAGCTCAGCCATGTGAGAAGACTTTTGGCACTTTTTCGTTTTTCGTTTTCTGAGTTGGAAAGTTAGATTGCATTCAAAATGTACAGAAATACTTAATTTTGTTAAAGCTTTTTATAAAAAATGCTTCTGACCAGAGCTTTGTTTCCTTGTCATTAATGTTGAACACCACCAGAGGGGCTCTCACCTGAAAGGTCTCTGCTTCATGTGTCTTCAGCAGAAGATCTAGACTTTGATTGCTATATTTTCAGTTAATATTGACCTTACTGAGCTTTAGCCATATCCGCTGCCTATCATAACAAATGTTAAGTACAGTGAACCTTTCTAAAATATACAGTAGTAAAGAGACAAACCCACCAGCATTATAGTAGCCAAATTCTTGTTTGTGGGCTGTATATATAAAATTGACTTGAAAAAGTTGCTGATTTTAGAGTACTGGCACCTTTTTCATTCCAATTCAAGCACTGGCCAACAGTCTGAGAAACGTGTCTGCCCCCTGACTGCGCTGCCAAGTGTGCACACGAGGGAAGAAAACGTTAAGGCATCAACCAAACGCCTATTCTTAACGTCCACTAAGAGTCCATGAGCACACAAAAAATCCGCTCCGAGGAGGGGAAAAGAAATGTCCGCTGTCACGAAATCCCAGCTGAAACGCTGTCCTCCGATGCACAGACACATAGGCCTCACGCCATACGTGCGAATGGGACCGCCGTTAGCCGTCGTTAATCGCGGTCCGTGCCCGCCACGGGCGACGTCTTCACTCGACGCTGGAACTACGCTCCGTTGAGCGCCCGTGTCACACAGAAACAGGCTCCCCGAAACGCTGTCGAAGAGGAGCCTGCACGTGCCGCCGACGCTCAGAGCCACTACTGAGCGCCAGCCCCTCCGTTTCCCGGGGGTTTGTAGCTGCACGGAGCGATGCATCTCTTCGCCCTTGTCCCGAAACGTGCGTGGTAAACGCACTCTCCACGCCAGCTCGCCACAGCCGTGTCCGGCCTCCGCCATGCTTTCTTAACTGTAGGTGGGCCGCTGAGCGTCGCGGCTAACGTCTCTGCACCGGGCTGTTGTGTAGCCAGGAAAAAACGATCCGCTTCCTCAGCCAAAGCACGGGGCTCCGTGACAGGCGTGTTGGCCAACGCCATCTGTACCCGGTGAGGCAAGTGACGCAGGAAAATCTCCGTGAATAAAATCCGGGGATCTTCCCCCCCTAGCAGATTTAGCATTTTCTCCATTAGCTGGGATGGCTTGCTGTCTCCTAGGCCTTGAATGTCAAGTATCTGGCGGGCCCTCTCCTTAGCAGATAAGCTAAATGTCTTAAAGATCAAATGCAAAGGTTTTTTTTATAATTGCCAGTAAAATCGAAAACATATAGCAACAACACTATCTAAGATATTGCAGTATTAAAATCGGAGATAATATGCGTCTGACAATGCGCAATATGTATTTTGTTCAACCCCCAACACCAAGTCCGACGATTTATTTTCTCAGCCGCTCCTCCGCAAGATGGCGTCGCGTGACGTCACAGTGGACAAACAAACAAACCTTGGCTTATCGCTCACAGCTGCTTCCGCCGATAGTACAACTTAGTTTCGTTATCATGTCTGATTCTGAGTAGACTATAGACTAAAAGCTTTAGGAATCCAAACTATAACATATAATAAGTACCCTGTATCAAGATTGATGCAAAACAAGTGACGTTTGACCTTTTTAGAGAGGTTTAGAAAAATAAAGTCCAGGCGGACTCACCACTGGGTAATTTGGGAACCATCACAACCAAACACAATGCTAACAGTGAGACTCTGAATTAGCCCCGAGCGAAAAATGCTAACCTAATACTGCACCGAAATCACTCCTAGCTCCCTTATTACTTATCCTAGCTCCACATCCAACACATTGTTTATGATCGTAAAGACACAGAATCTAACGGTGCCCACCTCTATAAGCACCCACTCGGCTGAAAGAAATGAAAGCATGGCGGAGGGCTTTTTTGATGCATAGGCCTAATGAAGTGGTTAGAAGAATGTTGGGTTTTCTAAGTGCTCACAGTCACTTTTAATTGCGCGGGGGGCATTTTTAATTGGGCCAGGAGGAATAATAGTGGATTTAATCCCTATCATAATGCATATTGTTCACACTTTTTCGTTATGAGTGGAGGAGCGATGCAGATAAACTACAATGCTAACAGTGAATTAGCCCCGAGCTAAAAATGCTAACCTATTACTGCACCGAAATCACTCCTAGCGCCCTTATTACTTATCCTAGCTCCACATCCAACACATTGTTTATGATCGTAAAGACACAGAATCTAACGGTGCCCACCTCTATAAGCAATACAACTGCAATTCCGTTATCTGTGTTATCTGCTGTGCTCCGTGCGCTTTGAAATCTAATCAAAAGTTGTTTACCTCAATTCTTTGGCGTTTCTGCATCGCCCGGCTCTTTCGTTCTTTCAGTGGTTTCTTGTGCTGAAATATGGAGGGGACGGCTCCGGGTTTCAGCCTCCGACGTGCTATTAATGCTTCTCTACCAACAGACTTCATGATAGCAGGATCAACGTCGTATGCATCACACGCGAAGTGGTCAGAACACAACTTGCTCCATTTTGTCGGTTGCCATCCAACACGATTCACTAAAAAAATCCATTTTTTGCGGATGATTTGGTCTTTGGGAAATGCATGTAAAACTCTCCCAGATCCCGCACCGTTCGTACAACAAAAAGCACAACAATAACCCATGTTAATTCAGTTTTCTTTTCGAAAAACATGTGACCGAGACTGCCGAGTCGGGATATTTGGTCCAGAGACTGTTTGGCCACTATTACGTCACGCGCTGCTGGGAATTACATGTCAGAAATTCAGACGGCTTTGGGTCGAGTTTTGGATCAATAAAAAGCTTTTTTTTTGGGTGTATTATCTCGATTTAAATTTTTTTTTTTAAATACAGGCAGTCTTAAAAACAACATTTCTATACAAATGTAGCATATTTGGAAGCTTTGCATTTGATCTTTAAGGAGAAGGGCCTTAATCGCCTCATATTTGCCATGATGTGGGGGGGGCTGCGATGAATCCCAACAACCTGGACGACGCAGAGCTGCCCAGCGCTGCTACCACATGGTAGTATTTCAGGTCCCCATCACGGACCTGTCGGCAGGCGAAGTGTGCCTCCACATGTGCGAACCATGCCTCCGCGGCGTGCTCCCAGAATTCCGGCAGCTTTACGAACACATCGCGTTCAGCCATGCTCGTTAATTTCCCGGAAACTTTCTCGGAAAAGTCAAGGTCACCAGTGTAGTGCCAGGAAAAGGGAGTCGGAGGCGGTGTATTAAGAACAGAGTTCCCATCTTTATTATCCATTAATAACAGAGAGGTTATCGCATGAACTGCTCTGCTTGACGAGCTAGCAGGAATGGAAGCTAACGCTACAGGTGTTCCCACTAAAGGGTCCGTGTGGCAACACAATACGAGAGGTGAATTATGTCCAATAACGTGTCACCACAACGGATACATATGTGACGCTAACTAGCTAGCTGGACATAGGCCTACTGCACTGTTGTTTACACTTATTTTGTATTCAATTCAGAAGTTTACTAAAGTCATACAGAGATCTAGGCTCTGTTATAGATAAGTTATACTTTATATTACATACATAGACCAAAGTGAAAACATTTAGACCGATATTCTTTCACACACAGTGACGTCACGAGTCACCCGCGAAAATACGCCATGTTCCTGGAGGTGCAAAGCTAAACAGCTAGCTAACATAACCAGGCAGAGCGCAATCATTTTTCTATTTCTATTTCTATTCTGAAGAAATCGCTGTAGGCCTATGTCTTCCGATTATATCTCTGGACTTGAGGGGTGTGCTCTCAGTCGTTACCGGCTTAAACTAAAGCTGTGTGGGTTGTATGATTGCCCGTATAGAGTTCCTGCAGATTCATGGTGAAATGACCCTGGAAAGTGGCCTCCGGTGGATTTTGGCAACATCTATGTGTATCTTCTGGAAACACCAGGTGAATACCCCACTTGTCACAATAATATTATCATGCCATTGCATATATGTGGTATTTTAGAGTTGACTAGATATTGATTAAGGCAATAGACTATGATATTCAGTACAGGAAGCTTAGCAACACCAAGACTGTTACAGGATTTTTATTTTGGAAAGTATTTTTTTTTCTTACTTCTCACGTTTTTTATTATATCATAACTTAGTACTTTTTTCTTAACATAGGTAACATTAAGCTGTCTGTGGCTCTTTCCTGCTGTAACGATGCAAATTTCCCCTCTGTGGGACTAATAAAGGTCTGTAATACAGGCCCTGGGCTGTAAACATAACCTCATCATTGGCCATTGATATAATTTGGTACTACCAGCATTGTAGCTATTGTCACTGTGTTAAGCCTTACATTGATGCTTACCAGCTGTCAAATCAAAGGTAGTATATCCTACTATGTTTGATGTTTAATTATAAGGTGACAGTGTATGTTTTACCTTTGTGTTTCAACAAGGTGTCCACACTAGAGAAGCGATGACAAATTACAAAGCACTAGACTCCTACAAGCTGCTGGAATCTGGTTGGGTGCAGACAGTGAGGCATATCATTCCTAATGACACAACCCTCACTGTCCTGAGAGCTGACGTGACACCGTCATTCCGGGTGAATGAACCGCCGCATCATCCATGGGCAGCCGTTACCCAGCGTGGCGATGTGGTTGCTGCTCACTGTGACTGCAAAGCTGGGTATGTAGATTCCAGTATGTAGAAACTAAATGTTTACTATGAACATATTCTGGTTGTATATTGTGTGACAACCCTGTGGTTGTCCACCCGGTGGTGCTGCTGTAACCTGTGTGTTTCTTGTAATCAGCAGTGATGGGACCCACCTGTGGCACTAATTCCAGGATATAAGAGGGCTGCAGAACAGGCTCTCGCTCTCTCTCAGCTGCCCTGCTCGGTGCAGCAGGACACCGCTCCTCTATTCTGTTTTATTGTTGTTGGAATCACTGTGTTGGATAAATAAATGATTGTTTTGGGCAACTCCGGCGTGGAACTGTTGTCCTTATGTTACAAGCAGAGCCAGCTTGTAACAATCATTTATTAGGTAAAGTATCACAGAATCAACATACAAAATATAACATGGTGGTCAACTCTAAATGTAAGCATGTGAACTAGCAACCACACATACAAATTAATTCCTTGTATACAATCCCACCCCCAAGGTTAGTCAAAATTGCACATACCCCAACTATCTTATCTGCACTTGATTTGTCTACCTGATCTGCCTCATCCTTCAGAGATTTAATATGTCGAATCGGCAAAGTGCCTTGCAAAATAACAAAACGGTTTTTCATTAGGCCAATCACACGCTCAATATGAATTCTCACCGATGACAATTTCCTAGAGGATTCAAGGTGTTTGGCTGGTAATTGACACTGCCCTTTAGTGAATGCTGGTGTGAGCAGCTCTACACCAGCAATACCCGCAAACTCTTCCTTCATTGTAAACCCCCTATCCGCTAGAACTTGGTCACCCGGGTGATGGTCACATTTAGTCAAGAATCCGCTTTGATGTACTATTTCCACATTGCTCACCCTCCCACCCCAGGCATCAGACAGAAAACAAATGGCACCAAGTGGGTTACATCCAATAAGAAACTTCATAGTGGTGTGACGCTTATAATTTGACCAGACTTGAGCACGAGCTTTAAGGTTCCCTGGAGATTCAATGAACACTTCAAAACAATCTATGATACAAGTCAGTCTAGGGCAGTGGTTCTCAAACTTTTTTCACTCATGTACCCCGTTTGAAAAAAAAATTCAGCCAAGTACCCCCTGATCAGCGCAAAAACTATTTGTTAAGGAAAAAAAGCCTATATAAAGAGGTACAGTGCAGCGCTGCACCATCAGTGTCTGATTTATTAAAACATCAACCTTCTAACTGAGAAGCACTTAAATGCTACACTTCAAATGTTTACAATCCATCACTAAATTCATGGCAAACCAATTTTAACATCATGCAATAACACTAAGACAACATTAGTTGCATTGAACTGATCTTTTTAATAAATTGTACTTACAATTTAGTGAGAAACATGGACTTGAGCTTCACTGAGGATCTTTGTCATTCTGACAGGGAGGCAAACTGCAGTTTTGAAATATGTGTAACTCTGTTCATATAAAACCCACACTGCTCAAACTTTGTTACTTTTCCTAAAATTGGTATATTTATTTATTTATTTTGGGGCGTGGGGAATGAAGAGAACAAATATAGTAGCATTTTATGAGCATGGGATTTTGACCCCTCATATAAACATATGCATAATGCTGCGCTATACTTTGCGGCCACACGCTTATTGTTTAGGTGTCCTTTGATAAGCAGGCAGTTTTATAATTAACTAGAACTAGCTAGATCTGATAGATTTGGACATAGACGCGAGTGAAGTCTAACCGGACGCGAGAGAGAGATCAGAGATCCGATCAGCTGCTGCTGACGGAGAACACGCAGCCCTGCATGATCACAGCTCCGCCGCTGTGACGGACCGTTGAGCCGAGCAAAAATACACTTAGAGTTAGACCTAACACACTTAGCTAGTTTATCTACTCTGGAACTAGCCTAAACTAGTTATAAATATATTTATTCTTTACAGTTGGGTCACTTATTACAGGTTCAGCGAGCTGCACGAGACTGACGGGCTGTCAGGAGAGGGAGAGGAAAAGAGAGCACCCCGTTTATTTTTCCCATTTTATTATCCAGAATTACTGTAAACCTTTGAATAAAGTAGTTAAACTACTATTAGTAGTTTGTGTAAATGCATGTGTGTATGAATTATACGTTTTTGTATGATTTTAGTAGAATAAATAAAAAAATGTTTTTTTTTTCATTAACATAAAATAAATCTCACGTACCCCCTGCAGTACTCCAACGTACCCCTAGGGGTCCGCGTACCCCCATTTGAGAACCACTGGTCTAGGGTACAGAGCCTTGAATGCAGGTGGAAAATATGCGCTCCCTCTCTGGCCAACTAACACGCTTCAGTTTCACAAAGGCTACATCCATCCACTTCCAAAAATGATCTATGAGCGTGCTCTGATGGATGCCTACCTGGTCTGCCAAATACTCAAACTTCATGCCATGTTTCAACTTCACTATCATATAAAAAAAACTGATCAATGTAGGGGATGGATGGGGTACCTTTGCATATCATCGAAACTAGCAAGAATTGAAAAGTGGCTAGAAAAATGGGCCAAGTTAGTCCGGTGTAATACTGACACTTCTCATTGTTTTCAGCAACAGTGTTAGAAGACAGCCGGATAGAGTTGAGGGTGGCCCTAGCATGGTCCCTCTCAGCAAAAGCAGCATCTCTTTCCGCCCTGAGTGCAGAGATCTCATCAAAGAGCATCTGTTGAGGCACGGAAGGTGGAGACACTGAACTGGTCGACGGTTGAGGCGAATCAGGAGTAGGTTGATGCTGTGGAGGTTCGGAGGATGCAAGGGATGTGTCCTGCACTCCAACAGGGACTGCGTAAGCCACTCTGCACTTGTTTTTTGAGGACCCATTTGCTTTGCCAAGCATCTTCTTGCCATGACGACACATAGCATTCGAGAACCTAATACACACAGACATTACATATACCAGGGGTTAGGGTGGTGCGATTATGGCAAAAATCATAATCACGATTATTTGGGTCAATAATTGATATCACGATTATTAAATACGATTATTCATTGACTTAGAAAAATCAATTTATTGAACTTTAAAACAAATAATAATTTGAACAGTATCTTTTTAACTGTTGTTTACCCTGAACGTATAATTCAACTGAAAAACCAATACAAACATAAATTAAATAAATGATACATTTATATTTATATATATCATTTATATAAAATACAATTAATTGCACAGCCCTACCAGGGGTGATAACTAACACCTACCCACAGCTGGTATGTTATTGTAAAATTGTATACTTCACATCTATCACAACAGTATTACAGTGTTCGATTTAGGCCAGGCATATCATCAGTATATACATGAATTTTCGCAAACCTTCTCAGTTTCTGGCACTTGTCAGCTGTTGGTAGTTTCCCAGGCGTAGCAAAATTGGTCGGGATGTAATCTGGATGGCCAAGCTCCTTGGAAGGCTGCCCTGAAAAACAGATAAGAGCAACCATGATGCTATGCTACCATGCTATGATTCTGCTGTAGAGGAAGGTAAACAGTAGTTTGGTCCAGTCCGGGCTAGCGGCGGACATCAGATTAATCATAAACATAGTAGTTGTTCTGAAATACAACTTCAACTTACCAGAAATGAAGTGTGCCGAGCAGATGTACACATATTGCACGGTGTCCTTGGGTTTCCACGGCTTGTGAGTGATGGGATCGACGCGAGCGCAAGCTCTCGCCCACTGGGCCCTCCGTCCTGGCTGTTTTTCGTGACTGGGGAACTTGAAGAAAGAAAACTTGGATTTTCCATCACTATCTGTCATCCAATGATGATTTCTACAAGTCCCAGCACTACACCACTTCACCATCTTCAAAGTATTGTAACTAACAAGTAAGTAACACGGCTAAAACCTCTGCCTGGTTGCACCTCGCGTAAAATGGCGGCTCCCGGAAGTACGGTGTCGCCGTCGGCCCAAAACCCGTACAGTACGGTGGGATTTATAAAACGCTACCCTGACGTGTAGCTGCTCTTAGCTTTATTTATTTCTCTGACATGTTCCAATGTTTTACTGTTTATTAAACTTTGGGACAACATTACAACCTTTTTATTCAGCTCATGCTGCTTTGAGGTAGAGCAAAAAAAAAGCCTATTTTCAATATTTCCACCAGATTTGATCATCTTTTATTTAGGTTAAAGTGTATTTAATGTATCCTGATCCCATAATAATAATAATAAGACAATCACAAATAGACAGCAGCCTTTTGCTTGATGTTAGTTTGTGCCGTGCTGTCAAAGGGATGCAGGTGTGACTGTCATTTAATCTCTTTAGTTTTTAAAAAACCAGAACAGTACATCATTTTAAATGATCCTTTAGGGATTGTTTGTCTGAAATGCTGAGAGTTACATTTTGCAATAATACTTCTGCAACCCTGTGTTTAATATGATTAATTCACTTTTTTATTTTTCTCTTGTTTTTCTCTGTAATTAGGAAAATTCTGGAGAAATGGATCTGCTGGAGAAGGACTCCTAACCCCAGCGGATCATCAAGACAGAGCTGCCATCCACCTGGACCCCCCGAGGTGCTGGAGAAGGACTCCTAACCCCAGCGGATCATCAGGACAGAGCTGCATCCACCTGGACCCCCCGTGGTGCTGGAGAAAGCAAAACGGCGATCAGGAGCATCCTCCACCCAGACCTCTGCTTACTGCCGTCCTACAGACTTGTGTCTTACTTTCAGAATTTGATTTTGTATGTGTCCTTTCTTTTAATAGATATTTAACGATTATAGCTTGAGTCTGTCTGATTCCCCAAACAGCTGCTTCTATATACTTGCTGCACATACAATACAAATAAACAACTCCATAAACACACTTTTGCTGATGTGTGTTACTGCTGGTGATGTTAAATAACATGATTGATTTCCTCTGTCTCAATGATGAAAGTTATAATAATAGAAGACATGAAGCTGCAGAGAGAGGATGGATATATTCTTACCTCTACTTTGTGATAAGATGAAAATACAATATTAAATTGTAATTGTTAAACACATTGTTTATTTCATTTACTGAGGTTTCAACCATTATTTACAACATGTGTACATAAGCAGTGGAATAATAGGGTATCTCTAGGTCATTAAACTGTCTTCAGTTTAATTTAATTAATACAAAAAAAAGGTCATAGAAAATGTTTAATTGTGTATTTCAGCAGAGCAGGGGGTCACGGTGCTGCTGGACCTGGAGGCAGGCCCGGACTGGCCATCGGGAGGACCGGGAGGTTTCCCGATGGCCTGGCCTGCTAAGTGGCCTGCTGGCCTGAGGACTTTTTTTTTTTATGTAGGCCTATGTATTGTGAATGCAACGCTGCGCAAATCTGACTCTGCCTCACAGAGGGTGACTGGCTGTCTACATGATGTGGCCTGCCGACATGGCCACTTTCATACAGATCATACTAATGCCCTCGATTGGTCTCTGTGTGTCATTCAAGCTCAGGAGGGTGTGTGTTATGTGTGACGCGAGCGAGTGAGATAAAGCATGCGCACCGGTTACGTGTATTGTTGTTGTTGTTAGTATCTGGTGCTAGCTAGCTGCGCTAACGGATATAAGGAGCTTTTTCAACAACAAGGTGGAGGAGATTCCTCTGCTGTCAGACTGAGAGACTGATAACTACAGCTCAGGTGAGGTAAAGGACTCTGAGTGTTTAGATAGTTAACTTAGTCTAAGTTATCCCAGTGGGTCTCAAACGGTTTGGTCACCATTTATGTAAACACATATTTCCATTTGAGGGGGGAGTGATTAGTAAAATATGCATGAATACAACAAAAAAACGTTAACTAGGTGAAAAAAGGTAAGATAAACTATTAAAACTTGTTGAGAGCTAAAACTAGTCTTTGCTTCTGCCTCAAAGAGGAGCAGGAGGGAGAGGGGGGAGACAGGAGAGGCTGGTTCAGGAGCACAGACACACTCACAACTATAAATGAACCAAAAACAAATAAATAAACAAGTTTCAATGTTTTTCCATATTGGGTATGTTATTGGTTATGGCCATGTTCTTATGATTTTATGATTATTTAAATGTATTCAGTTATGTTTCATATGATATGGGTGTAGTCTCTTTATTTCCTCCTCAAAGTGCACCAGATTGATGCATTTAAGTCCAACATTAAAAAAAAATCTTACCGGGGGAGCATGCCCCCGGACCCCCCTATAGGAGTTGAGGTCCACCCCCACTTAAAATATGTTCACATAGGTTCCTAAATAGATTTTTTTTAAATAGTAACCCATGTCCATATGTTTATTTTTGGGTAGTAGATTTAGAGGGCTATCACTACGGGCAGCAACGCTGTAAATATTGATAAATAAATCCAGCAAAATGGCACAAAAAACTGGTAGTGGCCTGACTGGGTGTATAATTCCCGGCCTGACTTATTGTCCCAGTCCGGCCCTGCCTGGAGGTGCTGACCTGGTGTCAGTGGGACATCATCTGGGCAGGGTTAGGGGAAGAAGGAGAATATAAACTGTTATAATCACAGCTATTAAGATTAGAACACTACTATTGTTGACAAACAATCTATACAACATGCTTTTGTTCATTTAAAAAAACATTGTTTTATTAGTACAGAAAAAATAAGACTTATTTTAAATATGAAATAATATGATTAAATTACATCAGCTATATATAATTTGTTAACTTACTGATGTAACATTACTGGGGGCTAAAGGAACAGCTTCATCGTATTTACCTGGCCATGGTCCTCTTTAATTCATCGCCGACGGTGATCTCCAAAAAAATGTAAAAGTAAAGTTTCTGGATCCTTTTGCTAGCAGGTTGCTGGAGCAGCGCAACCGAACAGCGCGTATCACGTGACGTAAATACGAAGCCCTCTGTAGGCTAGACCGTCTCATTTCGTAGGCCGCTCAGTCCAGCCTACCCGGTCTACGTGGGCTGGGTCCTCCGTGGACCGTGTAGGCTGCGTACCCCGAAGGATACAACCCCTGAATTGAGACACGGCCTCTAACCGCCTGCTGCTTCCCCTCTTCTCTCCTCGGTTCCCCTCCTCGGCTCCTCGGCTCGCATCTCCTGTGGGCGGGACTAAGTCTCGAGGATAGGAGTCGAGGAGGGAGGAGCCTAGGGCTCTGGTGTGGATGTGGAATCAATGACTGGATGTGTCAGAACTTTCTCCAATTAAACAAAGATAAAACTGAGGTAATGGTTTTTGTAGCCAAGGCAGAACGTATAAAAGTTAGCGCTGAGCTTCAGTCTGCAATGTTAAAAACAACAGATAAAGCCAGAAATCTAAGTGTAGTCACTGTAAAACCTAACATCGTGTTAAATAAGAATTAATAAGTAAGCCTTACTTATGTTTTTATTAACTTGTTAATAACACTCAGTTTAAATAATTAAGCTGTAATGCGGGGTCGAAAAACCTAACTAACTCAATGTAATTGATGTGAGCTAATTTAGAAAAACTAAGTTAGTGGAAATGGGGAACATTATGACATGCGCAGATCACTCCTTGACCACTTGGCGCTCAAAGTTACTTTCTGGAACTTTCTGGAACCAGCGCCATATAGGATTCTATCTATATGGCGCTGTCTGGAACATTTACGAACATGCCCTGCAGCAGATGGACGTTTCCCCAATGGCTAGCCGCTATGGTAATTGTCATTGTTGCATTACAGTGAATCTTGTGCTTAGCACACTGCTTTGGTGAGTACATATTAACATCCAAACAGTTTTGCTGTCTTGTTGTATTTAATCTCAAGGTGTATATGCTTGCTAGTTAAGATAACATTAGCTAACGTTAGCTAATGTTAGCTAATGCTATCTTAACTATTGCAGACATAATGTGTCGAAATCGTGTTGCAGCTTGGCCCAGGAGATAGTCTTAAGAGTATCAACATTTAATATACGGAGATAGACAAGGGCTGACTTGATTTATCTGCATAAACGTTTTTAAGTACTTTTTGTATGAGTTGAGGTTCTGTTTAGAACGCATTGAACAAAGACTAGCACGTGAGTAACTTCATTATTAATGTCAGTGTTTTAGCCTAATGCCGTGACTTGTGGCTGTGTTCAGTTTTATATATTAGCCTACTACAACAAAGTATAAAGTTACACTTCACAACGTGTGAGCGCCAATCAGTATATATACTCCAAGTGGGTTGCGGTGCGGGATCGGGAGCTTGAGGAGGGACTCTCCCGCTAGGGGCGGTGTTCCGGATTAACTGGTTCCCCGATCAACTGGTTGACCAGTGGCGAGCCGTCAGGGCCCTCTGTGAGGGCCTAAGATATTCTAAAAAATAATATTTTTGAAAACGTTTTTTTTTTTTTAAATATACATTTTTAGTATATTTTTGTTACATTTTTCATTAGTTTTACCAAAATAACTTGATTTAATTGTATTTAAAATAATATTTCCAAAGAAATAAATCCTTCGAATCTGCCTGTTCAATTTCTGTTGGAATGTGAAGGGTTAAATGCCGTCTCTGCGAGTTATGTGAAGACGGGAGGGCTTGTTGGTCCCTCTGTAGATTCACAGAGGGCCAGCTATAGTAACTCAACGAGAGAGTAATGTCAAATGACAGTACAATTGACCAATCATATCTTCCCTCTAAATGGGCGGGCTTTATTTTCACGGACTTTATGACAAGTTCCGCCCGCTGTGAGGTCTATGCAAGTGGTGCAGTGACGCATCCTAAAACCCGGAAGTAAGCTTCGCTCGGATTCCCTCAACAGAAAGCGGGTTTTGGAAAATAGCTGGAAATAAGGTCTGTGGAAAACGAACCTGTTAGATAAATGCACGTTTTTTTCAGCCGGATAATATCCACATGTCTACCCTACTTTTATTATTTTCGAATCATAAATCTAATCGATAGATTTATGATCGATAGATTTATGATTAGCATAAGTTCGTTCATGATGATGGCTCACTTCAGTGATAGTGAGGACATCGTTGCGAAATTATTAACCGAGTCATTTTCAAGATTGAGTTACCAGGGCTCGACATTAAGGACTGCCCGATGGCCCGGGGCCATCTAGTATTTAGCTCGGGCAATGAAGCCTCACCTGCTGGTTGCCCGATCGGGCAATCTATTATGCCAGTATCATGCAGCTCGGGGATCCAGTAATGAGTGACCCGACAGTAAAACTAAACATCTATAACTAGTTTAGGTAGTTTGAGAGGTAATTAAAATGGCTACGTGTGATATTCTAACCTGAAGTGTGTGTTTTGTCCGCTCACCGCTGCAGGTGATTATGCAGAGCTGCGTGTCGACTCGTCAGCAGCAGCTGATCTCTCTCTCCCGTCAGATTAGACTTTACTCGCGTTTATGTCCATATCGATCAGATCCAGCTAGTTCTAGCTAATGATATGACTACCTGCTTATTAAAAGACACCTAAACAATAAGTGTCGCTATGCAACCGGGTGAGGCCACAAAGTATAGCGCAGCATTATGCATTTGTTTACATGCCCACCGGAACCCCGAGGCATTACCAACAGATCAACGCACAATCAACCCATACAGGACATCTCTTTCTTTAGACATTAGAATTGACTATTCTTGTCTGTCACATACTCTTCTTGTCTGTCACATAAGTGGCGCAACTGAAGCGGTATTGCGCTAAAGGGAAATTATTTTGACCGAAGAGATTTAGATTTGCCGGCTAACGGGAAATCTGACGTCGCCATTTTGTGTGCTTCGCGGATGCGCTCGGCTCCTCTCGACTGCTGCTCGGGTCTGCTCGGTCAGCTTCCGGATGAGGAGGCATTCGACCAATTTACAGTAGATAACTTTACAAACATTTTTAACAGGGGCCATAATAGTGTAAATAATATTTGTTTTGGCAGTTATAACTGAATGTAATGTTTTCTACTTTTTTACATCTGGGAAGGCATCTGCCTTCATCAGATGGAAAGTGTCTTGACCAACAACTTAAGTATTTCTTATAGCTATGCAGGGCATGCAAGCGAGCAAACACAAACAAACAAGTGAAATGAAGAATACAATTGAAATTGTACAATATAATATTGTGGTCGTTCATCTTATAATTCAGTCTAGAGAACCAGACAGCATCTACAGTAAGACCTGCAAAAATCTAAATGTTCTAGGGTGAGGCCCCCCAAACCCTTCGTGCGTAATTTTGTCCGCGCACATTTTTCAGGGCAATCTCTATTGGGCTCAGGGCCATCTGTAAATTAGCTTAGATGGCCCACAGGGCCATCTCCCAAAATCCTTAATGTTATGCACTGGTTACAATGATAAACTGTAGTGGCAAAGGATCAGCTGAATGACCCGCAAGTGCTTCATCCAAAAGGACAGGAGGATGGACTTTGTGTTTTCAGTGATTTGATCATCAAAGGTAGGCCTAAGTCATTTTCAATGCGGGCCGCCGTGCCGACTTAATTCATTTGTAATCGCTACTTGGCTGTGGGTGCCCTGTCATGATAGGTGTAGGTATAAATGATGTTGTTTTGTGTGGTAGAGGGTCGCTGTGCGACTGTGTGTATTTGAGAGAGGCTGGTATTGTACGTTTCCGTGTATTTGTCACTTTGTTTGTTTGTCTTTGTTGTATTAATTTGTTTGTGTATGAATACGTGAGGGTAAGTAGGTAGGGAGGAGTAGGCGCATAGGCGAGACAGGTGTAAGTAGGTGTTGGAGTAGGAGGAGGGACAGAGAGCGTTAGAAAATGGATCCCAGAATTGTAAAACAAATTCTGGATCTGAATGTCCACCACCAGTATCCTGAGGGGTCAACCAAGAAAGAACAATATGTCATGAAGAGGAGAGCTGACACCTTCACGATAAAGGGTAAGGATTAAGGATGCACGATAATTATCGGTCCGATATTAGGAATTATGACGTCATCCCGATAAACCCGATACCAGTATTAATAATACTGGTATCAGTATATATACAATATATATACAATATATATATATATATACAATATATTTTTTGGGTAAAAAAAAAGAAAAAAATACTGCGGTGTGGGTGGATTGGGATGAGTGGCGCTTGTTTTTCTCTCGGCTCCTCCCGTTTTGCCAGTACTGTGGTATTAGTGGTTTAGGAAGAGGGGAGTTCTTCACAAATCCAGCGCTCCCTAACTCATGCCTGGCTGTGACGTAAATGGTGTGCGGCCGTGAAGCCAGGACAGTAAACAAACATGTCGTCGGTGGTATGGGCGTTGGAGCTATGTGCAACTCAAGGCATACGCTCGAACCGGAGCTGCCTGGACGCTGCAATCATGTTGCGCACTATCCGTGCTGAGTGTGCTGACTTTTCGTACAATGTCCCACTGTCTGGCTTCCTGCATAAAGTCAAATGCTCGGCGCAGTTGTGGCGAAATGTCGCTCCTCTGTTTTAATTTAAACCGCTCCTTATATCCGTTAGCGCAGCTAGCTAGCACCAGATGCTACCAACAACAATGCACGTAAGGCCTCTCTCTCGCTCGCTCGGGCCACACATACACACACCCTCCCGGTCCTCCAGATGGCCAGTCGGTGCCTGCCGGTGAGCGTGGAAGTGTGGTCTGGCACAGGAGGAGCGGGGCTGTCAGCATCAGCTTGTAGATGGTATTTTAAACTCGATGCGCTCTGAAACTACGGGGCGGCCAAGGAAAAAAATACACATGCGTTAATCGCGTTAAAATAATTAGTGGCGTAAAACATTTTTTATTATCGGTCTTGAGAAGCAGGAAGTTATCGGTATCGGTTTCAAAAAACCAATATCGTGCATCCCTAGTAAGGATGCATATGGACTCTAGAACACAATGATAATATGCTATGGTAAAACTAATACATCTAATATTATGTCATATAAACACCAGACGGAGAACTGTACTACATCTGCAGGCGCAAAAATAATCAAACCGAGCACCTTGCCAAAGTGGTCTCTACTGCTGAAGAAGCAAACGATTTGTTTGAGGAGTTTCACTGCAGCAACATTGGTGGACACTGTGGAGTGGAGAAGACTCACTGTGCCATCATTGCTCGGTACTATTGGCCTGGCATGGAGGGTGACATACGCGAGTGGGTGAGTTGGTATCTTCAAAATAATGAGGTGGAATACACATTCAGGTTCAAAAGTAGAGCACAGAGGAGTGTAATGTAGGGCTGTGCGATTATGGCAAAAATCATAATCACGATTATTTGGTCAATAATTGATATCACGATTATTTTGACGATTATTCATTGACCATTTATTGAACTTTAAAACAAATAATATTTTACCAATAAACAAGATCAACAAATATGTTGGAGCGCACTTCCAAAACCATACTAAACATATATTAATATGATAAATAAAAATAAATTAGACCAAAATAAATGAAATCAAACATGTTGCAGTGCACTGTCACAACCTACTGAAAACTCCTTAACATATAGCCAACATTTTGGTAAAACATATTCAACATATTCCACTCAGTTAAATGTTGAAGGCTGGCCAACCGTCATGGTCCAGAAGTAACAGGAAATAAATGTTGAACTACAATTTAAGACCAAATAAAAATGTTTAGGCCACCATGGCAAATGCTGGTAGGGCTGCTCATATCATCTCTTAAAGATGTTTTGCAAGAAACACCAGGCTGTTTACATGGTCTGGTTTCAGAGATGAGCGCAGGCAGGTGACGATATTGCCACCTGTACTGAAGACCCTCAGCCACGCCCGACACAGGGGGTGCCAATCACAAAGCTTTGATGCGTTCAAGTGCATTATTCTGGCACAGGAAGATTATGTTACAGGCTATGGTTACAGGACATTAACGATAAAACAGAATATTGTTGTTCTATTTTTAGACACATCTCGCGATCGACTGGTTGGGCACCCCTGGGCTAGACCATAGGTCCGTTGTGGTGGCAAAGTAGCCAGCTGAAGCCACATCTCTCTCAACTTCCCCGCGGCATTTGTCACATAGCGCAGGCAGCGCAGACCTGCTGAAATAATACGGCATCGCGTAACGCTTGTCCAACGTGTTGACAAGTTGCTTAAAGCCCTGGTTGCTAACAGTGCTAACTGGGCACATATCTTTAGCGATGTGAAATGTAATGGCACCTGTAATATCTCTGTGTCTCTGCGAGCTCGTCGTTGCTCTGTACAATGCGTCCTGAATCAATGACTGTGATGATGTTGTGGATGAAGTCGAGCGGCATCTGCTTTTTGGTCTGCTTTTTGTTGTATTATTGCCCAGTCGTATTGCACTTTGTGGT
The DNA here is from genome assembly GCF_902827175.1 of Gymnodraco acuticeps. NCBI lineage: Eukaryota > Metazoa > Chordata > Actinopteri > Perciformes > Bathydraconidae > Gymnodraco > Gymnodraco acuticeps. The sequence goes on from NW_022990940.1 coordinate 229,905, forward strand.
TGTATTTCAGATGATTAAAGAGATTGGTTGTGTTAGCGTGTAGTGCCAACACAACCTGGTAACAAATCATGCACTGTACTTTCTTTTGCTCCACGTCGGACTCCTGAAAGCCAAAGTACTTCCAAATAGTGGAAATAGTTGTACCCTTCTTTTTAACGAGTTGCTGCTCTTGTTCTGACATCTTCGCTCGCGCTGAACACTCACAACACATGTCACTCCCACGTGGCCGAGTGGGCTTTTAGGGAGGGGCGAAGCGCACCCAGCTAAATAATCGTATTTTGTCAATTATGCTGTTTTCATAATCGTCGCAAGCCATAATCGTAATTGCGATTAAAATACGATTAATTGCACAGCCCTAGTGTAATGTGTATCTCAAAATTGCTGATGCTGTATGCGCAAACACCCTATCAGTTTAAAATATAATATAGCACATTTATTTGCACAAAATATTTCTCATAACTTTGAAATTATGTTTGTCTGTTTTAGATTGCTCAGTGTCCACAGTGCCAGGCCAAGAGAGCCAACATAAAAGAAAAGCTGGAGTACAGTCCGATAGAGGTAAAAATAAACAATGGCATACTGGTATTGTCAGTGTAGAAACACGTCAACAGTGATTTACTGTAATGCTCATGTATTTTTTTTCCCCCAGGTGACGGAGCCTTTGGAACTGGTTGGGATGGACTTGGTGGGTAAACGCACAGTAACTGATGGTGGCAACCAGTGCATATGTGTAATGGTTGACTATTTCACCAAATGGGCAGAGGCCTACCCACTAAAGACTAAAACAGCAGAAGAGGTGACCAATTGTATCCTAGATTTCTTTTACAAATTTGGTGCACCTCAAAGACTGCTAACAGACCAGGGCTCAGAGTTTTGCAATAAGGTAGTGTTGATGCAGTATGAATCCCCAATATGTAACTGTAGTTGCTGTGCTAATCTATTGCTTGTTTGTCCCAATGATAATTTCAAGGTCAACTCTGGCCTGTGTGAGACACTGGCCATAAAAAGAAGCCTGTGCTCTGCATACCACCCACAGACCAATGGCCTTGTGGAGAAGTTGAACGGCACTATCCAGAGGTATTGGTTTTCAATACCTGATGGAATTCACGCTCTTCATAGAATTACAAACACATTTCCTAATGAGTAATGATATGTTGCTTTATCTTACATGAGAACCCATATGCTCTCCTGCTTCCTCATACCTATACTTGAATTCTGCATTTTAAGGTCGTTGAACAAAATGGTGGCTGGTCACCCCAAACGTTGGGACCAGGTTCTGCATTCCACCATGTTTGGTCTTCGGACGAAAAAGCAGCTGACCACACAATACAGCCCCTACTACTTGATGTTTGGGAGGGAGGCTAGGTATCCCTCCGAGGTGCCAAAGGAGTACCTGGTAAGATGTTCTAATGTTGTCATCCGTTTCAAACGTTTTCATTTGGATCATCTGTCTTCTAGAATTCTAACTGTGATTTGTTGCAGGTCAAAGAAGAGAAAGTCAGCAGGCTGGTCGCAACGGAGGAGATCCATGAAGGCCTGAACAAACAGGAGGCTGTATTCACAGAGGTGGAAAAAAAAATGAAACGAAGCCAGGACAACGTCCGCAAAAGAAAAGAGAAAAAGGGCCAGGAGGACAACTTCCAAGTAGGGGACCAGGTGTTGTGGAGGAACGTGAGACAGAAGAAAAGGGGGAAAGCTGGACGATGACTGGTTGGGACCCTACACCATCCTGGAATTGGAGGGGAAAAAGGCAGTACTCGCTAAGGGTACAACAAAGCTGCAGACAAACATTGATCATTTAACACATTATATCCAGCCAGAGGAGAGGATCCCTGCCAAACTACAAAAGTTGTCCGATCTCTCTCCTCTGGCTGGTCCACAACACACAAAGACACAGACACAAACACCCACCGCACAAACACCCACCGCACAAACACCCACCGCACAAACACCCACTACACAAACACCCACCACACAAACGCCCACCACACAAACACCCACCACACAAACACCCACCACACAAACACCCACCACACAAACACCCACCGCACAAACACCCACCACACAAACACCCACCGCACAAACACCCACCACACAAACACCCACCGCACAAACACCCACCACACAAACGCCCACCACACAAAACACCCACACACAACGCCCACCGCACAAACACCACCACACAAACGCCCCACCGCACAAACACCCACCACACAATAACACCCACCGCACAAACCCACCGCACAAACACCACCACACAAACGACCCACCCACAACACGCCCCATCCAACAACGCCCACCACACAAACACCCACCACACAAACACCTCCATCCATGGACGGCGAGGCCCAAATGGCACCAAAAGATCCTGAACTTTGTAAGTAAACAGACAGAAAGTACACTCCAAATGATGCATTTCACAAATAACTTCCATTGCTATATTTCCAGTAATTTGACAAATATGGACAGGGAGGAGAAAGCAAACGCTCTGGTGCAAGTTTGGGCCATATAAAGTGTACTCGGAGAACATAATGGACTTGGCCCCAGGGAAGTGGTTGGAGGGAGAGGTAAGTTACAAAACAAAATAATATTGGACTGATATTTATTTAGATTGTATCACAAGTTATTTTTGTACTCTTAGATCGTCAATTCATACATAACTATGGTGGGAAGGAAAGCTGGCGCTCTAACATTGGACTCCTACCTCATGACGTCGCTCTGGGAGGGAAAGCACAAAGGTTCTTTGAGAAGTGTGAGTAGGACTATATATTAGGATTTCTTTTTTTGTACATAAGTAGGCCTATGTATTTTGTGTATATGTATGTTTGTATGTCCATACACACCAGGGCTCGACATTAAGGACTGCCCGATGGCCCGGGGCCATCTAGTATTTAGCTCGGGCAATGAAGCCTCACCTGCTGGTTGCCCGATCGGGCAATCTATTATGCCAGTATCATGCAGCTCGGGGATCCAGTAATGAGTGACCCGACAGTAAAACTAAACATATCTATAACTAGTTTAGGTAGTTTGAGAGGTAATCAAAATAGCTACGTGTGATATTCTAACCTGAAGTGTGTGTTTTGTCCGCTCACCGCTGCAGGTGATTATGCAGAGCTGCGTGTCGACTCGTCAGCAGCAGCTGATCTCTCTCTCCCATCAGATTAGACTTTACTCGCGTTTATGTCCATATCGATCAGATCCAGCTAGTTCTAGCTAATGATATGACTACCTGCTTATTAAAAGACACCTAAACAATAAGTGTCGCTATGCAACCGGGTGAGGCCACAAAGTATAGCGCAGCATTATGCATTTGTTTACATGCCCACCGGAACCCCGAGGCATTACCAACAGATCAACGCACAATCAACCCATACAGGACATCTCTTTCTTTAGACATTAGAATTGACTATTCTTGTCTGTCACATACTCTTCTTGTCTGTCACATAAGTGGCGCAACTGAAGCGGTATTGCGCTAAAGGGAAATTATTTTGACCGAAGAGATTTAGATTTGCCGGCTAACGGGAAATCTGACGTCGCCATTTTGTGTGCTTCGCGGATGCGCTCGGCTCCTCTCGACTGCTGCTCGGGTCTGCTCGGTCAGCTTCCGGATGAGGAGGCATTCGACCAATTTACAGTAGATAACTTTACAAACATTTTTAACAGGGGCCATAATAGTGTAAATAATGTTTGTTTTGGCAGTTATAACTGAATGTAATGTTTTCTACTTTTTTACATCTGGGAAGGCATCTGCCTTCATCAGATGGAAAGTGTCTTGACCAACAACTTAAGTATTTCTTATAGCTATGCAGGGCATGCAAGCGAGCAAACACAAACAAACAAGTGAAATGAAGAATACAATTGAAATTGTACAATATAATATTGTGGTCGTTCATCTTATAATTCAGTCTAGAGAACCAGACAGCATCTACACTAAGACCTGCAAAAATCTAAATGTTCTAGGGTGAGGCCCCCCAAACCCTTCGTGCGTAATTTCGTCCGCGCACATTTTTCAGGGCAATCTCTATTGCAGCAGCACGCCTTAATGTCACAAGCTTGACCTCGGCAAACCCCGGGGCTGAGTTAGCGATGATCTTGGGGTTAATAAACCCAAGCAGGTGAAGCTGGATCGTTATCCAGGGAGATTGTTTTCAGGAAAGAAGCGCACTTTTGCCGCTGCATGGTACACAACAGACCATGGCTTGAAGATTCGTTAAAAGCAGACGCAGCCTTTTGTTTCCCCTGTAGACAGTTTAAAGTGAATACGTCTTCATCTGATGCGGCTTTTACTGTCAAAGGTTTTTGCGACTGGAAACACGCATTACAGACTGATAAAGGACTGCTAAGGCATGCCGCATCAAAAGAACACATTTCATGTGAGAGTTTGTGGAGAGAGAGAGAGAGATACGCGAGGAAACAAATAAGGAAATGAGTACTTTGGTGCAGATCAGCTGCACGGAGCCGTTATTACGTGTCAGCTGTCGTTTATATTATAGCTTTTTTAGCTGTCAACCTTGCTCGTGATTTGCCAGTGTTTGTGCTGCCACGCACACAATGTTTCAAAGTGGTTGCTATGTTGCCCTTTATTTGTGTATGTTTGCGATAAGTGTGCGTCTTTACGCAATGCTGTTGGCCTTGCTGTTTGAAATATATTGTGCCGCAGGCCCGCAGCACGTGACGGTTTTGTGTGCCCTCCCATGAAAATCATAGGCCCTCCCTTTAGATTTGTTCTGGCGCCGGGTCTGGGAGAGACCCTCCCGCTACGGGCGGCCGTGCCTGGGTGGAGACTGCGGGTGCAACCTCAAGCTCCGCGGAGCTGGCTTGGCCATGTACCGGGCATTACTTCACCGCGACTCGCTCTTTTGGCGGGGAAACAGCTGGAGTGTAAATGTGTCTGGCGGCTATGTCTGTGGGCGTTACAATTCGCCGCAACGGGGAGTGGCGGGGGTCGTCAGGTTCCAACGTGAGATGTAGATGTAACGTTCTTGCCGTCTGAAGTCACTGTTGATAATTATACAATCAGTATTTTAATTGTTTACAAATGCACACAATTGTTACAGGAGCACACACTATTTATATCCTATTTATGTTGCTCTCAAAGTACATCAGATTAATGGATTTCAATTTTCAAATATATCTCCTGAAATTGTCAACAAAAACAAAAAATCCCAAACAATGTGTGACAGTTGAATCATGTATTACACAGTAATAGTAGTCTATTACCTTTTAATAGTTTAATGGAGATATCAACTGAAATGGTTGTTTCACTCCTGCATATGTTTAAAGTGCATTTGGTGAAACTTGATTTAAATTAGCATAGTTTAAAAGCTAACTGATATTAGTCTACATTTAAAAAGGGTATAGTGTTTACATTCAATGTAACCATAATCTGTTATAATAGTGAAGATGTTGGCTGGCATACTCAGTTGAATAATATGTATTTGATGGTTGTAATATCCAGGTCTTTGTGATTTAAAGGCTATGCCATATTAAAACAATGTGGTGATGATTTGTCATGTTTGCAATCTTTGCTATAATCGATTAAATGTACACTAAATTCCATGACCAGGAGTCTAGATTAGAAATGAGGTGTAAAATAAATGCCCGTTCCTAGCTGTATTTGCATCCATAGCATTAGTTTCCTCACACCACATTTACAGAACCTTTTTGGATATAATGTTACAACGCAGTTTGAGTGTGTACTTCAGCTACATTTTTTAGCAAAGACTTTAATGCAAATGCAACATGAATGTTTTCATAGGAAGACCTACTCTAATAGGTAGCGATGATAGTCTATATAACGTGTTTTTCTTTGCAGGATACAACGAGAGATGAGGCCCTATCATCCGTCACTGTTGGTGTGCTGACTGTTCTCAGCGAAGACAGTCCTCAGGAGGGTCCAAGTTCAATCCACCTCGAACCCATCTCCACTGACATTGTGCTTGAGGGAGGTATTGTCATGGAAAAGATCAAAAACTTTCCACAGGCCTGTTATTTGGCCTGATATATGCTTTGCATTTAGATCACCCAAAATGCATGGCAAATACTCTGAGGTTCGTTCAAACAGTGATGCTTGGACTGGGAACCAAAGCTCTCTCACCTAAACTATTAATTTTGAGAAACGCTCTACTGGATTAGACCTTAGTCAAGATAGTCATCAGCTATCACATAGAACTTGGCACTTAAAAAAGTTGCACTGTTAAATGTTATGACAACAGTGTGTTACTCTGGGGAAACTGTTATAACTCTGTCAATTGTTGAGAGCAAAGTACAATGTACTCTTCTTCATAGTGGTCATTATATATTTTTTATTTTTACAATTGGTGTGTTGTGCACTGCTGTTTTTATTAAGATAAGGGTTTTGAGTTTAAAAAGCACTGTTTGTTGGCACTTGAAAATAAATGTTATATTGCAATTAAATCAATTTGTGTTTTTAATGCATTATTTTTGGAGATCGTTGGAGTTTACACAACGTGTTTAGAGATTTGTTGTAGTACAATTATCTTAGTTAGCAGGAATTAGTTTGTTTAATTTAATAGTAAAATAGTAAATTACGAGTTAGTAGAATTTAAAAGGGTTAAGTTCTGGTGATTTGTATATTTAAGTAGGGTTTAATTTGTTCATTGAGTTCACACAAATAAAAAAAATAGGTTAATGCAAAGCATGCCTTTTAAGTTTACATAACTTAGTTTACATAAGTTTACATAACTTAAAAGGTTTGTGTCAGCTGTACTTCTCAAAAGTTACCACAACTTATTAAGTTTTACAGTATATCTAATAATTAAATAATAAAATTCAATAACATGCTTTAACCACCAGGTGTCCCTTTCTATCAGCTCTGCACCGTTATGGTGTAAATACAGCCTATCTACCAATTGGATCAAATATAAAAGTCAGCCGAATTAGTGTTGATACTGCAAGGAGACGTATTGTGTGAAAAGAAATGTTGTTTAATTGCTTATATATTTATGATCCACGTCACGTTTTCAGTTTTGGCGGCAGTTCTTCCTGCTTGTCTAGAAGTCTTCTCAGCAGGGCTCTATAAATAGAGAACTACGGCAGATATCAGGGACGTGCACAGACATTGGAAGGGGCTATTGCTCTAAACTGGAAAAAGGGCCTCCCCCCGAAAAACACAAGACCTTTTGAAGATTGTAACTTGTTTTTAATGTAAAAGGAACCAAACGATTATTACATCAACTACATTGAACAGTAAATCACATCTCATAACAAAATAAGCGAAGGCGACTACTTGCATTCGGTGACTTGATTTTAAAAATGAAAAACAGGGACATTTTTTGTTTTGCATGCAGTCCATATCTCATTAAAATATCTAATGTTAGTAACTATTAAAGATAAAATTGGGACAATTCTGTTCTAATGTAGTTTGACTAGACCATTGTAACTGTTGTGCAGACATACTGATAAAATAGGCCTCTAACTAATTACCTTAAATAAACTCACAAATTAATTAAACCAGTTCAATACGCATTATTCGTATTCTTATCATTCTTTATGAGCGCAGTAACGGTAAGGTATCTAATTACTTAGTTATTTAGTATTCCATAACTTAGTAACAGGTCAAACTAAAGTGGTAGGGACATGGCAGAAATCCGACAATGAAGCGGGACATTGAACTGTTCACCCGTGAGAGGGCGATCAAGAGAAGAGAGAGCGGCCCCGTTGAGGGAGTTTACAGATGAAAAGACACAGAAAGACAGAAGCACAATAACAACAAGTAAGCTATATTTAGGTGTTTTTTTGTAAATAACCGACGGTATCAAGAGGAAGTTAAGTCCCCTGGTTTGTCCCTTATACCCTAACTGCCATGAGAGAACTCAAAATCAAGTTTCCAAAATTCGACACTGAGGTGCTTAACCCACCGGCAGATGACAGCGCTGACAAAGTGTGTTTCCCGCAGCGAGACGCTGCAATACTAATTATGGGCTTATTATGTTGATCCGGCCACAACAGACAAAAATAAAAACAAACTCTCGCTCTCTCCAGAGGGGCAGGTCAGCCAAAAAGGCCAAACGGGCCGTTGCCCGGGCAACGTTAGCCCGTACCATAGACCGGTGGTTCCCAAACTTTTTGTGCCCAAGGCACACCAAAGGACAAGTACAAATCTCAAGGCACACCTATTGTGCAAAATAGCCCTTATAACACGTGTTATCACTCATAGCATGTAAAATATCTGTAAATGTGCATAATTATTTACTAATGCCAAATAAAATGTGACTCAGACAACTATATTACTCATGAAATATTTATTAACGAAATATTTCAGAAATTAATTTGAAACTTTATCAAATTAGGCTTCATCAAAGCAGCAACACACTCATTTAAACCAGACAGGTCACAAAATTAAAAATGATGCAAAGGAAACTCAGCAGAAATTCAGCACAGAGAACTGTCAATGCAAGGAAGCTGCATTGTCCATGGTCCTGAACTACAAATTATAAATGTAACATATCAGCAATCAGCATTGAAACATGTGCTATTGTAAATATTTTGCCGATTTACAAATTAGTGACATACATGTGCCTGCCTGTTGGGGCGCGCAGAATTTTTTAATCCTTGGTGGCACTGAGGAGAGGGCCACTCGCAAGTCATGTAAATCAGAGTAGAGAACGCCAACTCCAGAGATGGGGTCGTTACTAAAAAAATGTAATATATTACATATTACTTTAAAAAAAATATATATATATATTACACTACTTCGTTACTATCTACATAAAGTAACTCGTTATTTTACTCGCCGAGCACGTACGAACTGCGCATGCGTGAGTGGCAATAACTTTCCTTACCAGCAGGCGGCGGTAGTGTGTATTTCTCATTCAAAACAGGCAACAACCGGAAGACAGAGAAGAAGAACAGACTACGTGATATAAACAAACAACAAATAGCGTGTGCGGTAGCTTCACCTTAGCATGTGTTCTTTGCAGGTGTTTGTTGAGGTTTGACGTGGTGTTTACAGCAGTGGATAACAGCTTCTGGCCTGGACACAGTTTGCACCTCACCGTCACATTCCTGTCTATTCTTCGGACTAACTCAAAATAATGGGCATACCCCTCGAGAGTTATCGCTGACTCAGGCATGTTTATGCAGCACTGCACGTGGAGATGTGGACGCGCAAGTCGCGAAGATTACGTATATATAAACCTACAAAGTAGCCTACTGATATAGTAAATTAAAAAAAAAATTGTTTTGTGTAGTTGTATATTGCAATAATAACGTATGGTTGTCACAAAATCCCACGGCACACCCGGACCTGCCTCACGGCACACCAGTGTGCCGCGGCACACCGTTTGGGAACCACTGCCATAGACTGTATATATAAAGGCCTGTACCTGTGCACGTCCCTGGCAGATATGTAATACTTAATGCAGCCGAACCATGTATTACAATGCCGTTATATGATGACTTTCAAAGAGAAAAGCAAGCACACTCGGAATAAAGTTTTATTTTGTTTTTAAAAAACATTTTCAGATTTCACATCACATAAACCCCAAATCCCAGCATGCATTGCGGCTAAACCATCCAATCATCGAGCTGAGGAACTTGCCTACGTCAGTTTCCGGTTTCATTTATCACCGATGTATTTTGTTATACACACATTCCTTCACTTTTACATTTTAATTTGCATTAAAGTATTTCGCGAGGCCTTCTAACATGTTTTTAAATATAACTACGGTTGTAGTTGAAGAGTTTGTAAATTAACATGAACCGTGAACATGAAGCTGTTGCCTGGCAACTCAATCGCACAACGTCACGTCCGTTAATTCCACATCCACACCAGATCTACACGCATGGATTAACATCGATTTAATACATTAATGTAGCCTTTGTTTCTGCTAAAAGAGGTGTCGACCAGCTGGGACAACAAGACAATTGGCGTAATCGAGTGTGACTATTAAAAAATAAATCATTATTATATGAATATTGACAATAACAACCGACCGTCGGGGTAGCATTTGCTTGGCATTTCTGGTTATTTCTCCACTGGTTAACATGGGTTAACAATACCGTGTAACTGTCACGTTTGAAGGGACGAAATCGTGACATCTTCACGTCTCCCAACATGGTAAATCGTCACATGTTCACGTCTTGCCGTGATATCGGGTTGGTTCTGTCAGTGAGAGTGGTGTTTAGTATACAGCAGCCTGTGACTGCCAATAATAGTTGAAATGTCTTCCTTATAATTGTAAGCAGTTATGAAATACCTGTTTGTGAAAGGTTATTTGTATTTTGTATTGTTCATATAGAAACCACACCACTGCTTTCTGCTCACTGGTGAGTTCGCCTATGAATGAGTGTGAAGCACATCAGGCTGGCAGTCGTATGGGCATTGCACTATGGTAGTTGTTATTTGCACATTGTTAATCATGGGCGATGCATCCTTAAATTGTTTAACTGTGAGGTGTTAAGGCCCTGACACACCAAGCAGTCACCAGAGGACTCGCCGACGCCGACGTCGGCTGTTGCATCGCGGTGTTCTCCTGCGTCTTGGCCATGTGTCGCACAGGAACACACCGCAAAGACTTCAGTGCGTGAGTGGCAATAACTCTCCTTACCAGCAGGCGGCGGTAGTGTGTATTCGTCATTAAAAATAGGCAACAACCGGAATACAGAGAATTGATTGATTGATTGAAAGGTTTATTAACAGCTTGTATATTGGGTACAGTACAGTACAGCTCAAAACATACAATTGTTAAGGGGATGCAGACCAGAGAAAGACTTTCGTCTTGTTTACATCAGGGTCCCCCATTTCCAATTCATCATGTCATTTAAGACATATAAGACATATTTGACATACAGATGGCTTATTTACAATTTACATACAGGTGGTTTATTTACATACAGATTGCTTGTTTACAATTTTCATTTTAGATTTCGTTCTAATACATCCTAACCGGACATTTAAGACATACCAAGTCTACAGATATACAGTTAGTAACAGAGTCTAAAATGCGAGTATATACATAGATGGGGGGGGGGAAGCTGTCCATTGAACGACAGGTTGAGATTTGTACCATTACCGGGGCCAGTTTTGCAATGCTCTCCCCCGAAGGTGCTCTTTAAGAGAGGTTTTGAAGGTAAGTATAGTTTTACTTTCCTTTACAGTTGTGGGAAGAGCGTTCCACCTTGATGTGGCATAATTGCGAAACGTGTATTCCCCCTTTTTTGTGCCAAATCTGGGTTTCACAAGATTTGTGGAGCTCCCTCTGGTGTTATGATCATGGTATTCCTTGACCTTTGGGAAGAATTTTGACATGTACATGGGTACCATAGAGGTGTAGTGGATCTTGTAGACCAGGCCCATTGCAAGTAGCTGTACTCTGTCGTCTACTCTAAGCCATCCTAGGTTGTCAAAGTGGGCAGAGGTGAGGTGGGTTCTAGATGAAAGGTCAAGCAGTAGTCTGACCAGTTTATTTTGCGATGTTTGAAGTTTTATTTTTAGCGCCTTGGAGGTGCTATGGTACCATGACGTGCAAGCATAGTCATAGTACCCTTGAATGAGTGCTCCTGCCAGAGTTTTCAGGGTGTTTTAGAAGAAGAACAGACTGATATAAACAACAACAAATAGCGTGTGCAAACTGCAGCCTGGTTATGATCCACTGCTGTCTGCCCGTCTTTGGTGCTCCACAACTACCCGAAGGGGCAAGTGTCCTGTACCGGGTGTACTGGGTTCGCAGATAATCCCACTTCTTCCTCAGCTCTTTCTCTGAAGCACACAAATAAACGATGTAAGCATTGTGGCTAGTTAGCATTTCCAATTCATATCTATATGCAGTGCCAAACTGCACAGCTAGCAACAAGATAACAACAAAACACAAGGTTGAAATAACAAATTACATTTCACGTTAACGTCACTGTACGCTGGCCAACAATAAAAAGCCAACAATATCTGCTAAAGAGCTCAATTGATGAAAAATATAATCTTACCCGAGAAACCAAGTTGCGTTTCAATCTCTCGCCAGAGTCTGGTTTTCACTACTCGGTTCGAGTATCTTTTCTCTGTGATGTCGTACAGAGCTGGCCTCTCCTGGATCAATGTGATGAGCAGGTCTTCGTTTGCGTCATTCCAGATCGCCATGATGAGATGAAAATGAATATCAGTCTGTGTGTGCCTTCTTAAATCGTTTGTTTACGTCCCTCACTTCCGTTTCGCTTCTCATGCACTGATTCGCTAGCTGAACAGCCAATCAGAGTGATTGTTTGGTCCGACTGCCAGACCCGATGCATGGCCGATTCAACGCATCGGGACAGGCAGTCCAAATAAGGCGTGTCAGGGTCGACGGTGCGGGACACACCAAATTGAGTTTGGGCGATAGGACACGCTTCGTCTCCCGATTTACGAAAACAGCCGAAATCGGCCTGGTGTGTCAGGGCCTTTATACAATTGTACTGTACTCTGGAGAGTTGTTTAAGGTAAAGCACCACCTTGCAGGATAATCATGATTACTTCCAGCATCGATTCAAGTCATTCTGTCTTATTTTTGTGTAAAATACTTTTATTTTATTTTGTGCCCTTGATGACTCTGCATAATGCCAGTTGCTCTGGATTAGTGCCCCGAGGAATGACTGATAGAGTTTAGCACTGATTTTAAAAGCACAGGGTTAGGGTTAGGGATCGAAGTCCGTTCATCAGGGTAAGAAGAGACTCATGATATCAGAGATCTCGCTGCACTGAGATGTCATTGTGTATCTATGCATATGTCATAACAACAGATGTATGAGCTTAATCCAGCCCAGAAACAATTGTAGTCATTTTCCTAATGCAGATATTTGTATGAATGTCAAAGACATTTAACAGCAACTTCATAATTTAAATGACTGATATTTTTCATGAAATAAATATTACATATATTCACTTTATCTAATTTAACAAGAGCTTATGTATATCTGCATCATTGTTTGAGATAATAGGCAGCCTAACACATGTTAGCAAAATAATAAATACTTTTTAAAGCATCATTGACTGCTCTTTATTCTGCAATATGAAATTAGTAGATTTTGAAAGGGCAACTCTGTTTGCACCTAGAGGTGATACGACTGTATATTTGAAATGTAGTCCTTTTATTTACAATCCCCTCTTATAATGTGCATTCATTGTCAACACATGTAGTATTTAGAACATCCTTATGTCACCAACATGGTTCAGATTGTAGACTTCATGAGCATTTTCAGAGATTACTTTATTTAGATCATTCAAAAATAAAGAAATATGAAGCGAGGGCTTGACAGAAAACACAAAATTAAGATATTCTCAAAATCCTGCTGACAAACAACTGAATAAAAACGCTGCAACAAACCTACAAGATAACCTCTTCGTTAAAGGTGAACAAATCTATCTTATATATAATAAGAAAGGAACCTATAATAATAACTAAAACTAATAATACAAATACAATGAGGGCAGCACCACTTAATTGTAAGGGACCAGGCCAGGCAGCATGTGTGGTTCTTCCACAGGCCCCTGGCTCCTCTTCTCAGTACGGTCACTTTTCTGCACGAGTCGCAGGCTTTATAACCTTCGGGCAGCCGCAGCTTGGGATGCTGGACACCACCTGAGAGACGGGGTAAAAATACACAACAATAAGACACATCGGCAACACTATCTATATGAGCTGAACATGTTTGTAGACTGTTTTTACTGTCTAATGATGATCAGCTGCAGAAAGGACCAGGTCAATGTTTAATTGCATGTCATCCCTGTCTCACCTGTCCCCACAGCAGGCTGCCGAGACCCAGACAGGCACAGATCAGCCACTGCTGCCAGTTCAGAGCCACACAGCTGAAGGGTGAGCCCCCAACCTGCACAATGAGGATCTACAGGAGGAAGGGAGACACAGCATCATCCAGCGAATCTTTCATTACTCCTCACTGTGAACCAGACCAGGTGTGACGATAGCCCTCCCAGGTTACCTGGGCGAGGAGGGTTCCCAGGAGGATGACGCAGAAGATGGTGTTTTTGAAAATCCCCTCGAACACGTTTTTCTCTCCATGGATCTTCCTTGCGTTGATCTCATTGAAGATTTGCATGAGTACAAACGTGTTGAACACTATGGTGTAGTGTACAGAGGGCGGGGCGTGGAGGGGGGCGTTTCTGCCACTGGCAATGTTGAGCAAAATCTCACCTGTGAAAGGGAGGGTCAAAGTAATTCATCATTAATTAGTAAGTCAGTTGTAATAAGGCTATCAAATGTTTCTTATTAGGAGGTTTTAAGTGAGCCTGTTTTAGACCACTAAGGTTTGCTGCGTTCACTGACCATGGTAGATCAGGGTGAAGATTACGGCCAGCTGGTAGATGGCGTGTCCGACAATGTTCTTCATCATGGTGTGAGAAATGAGGGGCTTGTCGCGGCCGTAGGGTTTCCTGAGCAGCAGCGCGTCGGTTGGCTGCTCGGTGGCCAGAGCCAGTGAAGCAAAGGTGTCCATTATGAGGTTCACCCACAGCATCTGCACAGCTTTCAGAGGAGAGTCCTGGCAACACACACACACACACACACACACACACACACACACACACACACACACACACACACACACACACACACACACACACACACACACACACACACACACACACACACACACACACATTCTGAGTCGCTCAGTCTACATTGATATCCAGAACTGTCACGCTTCAATTTAAAACACACAGTTTGATAAAGTTGAATTAAGAAAACAGAGACCCACATCTTTGGACCATGAATACTTCCTCATTTTGTGTTTGACGATTCTCTTTAGCATGCCATGCATTTAATGTTATCTGTCATGTTTAAAAGAAGAAAAAGAGATTCCCAATGAACATGTTCCTGTTTGAAGCCAGTGTAGTTCACTCGTCTACACCGTCTTTGAGGCTTTGAAAAAGAGACTGAACCATGAAATTGTTCCCAGTGGCCCACCCAGCACCTTATGGTAGCTCGGCAGCCTTTTTTAGCAACAGGGTGAGTGTGTGGGTGAATATTTAAAGTAATTCTGTCCAGCAGAGGTGTCAGGAGGCTGTCACCTGGGTGATACAGGCCCCGGTGAAGGCCACGATGACGGCGACAACATTGACTGTGAGCTGGAACTGCAGGAACTTGGAGATGCTGTCGTAAACATTCCTGCCCCACTTCACTGCCTGCACGATGCTGCTGAAGTTATCGTCTGTCAGGATGATGTCAGACGCCTCCTTCGCCACGTCCGTCCCTGCAATGCCCTGCACAACACAGCATGGTGGTTAGTCAACGCAAAGCTTACACCAGAACTGACTCTGAGCCTAGGTTTAGACCAGGACTGGTGTTGCATCGCAGGTGGATCATGAAGTCATCAATATTTGTTTTCTTAGAGGAATAGCCTAAAACGGTTGATAGTAGAAAAACATAAATGATGCAGAATCAATCATTTTATATTTTCCGTTTCTCAAATCAATAGTAATTTGTTACAGTAATAATTGTACAAAGTTTGCAATAAGAATCAGTCTGATGACATTAGCGCCAATAGTTACCATGGCAAAGCCAACATCCGCTTTCTTGAGGGCAGGGCCGTCATTTGTTCCATCTCCAGTTACCGCGACAACCTGCCTCTTCTCCAGCACAGTGCTGTCGATGATACCTGAGTAATGATGAGCACAAGCGGCTTAGACACACTTAAGGGCAAAATTCTGATGGTCTTTGAAAACAGCTAGAACACTGTTGTTCTCTGTTGTTTTGAGCCCCTCCTTTCAGCATGTTTGATCTATTTCTTAAATGTAGGGTTCAGGGTTTCCTCTGAATTTGTATACAGTATATGCATACATTAAAGGTTTGCTTGCCATTGATTTTGATGTTTTTATTACATTGCCATACTTGTCCCAATCCCCGTCTATGTGACCCCTACGACTCTCCTTGACCTCGTTTAGTGTGGCTCACCTTTGACCAGATTGTATTTGTCGGTCGGAGACGATCTGGCAAGGACTCTCAGATTCGGCCAAATGTTGTCGATGAGCCCCTGCTCAATCTGCACAAAAACCAAAACGAGATAAACATGAAGTGTTAGTTGAGTAACATACATTTAAATCAGTGTAGCAGACTGAAATTAGGCTAGTTTCCCCTAAAACTGTTGTTAGTGTGCCTACAAGGGTTAAAAAGAGAATTAAAGTGGTTGTAGAACATATCAGGGACAGGACATTTAAAAAGGACAACAATCTAAAATGTACCTTTCACAATGTGTATAGTGCCAGAAGTGCTAAAATGTGAAGTTGTTGGAACTACAAAGAACTGTGAGGGGTCATGATGGATTGAGATCATACACTGATGTCTGTGATTCAGTCTATCTTTGTCTGACCTCTCCCTGACTGTTGCGGATCAGTCGGTTGAACTCCTTGCCGTCCATACACAGGAAGTCCTCTCCAGTGTTCAGGATGCCACATTTGCAGGCTATGGCCCGGGCAGTACTGATGTTGTCCCCGGTTACCATGCGGACAGTGATCCCGGCCTGCTGGCACTTTCTGATAGCTTCTGGTACCTGATGAGGACAACAGAAGGAACAATAAGAAAAGGTGCTCAAAGATTCTGTTGATACACTCATTGTCATAAAGTGTTCCCAAAACTTCTCTCCTTCAAACGAATGTCTTCCGTTTACCTCTAGAGCTCCTCTAAATATCAGCACAGATAGTTATCTGAATTATTTTCTCTCTCTAACACGCTTAAAAGAGACACATTTCATAATTCCACTAGTTGAAAACCTTCACAAAGTGCTGACATACTGTGTATTTCTACTGTTATTGACTGGTTGCCTCCATGTGTCCCTTTGTAAAGACCGAATGACGTACCTCAGGTCGTACAGGGTCTTCAATGCCGACCACAGCGATGCAGGTGAGGTTGCTGAGGATGTCTCCCTCGTCTTCCCAGTTGGGCTCTCCGTCAGCGGCTGGGAAATCTTTGTAAGCTAGGCAGATGGTCCTGAGGCCCTGAGACGCCATCGGCTCGATCACCTGCTTCATAATTTCTTTTCGTTTCTGAGTTCTGAAGGGAATGGCCTCGCCGCTGGATGCCAGGATCATACAACACCTGGAACAACAGGAAAGAGTCATGTAATCATCATATAACTGAGCCAGAGTTGTGTGAGCAGTAGCAGCAAACCTACTTCAAGAGCAGGATCTCAGAGGCCCCCTTGCTGAACATTCGGTAGCTGCCATCAGGGTTATATAGCACGGTGCTCATAGACTTCCTCTCCGAGTTGAAGGTGTAGACCTTGAAGAGACTCTCTTCTGGTATTTTTTCGCGGATGGCCTGGTAGTGTCGGTCCAGCTTGAGGGAGAATCCCAATAAGGCACACTCAGTCTTGTTTCCTATCTGGCTAGGGAGCCCACCATCCTTCTCTGGAGCCTGCAGGACACAGCAGCAGAGAGGGTGCCAAATCACAGCAAAAGTTAAATGTATTTCATTACAAATCAGGTTCTTTAAAGGGTGTGTGAATCAAATGCAGCAGCACATGACATCAATCCAATAGCATTGGCAACACACAACAACAAATGAGATAAGAAGTGCTCAATGTTTTCCAGGGCCTTAGATCAAATATATGACAATTTGGAGATCTGTAATGACAAATGTGGCTTCTTTAGTAATTAGTAAACCATGGCAAGCTGTCCATAACCAGAAGCCAGAAAATGATGAAAAGTAGCAAAATAACGGGACCACCAGTGGGAAACACTTCCTTGAGCTTCCTGAATGGACAGGTATTTTTTAAATCTCACCAGTATCTTGGAGGTGTACGCGCAGTTGACCCCTATGCCCGTGGTGAGCAGATCCATGGCCGATGCTGGGATGTCTTTCAACCTCGGCAACCCTTTGTAATAGTGCCCTGTAATGAAAACCTGCACGACCGTCATGCGGTTCATCGTCAGCGTGCCTGTCTTGTCGGAGCAGATGGCTGTGGCGTTGCCCATCGTCTCACAGGCGTCCAGGTGGCGAACCAAGTTGTTGTCCCTCATCATTTTCTGACAAATGGGGAATTCAGAGTTACCCGATTTGAAGTGCTTTATTCTGAATTGACTACAAACATTTACAGAATGGACAGTGTTTCAGACAGGATTGTCTGGCAGTGGACAGTTTTGAAAGGCTTATCCAATCCAATCCACTTTATTTATATAGCACAGTTTAAAAACAGAGGGTTTGCCAAAGTGCTTCACAATGAACATAACATTATAATAAAATATAATATTACACGAATAGATAAAAAAGCACACATAAGAATAAATACAAGGCACATAAAGGCTATGGACAGACAGTAAAAGCATACAAATAGGTAAGACATAGCTCAGACTGACTGGTAAGCGAGGGAAAAGAGGTGGGTCTTTAGGCGGGACTTGAAAGCTTCAAGAGTGGGCGACAATTTTACATGAGGGGGCAGGTCGTTCCAGAGCCTGGGGGCTACCGATGAGAACGCTCGGTCTCCCCTGGTCTTTTTCTTTGTTTTTGGGACTATCAGCAGCAGCTGATCAGCCGACCTCAAAGCCCTTGAGGGGGTGTACACATGTAAGAGGTCGGAGATGTACTCTGGGGCCAGCACATTAAGAGATTTAAAAACAAACAATAAAATCTTAAAATGGACTCTAAAATGAACAGGAAGCCAGTGGAGCGAAGCCAGAACTGGTGTGATGTGGTCAAACTTGCGGGTTCCTGTAAGCAGCCTCGCCGCAGCGTTTTGTACGCTTAACACCAACATGGAATGTAGCAAATGTTGTCCTTAACCTAATGCTGTTGACTGTACATGTTCAGTGTGGGAGTGACAGGCTGTGTAATGTTGTGTACTAACAGACCTTGACTGAATAGGCCAGGGAGATGGTGACTGCCAGAGGGAGACCTTCAGGCACAGCCACCACCAGCACCGTCACACCGATGATCAAGAACTTGACCAAGAACTGCACGTAGATGGGCATACAGTCGCTGGACCAGGGAACACCCTGCACCCAGAAGGTATCGATCAGGAAGCGAGTGATGAGGATGAGGACGGTGAGAGACGACATGAGCAGTCCTGAAGACACAGATGAAAATACATTTTAGTTCCTTAATGAGCAGTGAAAAGTGTTTTCATGCAGAGACCAAACTGAGAGTAAACTGAGACTAAAACCCAGTTTTTCTCATGAGATGACGATGAGTTATCAATGGAGTGTCTACATTGATTTTCAAAAGGGAAGAGGACCACCCTTGTATGAGAGTGGGAGGTCATTGTTTCACCACACACTGGAACTCATGATGGTGAAATCATGATTTGTATGGTAGTTTTTTGACAGTTGTGATTTGTATTATTAGACAAAAGGAGAGACAAATACATGTGTGTGTGTGTGTGTGTGTGTGTGTGTGTGCGTGTGTGTGTGTGTGTGTTATGTGCACAGCCAATCATGTAGTTAAGTTATTAAGGTTACAAACTGTAATAGAAGGCCAAACAATGATATGATTTAATATAATCAGTACCGGCTTTGCCGATCTGCATGGTCAGTTTGTTCAGCTTCAACTGGAGGACTGACTTGGTCTTCGTTGATAGATTTTTCTTCTTTTCTGGTTGTCCATCCTCGTTGAGCGGCCGCATGTCCATCGCAACGTCATCATCGTTTTGTCCTACAGAGGATAGGAAGGCAATAACACAAGTCGAGTCTATGAAGCCAGGTTTAACCCAGCATAGCAGCTGATGTTGGTCGATGTAGTCTAAGAGACTGAAATCTGTATTGTTATGACTAAATCAAACTTCAACTACTTGAATGAAGCACTAAAGTTATAATGATTCATGGTAAGCAGTCTCTAGAATAATCAAATTACTTTGTGTTCTGAACTTACCTTTGATGTCCACCTGCTCTTTCTTTTGTTTGCCATCTTCCTCACCAGCATCATCACTGTCATCTTCCTCACCAGCAGCAAGCAGCGCGAAGATGATTCCAGTCTGAGAGTTCACTCCAACAGCAGTGACCAACATCTTGCCAGAGCCCTCCATCACATGGGTACCTGAGGGGGAGAGACAGGAGTTGATCATGATGGAAGCTTCAGACGGTAGGGCTTTTGGATTATTCTGGACCTTACTGAGATCACGATTATTGGGTGGTATTTAAATCAAATAAATTGAATTGAAATAATATGCATGTTGTTTATCGTTCATGGTCCTTTTTCCTGATGTGTTTTCATGTGAATGGAGAAGGGTGGCGCACCTGACAGCAACATGGGGTCGTTGTCGACACTCTTCTTCACATGATCCGACTCCCCGGTCAGAGAGCTCTCATCAATTTTCATATCGTTGCCCTGGATCAGGACGCCGTCAGTAGGCAGGAGGTCACCTGGAAAAACAACCAACAGGTACACTGTAACAACAGCTCACCCTCATCAGGTCCTCATCACAACATTGTATCTGTCACATGAGGACTGGAGGATAACAACAATAAAATGATTGTATTGAAACAACTTTCAGACACGATTATTCCGTCTACAAAAGAAGACATTAGACCTGTGTTCTTCTCTGAGAGCCAGAGTCATTGTTACATTGAACTGAGAGCGTTACTAAACAAATTGAAGATTTTCAATAGTAGTTTTCCTAGGACACCTCAATGTCATTATGCTACATTCACTTTTTCAAGATGCTTATGTCTAAAATGACTTACAATTATAATGCAAGACCTCGTAATTAGACTGTGGTGTTTCGTTTGAGAATTCTCCCATATCTGATAAATAGTCCAATTCAAAAGGAGCAAGAGCTAGATGTCATGACAAATACAAAATTGCAAGTGCAACCCTGTCAAAACTGAAATCGTAAAGCATTTCCAAATAGCTATATTGCAAGCAGTTATTTTGGCAGTCTTCATCACTTTCAATCAACGGTGAGCTGTGTTTTAGCTGATCCACTTTTTCCTCTTACCATATTTGACTTGTGCGATGTCTCCGACGACAATCTCTGACACGAGGATCTGGATCACGTGCCCTGCCCGGACCACGGTGAACTTCTGCTCCTGATCGATGCGGCTCTGGAGCCCGCGGAACTGCTTCTCCTTACTCCAGTCGTTGAAGGCTGTCACCAGGACGACGCAGACCACAGACAGGAGGATGGCTGCACCTTCGATCCATCCAGCCTCCGCCTCACTGTCCTCCACCACGCCGCCGGCCGCTTCGCCGCAGTCTGAACCGAGACAACGTGTGTCAACGTTAAGTTATTTGACCTTGCTTATTTAACCGCTCAAACAGTGCTGACCTACATCTTATACATGTCATAGAAAAGGAGTGAATATATCTAATGTTTTAATAAAAAAAACTTAAATGATGATGATATTAAAACAGGTACAATTTAAATATGCAATGAAAATCAAGCTAAAAGTAAAAGAGTAAAAGGCCTGAGGAAGAGTGACCTTAGACGTACCCATCTGTCTCTCAAAGCTGCCACCCCACTTACAATGTGTAGCATTAAACTTTAATATCATTAAAACAGCTATTTTTTGTACCTGAAAATAAGCTGTGAGGTGTCTACACACAGGTTCATTTGATTTTTTTAAAGCAAAATCTAAACTCACGCTGTCTGTCAGCACTGGGTGGACTGTAGAAGGAAAGTGCTAGAGAAATGATGGCTGCCACTTGGAGGATGATGAGTGTGACATCATTCAGGGCTTTCCACACCAACTGCAGAAAGGTTTTTGCCTTTTGAGGAGGGAGGATGTTTTGTCCATACTCCTTTTGCCTTCTGTTGATGTCCTCTACTGTTCCATCCAAACCTGCAGCAGGAGACACAAAGACCATATCAGACTCATGTCCTACCCACTCAGTTTATTGAATATATTATTTTTGTTTTAGAAACCTTCTGGAATCTCTATCTTAAGAGACTTGTATAATTTGCCGTAATGCTTCGCTAACAATATGCGTTTCAAAATGCAGGGGGGGGGGGGGGGGTCAAAATGTCCATAGATTCCAAATCTGTTGGGCTGTATTATTGGCAAACGTGTCTAATATTATAAGAACATACATATATAAGGTTGTCTTCTGTTCATTTCAAGGATTTGTCCGTATTTGAAACTTGGTGTGATGCAACATCTGGCAGTAACCAGAGACACCAACCTAACACAGAAGCAGCGTTCCTCATCATATGTACCATTGACAGGTGATGTTCTCAGCAGGGAACACAGTCCGTTGACATCTCCATACTGTTCCTTGATCATTGCACAGGATTCTTCTCCTCTTAGCTCCATGAGGGAGCGCAGCTCCTGCAAGGAGCAGCCGAAATGCCCCTCCTTATCCTTCATTGTATCTCCTTCCTCCGGGACTCCTCAGAGACCTACCAAAAACATAGTCAAAGTAGTTAGCCTTCGGTGCAGATCTAGCCTGACTGTAGGGGGTAAATAAGACAGGTCATTTCAGACATGTACCTGTGGGTAGAAATGTAGAAAAATCACTACACAAAGGTGCATGATTTGCTTTAACAGTCAAGCAGGACTCCAAGCTCATGTCCTTGGTATTGTTTCGCATAAAGTGAGGTTTACACTGTTTATTTGATCATTTCAAGTAAATTAACTGCATTAAATAGCACAATTCATAACAGGAAACTTTCAAAACATTTGCATTTTAAAATGTTCTCAACTTTAAAATAAACAAATAATAAGGGTAGCTTAAGTTTTAATTGACTTTCTTTTTTAATCACAACACATCTTAATACCTGAACAGCTTTATGACTTCCCTTTTCTCTCTTTTTCAATAGATGTGTGGATGACAAATAAAGAACCTTGAACCTTGATAGCTCTCCATGAGAACCCTATGCTTCACTAGCGATGTGTGATTAGAATGTTGCTTTTGCCAGCAGTGCTATGGGCCCAGACGTTTGAATATAAACACCTGTTGCTAACACTACTAATAGGAGAAACGGATGTAAAGCATTATTATGTTTTGAATTCCTGCAGTAGGGATTCCTTTATTCAAATAAATCACTGTATTCATACTTGGTAAACCTTAGGTAGAGCCTCTTTATTAAAAATGTAAAATAAGTTGACCATCTCACTTAACTACACCTATGATTGTCATATCATTTAACATTAGCTTCTTAATTACTCTGCTACATATAACATAGTTCATTAAACAGTTCTACAAGCAGGATTTTTAGCTTAGGAGTAATTCACTCAACAACATAAGACATATATTTTGTCAGTCTAGTGTCGAAGATAGGCTACTTAAATAATTTGGTGGCGTTTGTCAATACACATTTGAGGTTTATTATAAACTTCAACGTTACATGTAGCTTATCTGAATCAAGCGACATCAACATGGACACATGTTAGCTAACTACACGATAGCCCGTAGGACAGTAAGACGTTAGGTGGCGCTGTTTAATAACCAAAACACTGTTTAAAAATCTCACTTTACCACATTGAACCTGAACACTTGCTAAATTAATGTGAATAATCATATAGCAGGCTACTGCGAAGCTGGATTTCTAGAGTCACTTCCCTTTACCAACACATTGTATGCAGATACTGAAGAACATGGTAAGTAATGAAACTAGGACTTAAAAATTATAAATATTAAGTTTACACCCCTGTTTTTGAGGACGAGAGAACGAAAACGCCGTCGAGTATTTAATTTAATTATATTTTTCTCCCATCAACATAATATAACCATAACATCATGCATTGTTTACTTACAAAACCGTTAACAACAGGGATAAACCGCCACATAGAAAGAGGGCTAACAAATAACTATACACGTTAGCATGGGAGAAATGTATCTCTGGTTAAAGTTTAAATAAATAAAGTTTTAAAAAAATGTTGTCTGTCTAATGTCGACACCTATATCATTTAGTGGCTTTAGTGATACACATGTTATGATTATCATATCATTGATGTATCTTCTATACGAGTCAAAGTATCGTAGATTATTGTTAGCTAACTAAGCTAGAACCTAGGTTACTACATGTTAGCTGGCGCTGACAGTTAAAACTATCTCACTTAACTACATTTAACACTTATTCAATTCATCTGAATAAACATATAGTTTTAACAGCAGTATTATTTATTATAGCAATTTTTTTTTAACTTTAATTAAATAAACATAATTTGGTGGCAAGAAACATGATTGTCATATAACATAATGTTAGCTTCTTATACAGTCAAACTGCATTAATGGTAAATAAATGTTAGCTCGCTAAATGATAGCACCGAGGACACTGCGGCGTTAGGTGGCGCTGTTTAATTACCAAACAGTTTGAAACACACTTAACACTTGCTAAATGAATCTGAAAAAGTTAAAGAGTCACTTACCTTTACCATTAAGTTAGATGCAGATGCTGAAGAAATGTGGAAATATTGTAAATAAGGCCAAACACTTCTTTATATACAGTTGAAACCCCTGCTGTAATGGCTGAGAGAACGGAAACCCTGTCTGGAGTATTTTTTAAATGTGTATTCTTTATTCAGTAATGAACAAAACATAATTCATTGTTTACATACAAACCCTTTAACAACAGTGAGTGGTACACAGCTACATAGAAAAGCAGAACAAAGACAATTAAAACAACTGTGTTATTTCAAAAGTATATATTTTTAAATATTTTACAGTTAGTTTGTATTGCCTCCTTATTAATTATGTTTTTAATAGAAGATCATATATATATATATTTTAAATAGCTTTCAATCCATGTGACCCAGTGAATCCAGATATATTATAAATATATACTGTATATATATATATATATATCACTATTGTTCTGAACGTTAGCTAATATGATGAATTGGAAATGGGGGACCCTGATGTAAACAAGACGAAAGTCTTTCTCTGGTCTGCATCCCCTTAACAATTGTATGTTTTGAGCTGTACTGTACTGTACCCAATATACAAGCTGTTAATACACGTTTCAATCAATCCATCAGCTGCTTCTGAATGGAGTTTAAATCATTGTGGAATAGTATAATTACATTGGACAAACTGGACACATATTTTTTATAATTAGTTTAGGGTAGGCCCACGGTACGACGGAGTATTAGGGCCACACTTAGAGAGAAAAAACAGAGATTTCGAGAATAAAGTCGTAATAGTACGAGAATAAAGTCGTAACATTACGAGAATAAAGTCATAATTATGAGAATAAAGTCGTAATGTTACGAGAATAAAGTCGTAATGTTACGAGAATAAAGTAATAATTACGAGATTAAAGTCATAAGTGACTTGAGAAGCGGACTTGGAGGAGATTGTCTCCTTTCTGCAGGAGGAAATGGCTGGTTTTGGCCGACTACATTGCATTTAGCTGACGCTTTTATCCAAAGCGACTTACAATAAGTGCATTTGACCAAGAAGATACAAACTTGAAGAAAACAGAATCATATAAGAACATCAGGTTTCATAGAGCCAAAACATTTCAAGTGATACTCAACTGGCTTTAGATAAGCCAGTCCTTTATTAGTATATAAGTGCTTTGTTAGCAATTCTTTGTTAGTAATTCTATCGCTCGAAGTGGAGTCGAAAGAGATGAGTTTTCAGTCTGCGCCGGAAGATGTGTAAGCTATCTGCTGTCCTGATTTCAATGGGGAGCTCATTCCGATTCCACTACAAGGTACAAGTTCGACTCCTTCTGGATTCAAAGCCTTGATTACAAGTCTCATCGTTTCTTGTGAAACAACAAATCCCCTTTGAACAGCTCGTAGATGTAACCAACGATAGCCTTGTAGTCGGCCAGAACCAGTCATTTCCTCCTGCAGAAAGGAGACAATCTCCTCCAAGTCCGTTTGGTTCTTTCTTCGAAATAATAGACATTGTTTCTTACACAACCATTTCAAAGTTCTAATACTTATGATAATCTGATACTGATGTGCCAAAAGATAAAGTATCTTGTTATTTGAGAAACCTAAACTAAAGTACTGCTTCACAAGATGCTGCACATTCCTCATTTTATTGCAGGACGTTGCTGTTGTCTCCTTCTCAAGTCACTTATGAAACTACGACTTTAATCTCGTAATTATGACTTTATTCTCGTAACATTACGACTTTATTCTCGTAATATTACGACTTTATTCTCGTAACTATGACTTTATTCTCGTATTATTACGACTTTATTCTCGTAACTATGACTTTATTCTCGTATTATTACGACTTTATTCTCGAAATCGAAATTATTTTGTTCTAAGTGTGGCCCTAATACTCCGTCGTACCACGGATATTCAGTTTGTTTCTAATTATTATTAATAAGAGCTTAACTTGCCAAAGACCCAACCTCAGGGAAAAATGGTGTAGTTACATTACTAAATTTGTATTGCTGTCTGTTTTATATGCAGACTATCACTGGGTGGCGCCAAAGTGTCAAACTCCACACAATGGCCTTGCATTAAAAAAACGTTAATTCCTGCAATAATTTACTTACTTACTTGTACTGTCATTATGTATATAGAGGACTTATCTCCAGTTTTTGGTAAATGTATATTTATCTTTAGATTAATATTCAGGTTATATGGCAATAGCTGCTTCAGTGCTCTTATTATTGATCATTCTAAAATGAGTAAGAATGACACACTTTCACATGTGACGTTTGAGCATGGTGCCATGAAGTTTGCATCTTGGTTGCCATAACACACACCAGCTGACCTGCAGGAAGTTTCTCAGCTGTCAGGGAAATCCTCATGTGTCACGCTCAGATCTATGTTTAGCATTCATTCCCAAGCTTCCCTGTGACCTGAGGAGAGAAATACCAGGGGGGAGTTCAACATGGGCAAACAGATTTCAAAACAGAGATAGCCATAACATACTTCAGGTTTTTGTGATATTTCCATACTTTTTCTTAACGTGGACTACAGTAAAGTATAAATCACAATATATGACCCAAGTTATGATTGGCCTAAAATGTTAGCTAAATCTCTCAGAAGAAATTATTCAAATAAAAGTGTATTTTATGAAATCAGGTGATACTTAATTGGTCAATCTGAAATCCTCAGTCATGGACCATCACCCCTAAATGATTCCTGTGACTCATTCTGCATCCTGTTGCTCAGTGTGTTTGGTAGGGTTACGTCATTTCATGAAAGTGCAAATAGTGCAAATAGTCATGTGTCATTCATCTGTTCACTTCCGTTCATAAGTTATCAATATAAGTGGGAAATGTGTCATTGAAGCAGCATATCCGTTATATTAGGTATTGGTACAAAGGTTAATCATATTTTGTACACGAAGAGCACATTAATTAAATACAATAACTTGAAAACTGACATTAACTATATTCAACCAATTATGTATCTGATTCAATGTAATACATTATTCACATAACGTATCACATATGAAATATCATTCATTCATTTTTATGTTACCTAAAACAAGTATTGAGATCAACTTTAAGCCAAAATCAGTTCAGCATGTATTTTAATTAGGAGATTTCTTAGATGTTATAAATTCATATCTGAATTCAATGGTTATTTAATATTTTTTTACAAATTACTTTTTGGACCCATATAGTTTATGTCTGGACCTTGACTCAGTTTAGTCAAAACTTTTCAATTGTGTCCACCAGATGTCAGCAAAACACCAAGAAAGAAATGTGGCCAAGTGTGTGGTGTGCACGGGGTGTGCACATAAAAGGTATTGGATTCTGTTTTTTTCTTAATCTCAAATGATGTGCACAGAAACACAATTTACTTCAATGTATGACCTCACAGTAATAATACAGTGAAATACATTTATATAACATGAAGTGCTACATATTACAAAACAGTGGTATTTTCATGCATTAAGATTCATCAACACAACATAAAAGCTTTAGTGTTCTTGACACCTGATGATGTAATTTATCTTTTAAGTGGTGTGGTCTAAATCAAAATTGAAGATCAGTCTGCTCACTTGTGGCAGCCTGTAACTGGAATCTTTTGCAGCTACTTCAATATGTACTAAATCTGTGGTGAATGCTTTTTCCATTGTCGTTAAAAAGTAATTTAGTTAGTTAAAAAATATTTATGTATCCGTTAGAGACTTGTTTAAAATGAAAATGAAAAGGATGAACAGCAAGGAGCACTTTGTTTTTGATTCATTTACAAAGGAACTGCTTTAGGCTTTACATCGTGTAAATGTTGACTAGTCATGGCGTTCAGATTAACATGCTTTTTTAATCCATCAGGGGGAAACATTGTGCTAGTTATTCCCCTCTCTGCCCAAGTGTCTTTTGTGAGTGCAGCTTGACCCTCGCCATCCATCTCCACCTGTCTCCCCCCCTCCTCTATCGAGCTGTATTAGCTTTTCAAATGAGAATAGGGAAGTGACAGTGAGATGGACTGCTGTGAGGACAATACAGTGTTGCATTTGTGACCAACAGTACACTTGTGCGCAAAACCTGGCTCTTGACTGGTTTACATCCTCTGCTCCTCTGCAGCTCTTCTTACAAAAATGTTTTATATGCTCCAGTGATCAGGAACCTGAAAGGGCCAAACAGTGACAGCTGTAGACATCTTTGATGCTGTTGATCAGCCTGAATCAGCTGGGGAGCAACCTGCACTGAAGTATGGACTGCAAATCATCACACCACTAGTTCCTACCTCATTTATGTCTTCTGCTCTGTCTCCTGCACTGTAAAATATTATCATGATTTCACAATATTTAGTTGTAATATTTTACAATAAATTACTGTTTTACCACTTTACAGTCTTTACCTGTAATGTTCACAATATAATACTGTAATTTTGAATTTCACAGTGAAATCAATACAGGCACAGTTAATTACTGTGAATGTACAGGATCAATGATTACCAGGATTTCACAACATGTTACTGTATTATTTCACAGTAAAATACTGTATTCAGACCATCCTCTGTGATAACACAACAAATTAAGTGATTTTCTTGCTTTCATCGCTCTTGCTTGGCTTTAAATACTAATTTATTTCTTTTGGTGCAGGTTTTACTGTATTATTTCACAGTAAAATACTGTATTCAGACCATCCTCTGTGATAACACAACAAATTAAGTGATTTTCTTGCTTTCATCGCTCTTGCTTGGCTTTAAATACTAATTTCTTTCTTTGGTGCAGGTTTTACTTAAATTGAAAGGGGCACCGCTGCATGTGCCTTAAAATAAACGATGCAACATATAAATCTATGTAAAATTGAAATGGTTGTCTTGGCTTATTGTTTTCAGGTGCTTCCTGGGCATTAACCCTGAGACGGGCTCGAAAGCCAAAAAGAGGCATGGCAATTTAAACCCCCATGTCAGCACATTCTTCAGAAAAATTGTTGACTTCGAGTGGATGTCTGTAGACATGTGTTACGTGCTCCCCTCCTTGTTTTTTTTCTGTCTCCCTGCTGCAGGTGCACCTGGTCTGCCCCTGGTTCCGCCTCTGCCCAGGTGTTCCAAATTCCACTCAGCCGTGTATATATAAAGAGAAGCTGGAGGAGAAGGATGTCTCGCCTGTCCTAACGCCGGGAGACACTCTCCTTAGAATACCTCTTTGCCATTTTGAGCTGTAGGCCATATTTTTGCAGGTGTCTTTATGTTTAGCCTGGAGGACCTGGTAGTCCAGTTTTCGTGGCTTTATTTAGTTTCCCATAGGGTTTATAATTAGGGATGCACGATAATTATTATTATATAATTATATTAGGAATTATGACGTCATCTCGATAAACCCGATACCAGTATTAATAGCCCCGATAATATACAATATATTTTTTGGGTAAAAAAAAAGAAAAAAAATACTGCAGTGTGGGTGGATTGGGATGAGGGGCGCTTGTTTTTCACTCGGCTCCTCCCGTTTTGCCAGTACTGTGGTATTAGTGGTTTAGGAAGAGGGGAGTTCTTCACAAATCCAGCGCTCCCTAACTCAAGCCTGGCTGTGACGTAAATGGTGTGCGGCCGTGAAGCCAGGAAAAGTAAACAAACATGTCGTCGGTGGTATGGGCGTTGGAGCTATGTGCAACTCAAGGCATATGCTCGAACCGGAGCTGCCTGGACGCTGCAATCATGTTGCGCACTATCCGTGCTGAGTGTGTTGACTTTTCATACAATGTCCCACTGTCTGGCTTCCTGCATAAAGTCAAGTGCTCGGCGCAGTTGTGGCGAAATGTCGCTCCTCTGTTTTCATTTAAACAGCTCCTTATATCCGTTAGAGCAGCTAGCTAGCACCAGATGCTAACAACAACAATGCACGTAAGGTCTCTCGCTCGCTCGGGCCACACATACACTACACACACCCTCCCGGTCCTCCAGATGGCCAGTCGGTGCCTGCCGGTGAGCGTGGAAGTGTGGTCTGCCACAAGCGGGCGGCAGGAGCGGGGCTGTCAGCATCAGCTTGTAGATGGTATTTTAAACTCGATGCGCTCTGAAACTACGGGGCGGCCAAGGAAAAAAAAATACACATGCGTTAATCGCGTTAAAATAATTAGTGGCGTAACATTTTTTTTATTATCGGTTATCGGTATCGGTCTTGAGAAGCAGGAAGTTATCGGTATCGGTATCGGTTTAAAAAAAACAATATCGTGCATCCCTATTTATAATTGATTTTTGGTTAGGGGGGGATGTTCTGGGTCCTACGGCCCGTGGTGTGGCTGGCTTGGGTTCCCTCCTTCTGTTTGTTCCTTTTGGCCAGTCCTCCAGACCTCTTTTTGTTTCCCGTTTTGCTTGTGTGAGCAAACGGCTGATTATCAATAAATGCTCGTTACCAAGTACCGGTTATTGCGTGTATTCTTTCATGTTGCGGGTCTCAGCACCAGCAAAAATGGGCATTTTCTTTGTTGATTGAGCTGATTGAATTGGGTAGTTATGGTAAAATCCCAGTGAACTAGTCAGATTTTCAATATATTATCGTATTATTTACATTTTTATATTTACAGTAAATTACTGGCTACTGTGTTGCATTATTTCGACAGTAATAGTGTGAAAATAGAGGTAATTACTGTAATTTATGTACAGCAAGGTACCATAATATCACAGCTCTGTACTGCTATATCACAGTAATTCCATGGGCATGGCAACTGTAAAGTCACAGTATTTAGTTGTACTTTTATTCTAATTTACTGTAAAATATCTACAGTAATTTACTGTGAAATATTCACAGTAAATTACTGTGAAATATTCAGTCAATTACCGTGAAATCCATGCAACTAGTAGCCAGTAATTTACTGTAATTTTACAGTCAAACATTTTACAGTGCAGCTATTCAAAATCTATGGATCCTCTGACTCTTAACATGCCATTCTGTCTCAAATATGAACAAGGCTTCACGTTATTACATCAGAAACTGGATTTTGTTGTGTTGGCAGATTGAAAGTGCCTGACGTGAAGAATGGCAGTAGTTCTATTTATAGTCAATTGGAAGTTTGGTAAATCCAGATGCTTTTCAGCTTGCAGTTTAATCTGCAGACTTACTGTGCTTTCTGGTGAAACAATCAGGGTCTTATTCTGTTTCAAACCTTTTGAATGTGGACTTAGTAAGTCAAATTCATCTTCTCTTCTTTGCTTTTAATCTATTCATAACCTGCTTCAACATCCTACTTTTAGTTTTGCATTGTTCTATTCTGGTTAGACAAACAGCAGGGCAGGGATCCAAAGAGAGGAAAGCTATAATACACACTCAGAGACCACCTCAATACTTAATGATGCAGATTAACAGGCAGAAATAGTAAAAGAGGGATGAAAAGGAACACAATTTATCTTCCAGATACAGGGTTCAGGACAAAGACAACCTGAGAGAGATGGACTTATTAAGAGAGGGCCAAGTGCTACTTGAACTATAACTGGAGGGGAAGGTCAATGTGTATGTGTTGAACATAGAGTGAAGAACAGAAGGAAGGTAAACAGGCAGAATGAGTAACAAATGACTGCACAGGCTGGGTGGGTCTATACAAAGACATAGTGAGACTCTCATAACAACTAATAGGTCAAATCAATCTAACCTTTTTCATGTACTGCAGAAAAACAATGATGTCAGATCTGATTCCAGAGCCAAGTCAAACTTTGCAGGGTGACAAAGCAGATTGATGTCATAAGGTAGGGAGGATGACAAATGATTCAACTAAGTAGTATTGATTCTTAACGATATGTGTTTATAAATAGATGTTTTTGGAGTATTGGAGCATGGACTGTGGCAACATTGGCCTAATATCTTAAAACTCGAACGACACTCCGAGTGTCATTGTAACTTATACTTATAAGTTGTCTTTAACAACAGACTCATGTAACTCATTCATATTTAATGTTTCCATAATTTGGAGAAACACACAAGTACAATTGCTTCTTTTGAAGGGATGTCATTTCGTAATGTCCAAAATAATATGCATGTTTGAACTAGCAATAAGTGTTGAGATTGATAACACAAATGGTTTTATCCTATAATAGTAGATTAAAGTTACATCGCTAGGTTGGTAAGCTAACTTCTGTTAATGGGGGTCTGGGCTCTTGAAGGAATGATGTATTTATTTGTTTTACCCGATGGTCTCAATGTTGTACGACATACAACTTAAGCCTCAAGTGTTGCCCAGAAACAAGCACACATGAATAACACATCTTCAGTAAACACATGTTGATGAATATTGAAATATCATTGAAGCAATACCAATCTCTGTTTAGCTGGTATCAACAGGATGCTGTGATGTTGCTGCTGAAGGGCACAAAAGCAAACAGGAAGTCAGTGTCGTGCTTGATGGAAATTTCAGAGAATTTCACTGCTTTATGGTTTTCACCGCAGCATGCTGTCACGTGTCAGTCGATCCCTCTTTTGCCTTCATGCATGTTATGTTTTTGATCTCTATTTACTTTTCCCTAGAACTAAATGTCATTGTGGAGTGATTAGTTTTTACTTCCCTTATGTATGATATTTGATATCATTTCAGATTCCCATATTAGATCAAAAAGTCAACTTTAATGTACATTTGTCTGTGTCTTTGTACAGACAGAGAGATCTAAATAACGTTTCCAACAATCCCGAATACAAAATACAATAATACAAATATACAAATATGTAGATGGTTTTATCTTCATCTATTATACAACACAATACTGCTTCTTGGTGCACTATCCTCCACAGTAAACATAGTAGTGCTTTTTCTTTGCAAGGTAGGCCCTGCCACATTAAATATCTTCACACACGTACACTCTTTGCCTCACTCTCTCTCTGTCACACACACACACACACACACACACACACACACACACACACACACACACACACACACACACACACACCACACACACACACACACACCACACACCACACACACACACACACACACACACACACACACACACACACACACTGCAAGTTGTGTTGGATTGATCGCTCTACTGGCTGTGCTCCAACTCTCTCTTTTCTATTATCCCTTGACTGCAGCAGTGTGATAGGGATAGAGACTGTTTATGTGTGGATTCACCGAGAACAGTATAATGTTGTGATGTTCCTCTTTGCTCCCATTGTAAAACACAGCCGTAATGAGTGCTTCACAAAAGCTGCAGATTTGGTCCGACTACATAAGAGCTGTTGCTCGTTATTCACTTATTATGGGATTACAAAATGTCAAATCTGCTCATACATTACGCCAAATCCTTTGTTGGTTAATATATTTAGATTCCTCTGAAACGGGGATAATATGGGTTTTAATACAGGAAGTAACAAAAAGGCTTCAGTGCTCTCATGCTAATCTTACATCCACTTCATGTTGGCTCTATTTTCTCTTAAATGTGATTATATAATACAGCATGCAGTATTTTTGTCTTATGTCTTTATACAGATTCACTAAATATCTTTTTACAATGCTCCGGGGATGGTTCAGTCTGCCAATGTGCCTGAACTGTGTTAGTCAAGAAGAACTGCTTTCATAATGCACCATCTGCTTTTGTCTAGAGGCACTGTTCATATTTTGAACATTGTGGCTCATGACGATCCACGTTTTTGAATAGAATGTTTAAAAATATGTCATCCACACCTCAGAGGTGAAAAGAGGTGGCTGTGAGATTTGACAGTTGCCAACCAAGAAACAAAGCTGAAGATAGAACCAGAAAATAATTTCCCAATTTCTGGCAAAACAGCTGGCACTGTTTCCAGATTACCACAGATGAATTGGATATTCAAATCTTTACTGAGGCTACTTTAAAAATGGCACTGACCTTATCTTGATCATGTTTTTTTCTATGCACTGAACATTGCAGTTTTTCGGATACTAACCCTCACTGTGATACTTGAACCAATGAGCCACACAGTAACACTTCCCTTGTTTGTTTATTTTTCCTCTCTCTCTCCAATCTTGTATCTCTTCCTGAACTCCACCAGGAGAGGACTGGCCTCCCTGTGGGTCACTGCCAGGAATAATATCATTAAGATAGCTGGGAAATGTGATTCCTAAATGAATAGGATGTATTTGAAATGTTGTGAAAAAACGTAGTAAGTATCTTTCTTTTCTTCTTAACATGATAACTGACTTGGAAGAACAGTTGTGATTCACCTTAAGAAAAGGTTCATCACATCTAACAGTTTCTATTGGTTGCTACTCCGTAAGCTGCATGGTCAATGCTCTTCGCCTCGACGATGAATAATGATTATAAAATGCGGCAACATTTTTTTTATGACTGTTGTGTAAGACATGACTGAGTCTGTTGTGCTCTGCTGAAAAGTAACTCAAGGTGATATAATGGACCTTGTAAAAGCCTCTCCATGCGCTCTGTAATGAAAGCAGAGTGTTGTCACTTCAGTGCACACTCAAGCAGCAGCTCTGAGGCTACACTCTCAGAAACATGTGCGCACACACACAGGCTGCCACAGTACATGTGTCCAGTCTGTCCACACACATACAGACATGCAGCTGGTGTGCAATCACATTACCATTTATATACTAGCTAAGTATTTTAGTCCAAAGCAATATACAATAAGCGCAATCAACCACACACACACACACACACACACACACACACACACACACACACACACACACACACACACACACACACACACACACACACACACACACCACACACACACACACACACACACAACACACACACACACACACACACACACACACACACACACACACACACACACACACACAAACGCACACACACACACACACACACACACACACACACACACACACACACACACACAAACACGCACTCTCACACTCAACTCTAGATTATAGTTGTCGTATTGCAAAGACTAAACAACAATTAGGTTTTGCCTGTTTTTACTGACATATCTATTTGGAATACAGAATGGACTCTGCATATTGTTTCATTGAAAGTGCAGGGTTTCTTGAAAAGCAACAAACTCTTGGCAACTTTTTACAAACTAACTTGAAAGCTATGTTTCTATTTTTAGATTACAGAATAGCCCCTTCTTTGCATCTGTACGTGTAATTATAGCAATTCACTGAAATACAATTGGAGTAGATTTATAGGTTGTGCAGGACTGAAGATGAGATTATGTGATTACTTTTAGATGAAAAACTTGTGTATTTGTAGTTTGTTTTTGTTTTGAGTTAAGATAAATATATTTGTATTTGAATCACTAGGTATTTTAGAGTTTAGTGACATTTTAAAAGTCACACATTGTTCCTCAAAGGCGCGACTGGGATGGCAAATAGGTTTTGCTCACTTGAAATGTTTTCCAATCTATTGAGATGAATACTAAAGTCACAGATCAAGCGTGCATGCATTTCTATTTTATTGTTGAACAGATGGACAGTTTAAAAACGGTATTAAAAAATGTATGCATCCGAACCAGAGATGTCTTTTTATTTATTTGTAGGCCTTCTTCCTCAAAGTCTAAGATGTTGGGTACCTCACTTGTAAGCACCTTATGATAAATAAATAAAATACACAGTTTATTTACCCTATTTGCCAATGAGATGTTTACATTGATACTTAACAAGTTAATTTAATAATAATTACAAAAGTCATCATTTATTATGTCAGACTGTTTTAAAATAAAAAACGTATCCGTCTCTATGGCTCTAGTCTAATAAATCTTGACTTTATCAACCACACTTACATTTTACAGTGAAGTTTAAACCCACAAAAGATAAAAACTCTTCTCCATCTTGCTACGAAAACTCACAGTTGTATGCCTCCTCAACAAGATTATCGTGTGTGGACTATCAAAGCAACAAATAAACAACACAAAATATATCTGCACGCAACATCTCTCAAAATCTCCTTTTCTAACAAACACACCTCAAAGCTCGCTCGGATGTTTATAGCTCGGTTTTGGGCGGGTGCTCTCGGTTTCCCTTCTAATCGCATTGTGTCTCTGCTGGCCTCTGATCTTTGGCATTTTCAACATTCCAGCCATCTGCTGGTCTCTCATTTGCCTGGCAGCACCCCAGCAGCACGATACTAAACAGACTGCTTGCAACCTCAGCTTTTATTCCTCTGTCTGCCTGTCTCCTCAGTCAGAATGAGAGAGAGAGGGAACTGAAAAAGAAATAACATTCCTGTTCAAACCCACTCTTGATGCTAGTGTATGGTAAGGGGGTTTTATCAACACATTCCATTACGTGCTGTGAAAACCGCAGATAGTGAGGTGGGCACGATGACATGTCACACTGGAGATTTATTTTGCCTCCTGACCCTCAGGCGCACTGTGTCACGGCAACATGACAAATGTTTTCTATATAAATCTGAAAGTGAGAGTCAGTGGGAGAGGTTTTGAAGCTGAAGCTAAGACAAGTTGAATATCACTTTTAATGTCACCACTACAAATGAACACATACAAATAAAATGCTTTGGTAAAGTCAGACATTTTCCCTAGAGCAGGGGTGTCAAACTCAAGGCCCGGGGGCCAAATCCGGCCCACCACCTCATTGTATGTGGCCCACAAGAGCTTGCAAAGAATATCATACGTTTATTATAAGGTTACGTGCCGCTTTACATGAGCACGTTGCCCATAAACTACATGTCCCACAATGCATCTCATTTTGTGAGATGCGCACTGAAGAGACTTGAAACAATTACTTTCAATTATTTGCCCTAGACTTCTGCTTTCAGACGTAGTTAAGTTATTACCCTATCAGATAATAATCCAATGCAGAGAAAATATTGTTAAATAATACATTATATTATATATATTTATCTATGTATATTTATATAGTCTTAAAGTTACCACCGGCCCTTTGAGTGCAACCATAATTCTAATGTGGCCCGCGATGAAATTGAGTTTGACACCCCTGCCCTAGAGAAAGTCATGTTTATTTCCTCTCTGTTTTGTGTGCACTGCATCGCTGTGGTTTAGGAGGTTAGAAGGCCATACACTGGTTCTGCAACTTTCTCTTTTTCTCCTGGTTACAACTATTGCAGAGCAGTTTCTTAGATGTTTAAAGGTTATCAAACATTATTATATATATTCTGAAATGCTAAAGCTGTGAATGTGGGCAGAGATCAAGATAACTTCTCCTTAGCTTTGAGGAGCGTTTTAGGTTAATTCAGTTCATTGATTTGTTTTGAAGCCCCGACCTTTAATGTTTTGCTTTACTCTCAGCTCTTTCATCAAACTGTTTTAATGGTGTTTTTAAGCCCCTATGGAAGTTGTTATCAAAGAAACACCTCTTATGGTGCTTGGAGTAGAATTGGTTAAGTTGTCAGGTGACCAAAAGTATGATTTTCAAATAATTGGTAATATCGCTCCAGGACTAGTGCATTTTAAGTAGTTTGCTAATGTGTTTGCCATAACTTATTTACAATGTGATAACATGTCAGTGTCGTGTTTACAGCTTGTTTAACTCTTCGCTAGTAAGAAATCAATAAATGCAGCTTTAAGTGAAGTTCTGCTAAATGAGTAGACATTGACTTGTTCTGTTGAATCAAAACCACATAAAACATCCTTGTATTATTCTAATTAGTTAACATAACTAAATCATCATCCAGTTAGTGGCCTACATTTTCAATATAGATACGTATAAAATCAGCTTAGCTGAGGCACCTAGGCTAACAGTCTGATCATATTATCTGTCAATAATTACTAGAAGGGCTTTCAAAGGTCAGTCATCAGGGGGTTTTATTGTGTTGAAATATTTGACTGACATGTTTTACAGTGACAGGTACGAGACAACAGCCACACTGACTTTCATAAACACACAGACACACACATGCGTCCTCGCACAGTTGTTAAATCAGACCACAGAAGCGTCACAAGGGGCAGAGTTGGTGACTTCCTTTGTGCTGATTAAAGCAGCCTGCAAAACACCCACAGTCTATCACGGTGCATTTCATTTTGCATATCCAGTTTGGGGTTCTTTTTTTGCATATGAAACTAAAGTTCTAGCAGTGTGGCATTTAGTTTTTTGGAAAAGAATGACAGCACCAACTTATAATGTAAAATGTAGAGCGTGAGACCAACAGGAAGAGAAAGAGGAAGACAAGAAAGGGCTGGAGTTTTCCTTGCCCTCCCATATGCAGTCTAATCACGGTAATGATTGCAAGCCCAGGAGATGACACACACCCACACACACACACACACACACACACACACACACACACACACACACACACACACACACACACAACACCCACACACACACACACCACACCACACACACACCACCACATACCCCAAACTCCATCACCCAGCATTTTGCAAAACCGCCCACGGCTGCTATTCTGCCATCACTCATCTCCCCTGCTTTCTCCTTCCTTCCTTCCTCCGGGCAAGTCCCCTACATCTGGTCAGTTTAGTCAATCCATCCTTTTCTCTCTCTCTCTCTCTCCTCTCTCTCTCTCTCTCTCTCTCTCTCTCTTCGTCTCTCTCTCTCTCTCTCTCCTCTCCTCTCTCTCTCTCTCTCTCTCTTCCCCCCGTCAATCTCTTCTTTAGGATCCTCTTTCGTCTCACCTCTCGGTCTCTCTCTCTTTCTATTTCTTTCTTCCCCTGCTTCTCCCTATCTAAATGCCTCTTTAGTCATTCTTTTTTTATCAGCTCAGCTCACCTCTGTAAAACCACTTCCGGAAAATAGTTTGTTGGGTGTGTTTGTGTGTGTGTGTGTGTGTACACACTCACTCCTTTTGTTCTCAGATAAAATATATTCATTACAGATTAGTCATCCAAGGTTTCGAAGTAGCATGTGTGTGCCAACATGCCTTGTTTGCAGACGTGAACACTTCAACCATCATTTCAATTTTATCGTGACCTTAAGGCATTAGCCGAATAATTACTGCTTAGTTTTGATACTTGCTAATAATTGACTGTTTAATAAACCCCTCACCCTAACAGTGATTGTCCAGTCATTGCTGATGTGTTACATCAGCCTGTAAGGCAGGGGTGCCCAACCTTTTTTGAACCGAGAGCTACTTTTAAAGTTGCCAGTCTGCCGAGAACTACCAGTCCAAATAGAGAGGCGTAGCCATTACTGACAGCCTACAACCAGGTAAATACACACTTCTACTTGTATAAAACTGACCTTTGTACAATTAATTGTATTTTATTTTACCTCTTTCTAATCTACACACATACAAGTATTTAACTGAAGTTACATAACAGTGTTGTTGATACAGAGTTTATTCACACGTCACATACTCAGATCTGAAGCTACACAGGAATCTGCTGCAACAGTGCAATAAAAAAGACAAAATTAATAGAATCAAACCCTTTTTTTGTTGCATTTTAGTAGATTATAAAAAGAAATGCCTTTAAAATAGGATGCAAGAAACACTAGTTTCTTAACCTGAATTGATAATAGACTATAATCAATTTAAGTTTGCATTCTTATACCATTTTGTACAATAATTATAATGAATAAGTTCAAACAAACTCAAACTTACAGCTGATTAATAACGGTATCTAACTTGAGTTTTTATCATATCAAAAACCTGTTGAAATGCTAATTTTCATTACGCATCGACAGCCTCCAGGAATGCTTCTTTCACAACTTCGCCATCTTTGAAAGACTTCATGTGTTACGCAAGAACGTGACTTGACACGATAAGATGCTATGGTAGCAGCCTTGCTCTTGTTGTTGGGCCTGGTGAAAATGGACTGCTGTGCATTTAGCTGTCCTTTCAGGCCCCTCCCCTTTTGGGAGCGTAGGGCAGAATTAGGAGGGAATTCCGTCTCGTAGCGTTTGTGCACTGTTTTGAAATGCCGCTCCTAAATTACCCTTCTTCGATAAAGCCACGCTCGCATTGCAGATGAGACAGATGGACTTTGAATTGGAATAGATACAAAAATAATCATCCTCCCACTCGGAGTGAAAATTATATATTTTTGCTTCTGCCATAATTGCGGTCTTGTGTGTGTGCGGACTGTCACTCCTGGTGTTGACACGGACAATGTCAGCGAACTATTGCACTGCCCACTGCCCACCAGCCACGCCCCGACACATGGGGTCACGCCGGCCAATCACAAAGCTTTGATGCGTTCAAGTGCATTATTCTGGCACAGGAAGATTATGTTATAGGACATTAACGATAAAACAGAATATTGTTGTTCTATTTTTAGATACATCTCGCGATCGACTGGGATTCTCCGCGCGATCGACCGGTCTATCGCGATCGACTGGTTGGGCACTGTGTCAACGTGTGTGCCAATCCAAAGCCTTCCAAAGCCTTCCAGCAGGTAAGGCTTTGGATTGGCACACACGTTGACACAGTTTCATGGACTTCTAAGAGTCGGCATTTAGAGGGGTTTGGGAAGTTGTTGGTTTTTTGTACCTTTTCAAAAAAAAAAACAAGAGCAAATGTTAGGGAATAACAATACTATACACCACGTTCATTTTCCCCTCTGTAAGATGCTAACATTAGCATGGCAGGTTAAATAGCTTATATTCATTAATTGTGATAACCTCTGCGGGTTAACAAAGATTCAATTATTACTCAGCCGATCAGGCATTTCTTTGGTTACATGTTGAAATATATACTTGATATTGTGTTATTATTTAGATGTATTGACACATGGAAAAAAATTGCCTCTGATCCAAAGGTGGAACATTTTTTAAGGTCACACAGAGGGTGACAGACGGGTCATGTTAGATCACTAGGCTGTGTAATGGCAAATATATTTTTGTAACAGTTTGTAAGGTTGCATAAACTGTCTGTAACCACATGCCCTGTAGGGTGTTGGGTGTGTCGTGTGGTATGCCTCATAATCTTATAATCTTGCGCATATCATTTACTGGTAACCAGATGAGTAAGAAGAACACCCCAAAATGAAATCTATGACAAAACTATCCTTTAGCCTTTGGCTAGCATACAGTTAGCTTCGTTTTGGAAAGATTCTTTAAAGTATTGTTTTTTCTTTAGCAGATAGAAGTTGTCACTAGTAAGATGATTGTTGTATCATGTACAAGTCAATATTTTCTTTGGAGACCTCACATTTTTGACATTTGAAGTGGAGAATTCAGCATTTTTGTTGGGTTGACATTTCTTATTTTATTTAAATTGGGTTGGACTATTAATACATCCTGGTCCACAACCTATTAGATTTAAGATTTAACAATAGTTATTGGTATTTGCTGACCTACTGCACTTCTGATTACCTGTTACCCCTGTTGCTCTAGGTCAGGCATCCTCAAACTACGGACTCCGGTCCGGATCCGGACCGAACCACCACTGTCTCCGGACTCTGAGCAAATTATACTTTTCATATGTATGATCTCTCTGTATTATATGTGAGACATCGCCACAACACATTCGCAACGAGTCAAAATTCTCCGCTATGTCCACTGCAAACAGCGCTCTGCATGTCTGACTGTTCCACTGTGTTCCACCTGTGTGTGTCAACGCTTTGGTCCAATCACATTCAGCATCCAGTCAGCGTTTTTTCCCCCCAAACAATCTGCGAATCAGAGGCACAGTAGGGCGGGTCTTCGCGGAATGCGGGTGGGAAAAATGTGTGTGTCTCTTTCAACCTGTCTAAGTCAGAGCGAGAATTAAAAAAAAAAAAAAAAAAATTCAGAGCGAGAGTTAACAGCTCATCTAGTTCCATCTGTACTGTAGCTAGTAGCCTAGTTTCACCTACCGGGGTGGCAACTGACACCATAAAAATAGGCCTTGCCACCCCAGCTGCCACCCCAGTTGGCAGCTTTGTTTTGAAAGAAAAGTTGTGGCTCATCGGACATTTATGAGAGAAAGTCTCTAATGTCCGAGTGCAAGTGAATGCAGCACAAGATGCACGTCATGTAACCCCTCCCCCGGTCCTGGCGCGAGCGTGGACATACGATTTGGCGGCGATTTCATTTTTACCTGGACGGCGCAAAACGAGAAGCATTCGGACCCAAGCGCTGAAGGAATGAGGTATTTGCGGTCTACACTGACAGAGAAGAGACTGTCAGTTTGGCTGTACTCAGCATTGAATCAAAACGCACTAAAGCTGTTGATCTTAATACGTTTGTGAGGCGTTTTGCTGAACAAAATGGTAATCACCGCATTCAGCTGTAATAGACATGCCAACTTGATGCTCTGCTCACGGATGAGCATACAAAACTATTAAGATGATGACCCTTACGTGTGTAAATATATTTTTTTCTTTGTGGGGGTCTGCCCCCAAAAAACTGTTTTAAGTCCTTAGAAAGTCAAATCAGACGGTGTTTAAAACTACACTGCCCAGCCAAAAAAAAGTAACCACTTTGATTGAACTAGGCCAGTAGGTAAGGACTTTCCACTGGATAATAACTGCAGTATAAAAGAATGCATGACTGAAGTGATGGCGACCATGTTGAAGGCAAACAAAAAGAGGAAATAACAGGTCAAATCAAGCAAATCCCCTCTCAGATTGCACAGCAACCAGAAGAACATAAATACTGGCTGGTGATTTGATTCATCAGCTTTGTGATGGAATAAAAAATGCACAGTGCATTTCCTTAGCTGTGGGTGAGTCCACTGACACCACTGACAATGCTCAGTTGCTGGTGTTTGTGAGTTTTTATGATGAGGCAAAGGGGGAGTTTGTTGAAGATGTGTTGGGCCTGACGAACCTCAGTTGACACACAAGGGGGCATACATTTATAAAGCAATAATGGGAATGCTGAATGAAAGAGGGTGCAGCTGCCTTTATTCCTAACTGTGCAGCTCTTACACTGCGACTCTGAGGGGTCAAGCACAGAAACAATAACAATGAAAACTGCTGCATACAGATTATTTTTGTTTTTGCAACCTCGTGTTAAGAATCTTGTTGCAATTGTTTAAAAGTTTGAATGACCGTAATAAACGGACCTTTGTCTTATTGAAACATTTATTTTGGACCTTTAAGATTTGTATTTGAGTACCCCTGCTCTAGGTCTTAGGCCTTGTATTCAATCCGCTTGTCTATTCTAACAGGGCTTTACACAGAAGATTATGTATCGTGACCTTGGTAAACACAGAAAACACCTTTGTTTTCTCACTAATCCCGTTTACACAACTTTAGTGCCTTGGTATAAATCTCTCTCTCTTTGTCTCACAGTCTCACACTTCCTTTGTCACACTTGGAACTTGTTTGTGCCTGTCAGAAGTTTTATTGGCCTGCTGACATTTCTGCACTATTCTACTTGGAATGAATTCAAAGTGTAATCTTCAGCCTTGATAAGATCTGAAGTCTGCAAATCTGCCGCAGTAACGTTATATAGTTGCACATATTGTAATTCCAGAGGAATGTGTGACATTTATGCTGTAAAATAGCGTGGAAAGGAAGGGAATTTCCAACATTTAATAAAGAAACAGGAGATTAATACATAAAAAAGTGAAAACTGAACTTCCTTATTGGTCAGCTTTTCTTGAGAACAATGGTGTTTGAGGTTTCATGCCAAACTGGAAGGTCCTTTCCAGCAGGTAGTGTGTTTATCTGTATGACAAAGTCCCAAGAATATTGTGGTTATGAACAGAAGTAGAAAACCTGTTGACTTGTGTGAAACAAACTTTGAACAACCCTCCCTCAATTAAACTAGTTTATTAACAAATGTATTAACCATAGTTGACATATCAGCACACAATCAGAATATTCATATTATGAAATCCGTGAGAAAATCAAATATTATCAAATCTTTTGTAGTTTTGTAGTTATTAACTGTCAAGTAAAGACAAACAACCCTAATCAAAAAGATCAAATAACTATAACATTAGTTGTGTTTTGAGCAGTAAAATAAACTATGCCCCCCTGTCTG
Source organism: Gymnodraco acuticeps (assembly GCF_902827175.1). Taxonomy (NCBI): domain Eukaryota; kingdom Metazoa; phylum Chordata; class Actinopteri; order Perciformes; family Bathydraconidae; genus Gymnodraco; species Gymnodraco acuticeps. Next base: position 273,894 of record NW_022990940.1, read on the forward strand.
AGAACAACACAGTACATGCTCATTTCAATATGGGCCAACAGGTGGAGCACTTTAAGAATGAGACTAGAGTGTTTGAGTCTCTCATGGCTTTAGCTGGAAAACTGAGGTCCTTCTTACAATTGCAAACTGTGGAGTTGAGCTTTTGATAAAACAGCACATGTTGCAGCCTGAAAATAAAAACGTCAGGTTTGTTTTGTTTAATTCATATTTGACTTTGTTTGCATTTATTGTGGTAATCTAAAATGGCCTTGTATGACATCAAAACGTTTTAGTTCTGAAAAATAATCTGCTCTTACATCATATATTAAGCTGATTACCTAATGAATTAGTGATTTACTTTCAGATAAAACAAAAACAGTGAGCAAATGTATTGCATCTAATTAGTGTCTTCAAAGAGCACTATCACACAACAAACAATTAGGCCTCTTAAAGAGAAAGGAGTCTGAATAAATCTGTGACACCTATGCAGCCCTGTGCGAGAGACACAAAAAGACCACTAGACTGACTAATAGGCAAAGTGTTGAATATGCACTAACACTGTATTGTTATACATTGTACTTAATGTATGAAGGAACAGCATGTGATGTACGTGACAAACATACACAAAAGCACACTTTCACCTTCAAACAAGCGAGGCCATACATAAACACACCAGACATGGACACGAGGGGCGTCTGCATTTAAAGCAGCATATTCGTCAGAAGTGTGCCAGAGACTGCGAGAGAGAACAACAGAAGAGATTAACCGAGTGAAAAGAAGCTTCCCTCACTCCACCCTCCCTCCCTCTCTCTCTCACACACACACACACACACACACAACACACACCACACACACACACACACACACACACACACACACACACACACACACACACACCACACACACACACACACACACCACACACACACACACACACACACACACACACACACACACACACACACACACACAGACAGAGCCCTGAGCCCTGACCTTTGAAGGAAGGCGACAGATGGGTCTTTCTCTTTGGCCAGGTCCCCGCAGACAGCTGTCCAGGATATAGGCAGTAGAGGTGGGGTTTGTGTGTGTTGGGGGTGCAGGGAGACGGTCAAAGGTCAAACATTCCCTGGTAGGAAGAATTGAAGCATAAGCAAATTTATATCGGTACACACAAAGCGCACACGTGCAAGCAGCCGGCAGCTCGCGCCTAATCTCACATTCATGTAGACACATACATATTCATAAATGTTGCTGTCTGCTGCTCTCTGTTTGTCTGTCCATCTGCCTGCCTCTGACCCGTCATCATTTATCTCCCTCTCTAATCAGGCTATTGTTTTGACCTGATTAGTCTGGCCTTCTCCTCGTCAGCTCAGAAAAAGAAGTGCTGATTATCACATTTAAACCTTAAAACTCCAATAACCTAAATCCAAAGTGTTGTGTGTCTTGTACATACAGGTCAGTCCTGTAGTTCAGGATGTAGAGCGCTTCCCCATCACGTGCAGGGGTTTCCCTTCTCACCAGTCTGGACATGTCCGTACATGTTTGAGAGCGAGAGAGAAAGGGGGAGAGAGATCAAAGAGGGAGGAATGTAAGCCTTTTTGGCACCGGACCACAGCCATACTTTAGTTATTATAGTTAAGTTGTTTTCCAATCATGCCGTGCATACTGTAACTGTCAGCAGCCACTTTCACACTTTCTTCTGTGGATTTAGGTCTTATTAAATTGAGTTTTTCTTTTTATGTGCGGTGCAGATGAGAGAGCTGTCCAGAATGACACTAAAATGTTGTGTTTGTGCTCTTCATAAGCCATTATGATACGTGTCTCCCGTTCACCAAAACATACCCATCTGTTATGGAAAATAAAGTATTCTAAAGAGAAAGAAGAAAGAAAAGATAAAAAGAAGAGGGAAGAAGAAAGAAAAAAAAGAGATGAAAGGAAGTATTCTAAAAGTAATCTGCCACCGGTACCGGCGGGATTGTGGTTAGTTTCTGATGCGCAGAAGAAAAATCTGGCCCACCCTAAAGTACATTTCTGCCTACGCTACTGGTCCGCACATCAGCAACAACCAATCACATGAATCTCTTGCCCCCGACATACAAAGCAATAGCAATGTTAAAACGAAGTAAACTGGGAAAAAAAAAAAAAAAAATCCCCAACAGGCGAAAACCTACCAGTTTCACCCACTGTCTCTGCCTCCTCCCTCCATGCCTCGCTCCTCTGGTTTGTATCCCGGTAGATGAACAGAGACTGATCATACAGCACCGGGTGATTCACTACCGCTATAATGAATTTTCCCTCAAATTTTTGGAATATGAGGAATTACCTGCGTAGTCTCTCCCAGCATACACGCGGTCTGATTGGCTAGCGCTTGTACTGTCAGATTTGCATAAACGGGATTTCATTGGCTGACGCTTCTGCCGAGGCGCCAAAAGTTGAACATTGCTCAACTTTTTGAAGCGAGCAACGCCAGCAAACGCTCCACGTCGCTTCCCAAAATACAGTTCTGCTAAAAGTGACGTCACCCCATTCAAAGTGAATGGGCAGAAGCGTTTGGAAGCTGTAACGCACGCCACCGTGTAGACGGGCCGTCACAGTGGCTCTGCGCCAGAAACATAAAAAAAAAAAAACTCCCATTAACATCCCTCAGCTAGCAGCTGCGCTATCTACTCACCCAGATTCCGTGTTTGTTGACTATCTCCTGTCAGGGCTCTCCCAAGGCTTCAGGGTAGGGGTCCTCTCATCTCCCACAGTGACTTTCGTAGCAAGAAACTTACAGTCAGCCGCTAAAGAACCCAACATAGTTTCCCAGCTCATCGACAAAGAACTTCTCAAAGGATATATAATCTGTCCTTTTAGCTCCTCCCCCTTCTCAGTGTTCCGTTAAAATCCCATCTAAATAGCCACACGTAAATAAAAGGCTGATTTTCGATCTGTCCGCTCCCTGCTCCGGCCCATTCTGCAGCGTCAATAGCATCATCCCTCCAGATCAGTTCTCCCTTCACCATGCCTCAGTGGATAATGCAATAAAGATGATCAAGTTCACAGGGCTCGACTCTCCAAAGCGGACATTACCGATGCCTTCAAATCATCCCCATTAATTCGTCTCAGTGGAATTTGTTCGGTATTAAGTGGGAGTCCAAACTCTACTTTCGCCGTTCGCCTGACCTTCGGGTGCAGAAGCAGCCCCCGCATCTTCAATTCCTTCTCGGAAGCGCTCTATTGGATCCTGCTGAACATCATCAGAATCCCCTCCGTCCTTCACCTACCGGACGACTTCCTCCCCATAGACCCGCCACAGGACAGCTCAGGGATCTCACTGGCCAAGCTTAAACACTGCTTCAGGAGTGAGGTGTCCCTCTCTCCAAAGAGAAAACGTTAGGTCCCGACACACGCTTAGAGTTCTTAGGCATCATCCTCGACTCCATAGACATGAAGGCGTCTCTCCCCTCCGACAAATTGCAGCGCATCCGGGACATCACCAAGTCATACTGCGAGCAACAAGTTATCACAAAACAACAGTTGCTCTCCCTTCTCGGACACCTCAACTTCGCCATGCACGTCATCCCTCAGCGGTCGACAACCTCCATGACTGCGTTTTCTTAGACGAAGGCTGCCGCTCAGACCTACGGTTCTGGTCCCTCCTGCTCGCCCACTGGAACGGAGTTACTTTCTTTTACGATGGCCTCGTGCGTTCCTCTGACTCAATGAGGTTCTTCACGGATGCCGCCCATCTATGGGTTTTGGGGGTTTCTTCCAGGGAGAGTGGTTCGCAGGGTCATGGCCCCGTCAATTTCTACCTCAAGCAAGTTCTCATTAAATCCGGCCTATCACCCATATCATACCCGGGGCATTCCTTCAGGATAGGTGCAGCCACCTCTGCTGCTAATCAAGGTCTCTCTACCTCATCCCTACAACAACTAGGACGGTGGTCCTCCTCCGCCTTCACAACCTTCATTCGTCCGGACATCAGCGCCGTACGGGCTTCCCAAAGATCTCTCAGACTCTAACTATGGTATCTATGCTTATAACTGGTGGTGGTTCATAACACGTATACATGTCTCATCATGGTATCGGATTTCAAACTGCATTCCTGTCCTAGTCCGTGGGCCCCCGCCCACAGGGAACAATGTCTCGTCTCACGCTGCACCTACCTGTAACGGGCTTCATCTCCTGCACGCAGGTATCCAAATCCCAGGCCCTTGCTCAAATGTGTCAGTGTAAAATGTATATCCTGCGAAGTTAGGCGTGGACTCGGGCCACCGTACACTTCGGTGTCGTGGCTTCGGGCCACCGTACACTTCGGTGTCGTGGACGTTGGGCCACCGTAAACTTCGGTGTCAGTTACAAAGGAAATAAAGAAAGAGGAAAAGAGTAAAGAAGGAAAATAAATATATATATCCTGCGAAGTCAGGCGTGGACTCGGGCCACCGTACACTTCGGTGTCGTGGCTTCGGGCCACCGTACACTTCGGTGTCAGTTACAAAACAAAGAATAAAGAAAGAGAAAAAGAGTAAAAAAGAAAAAAAAAAATATATCCTGCGAAGTCAGGCGTGGCTGAGGGCCACCGTACACTTCGGTGTCAGTTACAAAACAAAGGAAATAAAGAAAAGGAAAAGAGTAAAAAAGAAAAAGAAAAATATATATCCTGCGAAGTCAGGCGTGGACTCGGGCCACCGTACACTTCGGTGTCGTGGCTTCGGGCCACCGTACACTTCGGTGTCAGTTACAGAATAAAGAAGAGAAAAAGAGTAAAGAAGAAAAAGAAAAAAAAATAATATATCCTGCGAAGTCAGGCGTGGCTGAGGGCCACCGTACACTTCGGTGTCGTAGCTTCGGGCTACCGTACACTTCGGTGTCGTGGACGTTGGGCCACCGTACACTTCGGTGTCAATTACAAAACAAAACCGTTCGACCTTCGGGCGACGTAGTCAAGCCCTGCTAGCCAGGCAGGCGACCCGCATGTCGTTTTCAGATAAGACCGGCACTGATTTCGGCAGTCAGAGTCTCAGCATGACCCGTAAGCTCCGGCAGTGATTCCGGCCCAATGCCGCTTACATATGTTAATCTATTATCTTTCATTCCCAGATCACCACAGTCACCCCACAAGGTAAGCAACTCAGTTCATCTCAGTATTTCATACTTCACTGGTTTTGGGGATTTCATCGGAGCGGTTCTTTCCCTCCTGAATGATTATCCTGCAAACCGGGGCCTAATCGCCAAACACCATTACATTCTCCTGTTGTATTATCGTGGCAATCATTTCATTCATATGACGTGTAAACAATAATATGTAATTCTTACATCACGTCTCTCCGGTTTGAAATGAAAGCTTTAGCGCAAGTTCAATAAGGAAGACCTAACACGAGTCACTTACACGTCACTCTATGGCTCCCTTCCCCCCTCATCAAATACGAGGGTGTCACCCCTCAGCAGCCAATCGCTGCACATGCTAAATTCCTTAAATGCCTGCTCTTCCTCCCTGTCAGTTGTCATTGCAGATGATCACACGCAACCCGCTTCCACCCCTCTCGCCTCCCGTCTCCTTCAGGACAAAGCTAAACCTTCCTCCTTCAGACCGGTCTCACCTACTCATCACCACCACCAGTGTCTAGACCCCGGGGATTTCATCGGAGCGGTTCTTTCCCTCCTGAATGATTATCCTGCAAACCGGGGCCTAATCGCCAAACACCATTACATTCTCCTGTTGTATTATCGTGGCAATCATTTCATTCATATGACGTGTAAACAATAAATATGTAATTCTTACATCACGTCTCTCCGGTTTGAACTGCAGAAAGCTGTGCTTCTGGAGACCCACATGCTCAATGTGAAGTGTGTTTTCAACACTCAGAAATACAACTTAAATGAAACATGTATATTTTTTTTTTATTCTGTGCGCTGTTTTTCTTTACTGTTCTAAATACAGCTCAGGCCACAGGTCCTTTCTATTTCTGTTATGTGCAGATTATACAACAAACCACAAAGTGTTTTAATGTTAAACTTTCCGTCTCACGTGGTTACTGTATATCGTCAAGGTTTTTTCAAACAGGAAAAAAGCACATCAACATGCGCAATGACTTGTTTACTCTAAACCTCCATTACATTTTTTTACACAAACAACTGATTCTTTGACTCAAGAAAGTACTGCTTGTAGCCACAGACATATTTTGTCAAATTCTAAATTGTTTTACTACTTTATCAGATTTGTTTAGTTTCCTTGCCCATCAATTTTGTTGTATGGCTCAGTTTTACTGTTCTCAATAACCCTGTTTTCATGAGCAATAAGTAGCTACAGTAATTACCCACTGTAACCTCCCCAGACTCCAACCAACAGAGAGAAAAACCTAGAGACTAGGCCACAGTAAGTTGTTCATGTCCGGTGATTGACCTCGGCTGACATCAGACTCCCGACTAGAAAAGGTTCCCATGAAGCAAGAACGCTATTTTATTCTGCATATTAACGTGTTTCCTTTAAATAAAAAATAAAAAAAGCATCTTAGGCAGGGTCGTAGATATTGATTAACTTTACAATAGCCAATAGCATTGGATATGCGTTATGATAATACTGCTGACAACCGAGAATTTGCACAATGCAGAAATGTTAACCTCGCCCAATCTTTGCTGCAATGCAAGATGCCATTATTCACCAATGTACTGCATTTTACCAATCATACATGTAGAACACATTCCACGTTCAATTGGTGAGTAAAGTAAGAACACAAAGTCATAGACACGCTTTTCATCAGCTGTACTTCTTAACAATATAAAATGAGTTTCACATTAGAATAACACCTCAGGTGGTTTCAGTATTCTTTCATATTACAGTAGTTTAGGAGTAATTATGCATGTTTCTGTTAAGTGTGTGAGTGTGGTGTAAAAGTCTGTGAGTGTGTGTTTTGTAGGTGTGTCTATTTACCCACAGAACTGGATATTAAGTCAAGGGCAAATCATAGAACAGTGTGGTTACATATTATTTAAACGATGCCAGAGACAGAACCAACAGAGAACTTCAAACTAGTTTTGAGGTGTAATTCTTTCAGCACAAGGTTGATAGTGAACAATGACAAAGGTGTAACTGATAAACCTCTGAGAGAAGAAGGGAAACGATAACTGCTGCAATGCACCAACATTTCTACTATGAAAAGCTGCAGCTTCCACACATAACTTCTGTTTAAAGTTGAAAAAAAACAACTTTTAACAATTCAAAGTATCAGTAACATAGAACAAAATATATGTTTCTGCTCAATGATTGAGATATTTGTTTACACCTTTTACTGAAAGACAACACACTAATAGGGGTGTCCCTATCTGATCTAACTAATTGACTATATTAAGCCCAATCTAATCTTCTCTTTTATGTTGTTCCATTTCAGCTTTAAGAGTCTTCTCATCTAAGCATGGTTTGTAACAGCTCCGACATATAGCAGTGGAGAGCTGATGACAAGCATACCCCTCACAACCCTTCAATTGCAGCAAAAACCCTGCATGCACAAATAAATAAATAATGAACATGGGAAACTTAAATAACACAACTAATATGCAATTTGGTGAAGCAGAATGAAAAGTTTGACTGATGATAAACTGTTGCGAGGTATGCTATTTCATCTTTGTTGTCTGTCACAATTCAGGTTTACGAATTGTATGATGACCACAAAACACCCTGTGCAGCTCCCTTACTAGATAGACTGTACATATACATCCAGTGATGTTTACTTTGTGAAGATAACTTGTCACTATCACTTCACATGTGTGGGAAGCCGACTTGTTTTTGTCAATCCTTTGTCAGATGTGTTTTACCGATGTCTATCAGACAAGCACTACGTATCGATTGGCCTTGATCCTGTGTGAACCCCTTGAGGCTTGTCCCAACCTGGAAATCAATATCAGTCTCCGTGTGTACCAACACACACAGAGATAAATGGGATGTGTATCATGATTAGTAGGCCCTTTGAAGAATCTGTTAATATTGAGAACAGCAGAAAAAGTTTCCCTTGGGGATGCCTTTTTATTTAAACAGGTGGTCTCTTATCCACTGTGTTGAGCAAACTTGCTCTTTTAAGTATAGTAGGTGGGACGGGGATTCACATAAGCACAGAAAGTAGAGAGACAATAATCACACATAAATCTCTGGGCCTGGAAGTGCAGGGCAACAGATGGGAAACTACAGACTTCTCTTTAAAGGCACAGATGAAAGTGACAATTGATTCATCCTAGACACACACATGCAAACACACACATTAAACACTGCTTTAGCCTGCAAAGGCAATAGTTAAGTATTTTTGGGAATCGTGCAGAACACTCCATTTCTTTTCACATGTGCATTCATAGAAATTCAGACATTTTCGTATCACGTACACAGATGCTTGTAGACCAATAGGACGATACAGTTGTTCAAATTCTTCCTCTACTTAAACGCAGCATTCCAGGAACAGGTGGCTTTTTACCCAGCTTGCAGTTAAAACATCGACCCATCTCTGCCCCCCAAACCGTAAAAGGTAGAATAAAGACATAGCTTGTATATTGCCAATTTCCTGGTCTGGCCTATATAGTCAATATAGTTCTATTGGCCCCCTTTTAACTCCATTGCAACATGTTAGTTCAGGTTTCAAACTACTTCTTTGTAGGTTGCCACATATTTATTTAAGTCTGCCAAGCTGTTGATGTTAAGAGCAAAAATTATTAAATGGGCTGTAGGCTACCTATGGATCAAATTTGGGGTAACATTCAATTGTACTGCAACTATTTTAGAACAACATTTAAGTCTGTGTGTTTTATAATCTGAACATTAAAAATATCATTGCAATGGAAGCAAAAGCTCTGCACTTGGCACAGAAGCCATAAGATGTAATTTGGAAACTGCTTAGGGAAAACAGCTGGTTTGGTAGTGCATCCACACATTCCTCTGCCCACGGACCCCCCCCCTATCTTGTCTTCTCGGGCAGGCATGCTAAGAGGACAGGTGTGAGCCTATTGCCTGCACACATGCACACAGCCGGGATTGGGATTTCAATAATGTCATTCACTGGGGCTGAATAGAAGTCAGTAGGGGCCCCACTCTGTCCTGCGCCTCTGGTTGACAGACGAGCAGCCGTGTCTTTGTGTTGAGCCGAGGGGCCCCGGATCACTCGGCAGAAAGGAGGAGGTGGAGGAGGAGACGGTTGGTGGGTTTATGGGGGTTTTAGCATTGGCAATCATTGGACTCTGTAGTCACTTAGTGAAGAGAGGAGGAGCAGTAGAGGTTACGGTTTTGAAGGGCTGAAATAGTGGCAGCCGTCAAGGCTTAAGGTCATGTGTCAAGTCAGCGCTCGCTTCTTTCGTCATAGCAGATGGAGTTTTTGTGTGCCTTAGTTTATTCTGTCTATTGTGTCTTTCTGCTGTGCATCGACTTTGCTGTTTGTACCTTTTTACTTTACTGTTCCCATGTACAGTAGTGTGAGCATGTTTTATGTTAGATTGTTTTCTTTCATGCAGGCACATATACTGTACATGTATGTGTGTACCAGTGTCTGTGTGTGTGTGCAGGGCAGAGTGGGGGTGTGTGTGGTGGGTCTGGTTGATCCCACCTGCTGAGGCCCATGAAAAGCTTTGCAGTGTCGACCTTGCCACAATGCCCCAAAGCTGTTGCTCCTGCTGCTGCCTCGCAGTCTGCTCTTCAAGGGTCTTTTCTTCTCTCAGCCTATGTGATGCGACCATAATAAACACTTCCCCAAAAGGATCTGTACATCCAGTCTGCCAGGGGTTGTATGAATATGAATGCATGGCACATGCAGACTGCTGCTGCTCCAATGCATCCCCCTTTACAAAGCTTAGACTGGTTTCCCAAATCCTTTACAGCTTGAAGCGCAGTCATCTATCTAGTTAAAAGGTATTTTATACCTATTGAAATCCCTACAGCTTTAGTAGCTCTAGTCGCCAGTGCTTTCTGACAGTATGTTAAATTAGCTACGTTTGCCACTTGCCAGGCCTGTATACAATGCCATCTACTGAGAAACATTTAGCATATACAGTATGCCAATCTATCATAGGCTAAACAATGTATGTCTGTTTTGCTGGCTTGATTTTGGATGTTCACTTATTTATTTTGTCTGTACTTAGTCTAGCTAGATGTGTAGCCTTTGTTGTTCCTGTTAGGTTAACTTCTAGTTTAGCATAGCTAACATGCTTAGCCTGTAGTCATCCACAGTTAACCTCTCCGACTTATTTATGGTTTGTCTTCTCTAGGACACGTGTCTGTAATAGGGAACAGGTTATTTTGTATCTAACATAACTACTGCCTAGCACTCAATGTAGCTTAAACGCATGCTAAATAACAGGGTTTGTTAGCGGCAGCACAAACATGGCTTCCTTTACATTACATGTCATTTATTAGACGCTTTTATCCAAAGCGACTTACATACATTCAGTACTGTGGACAATCCCCACACGAGCAATTTGGGGTAAAGTGTCTTGCCCAGGGACACAACGACATGCTGACTGCAGTGGGACTCGAACTTCCTATCCCCTGATTCAAAGTTCAGCGCACTATTCCACTGAGCCACAGCCTCCTTGAGAAAGAAACTAGTTGAGTTAAGCCTGTACTGCAGTCATCCCTCCTGACTAGAAAACACTTTCAGTCTCCATTTACACTGTGAACATTGTAGTTTTTCTTTACTTAAACTGAGGGTCTAGCATAGAGGGTGTCATATGCTCTGCCAAAGCCTTGTGGAACATTTGCAATATCAGATTCTAGGACACATAAATAAAACAGATTTTTCTAACTTGCCTCTTTTTTGGGTATTGAGCACTTTTTCATCTCAAAATGGCCCATGCATTTGGTTATGTAATATATAATCCAATTGCTATACCATAGAGATATTATTGAAAAAGGCCTTATCTGATTTCATGACTTGTTAGATTGTTAGCTTAGGCCTACAGTATAGCTAACATGTTTGATGTATTACACCAACATATTCACACATACATAAGGCCATCTAATCACAGTTTCTGCTCTAGGCCAACTCTCTAAACCATATTTTGAAACATCATTCGAGGACAAATATGTGCAGAATCTCGCACAGACTTTGATGACTCATTGTTCTTGCAAGGAGTGACTAAAAGCAATGAAACCGGCAGCTGCAAAGGTCTCACTTAGCAGGGCTTGTTTTATTAAAGATATAAAATATTTAGACTCCCTGTAAGTGTGATTCTGTCAGAGCTTAGCTTACTCAGAAAGGTTCAAGATGAAGACTAAGATAAAGATGATGCATTCTGGTTATATTTGGGAACATGAAATGCTAATATCATCCTACTCAGTATATACGCAAAAGTATACACACATTTAGGCAGAAAGCTAATCATAATAATCATGTTTCCATTCATGTTTATTTCCGGCAAGGTATTGTGTCTGAAGCATGAATGAATCAAACGCATACAATATGCAGTGATCCATTAGTGGAGGATGATGATAGTGAGGATGACAGGTGTGGCGGTAACCCCGTTATGTAGGCAGATCACGTCCGAGACGTGACATCATTGCGCCTCTCTCTCTCTCTCTCTCTCTCTCTCTTCCTCACTTTTCCTGTCTCCATGTCTCACCCTCTATTTGGTATTCTGCAGCAGCCTCTACTCCAAAAGAAAACACTCTATTCCCAGCCTTGTTTCAGTAAGGGAGGGGATAAAGAAAGCGAGGGAGAGAAGAAGTGCATGAATAAAAAAGTACATTTTGGGGGTGGAATAAAAGTCAAAGCAAGAAAGGAAAGAGGGAAAAATTGTGGTATATAAATGATGAAGATGACGGAAGGAGATGGGCAGAGAGGGGAGCACAAGGAACAGATAGGGAGTATGAGATGCAGAGCAAGACAAAAGGGAGGGCTGAGGATAAGAGACAGAGCAAAAATGGTGCACCCCTCTAATTTTTATTCACCAAAGGAGAACCTCTGGGAACTACTATACCTGCCTGTGTCTGAATGCATGGATGGTCGGCTCGCTGAGTGTAAAGGAAGCTATTGTACTGTGTCTGTCTTGCTTTCACTCTTTGGCAAAGCAGACCCTCTGTGCTGAGAGAGGCATGATGCACACTGTCATACTGTCCTACTCCATCATTTATGCACTCCTTCTTGCTGTCTCCCCTTCTAAGTCTCCAGTCTGCTTTTACAATACTAACCTTTCTGAGCACAGTAAACAGAATACAGACTCACAAAAGGACCTCCACTAGTATCCAATAAGATTGAATTGACCTTGGGGGGAAAAATGGCATACAAATACATGCATTTTTCTTTCATTCGGCCCCTGGAAAACATGCACACATTTACAAATGCAACAATGCTATGTGGCAATATCTGCTCATTCAGAAATGCAAGGACACTATTACCTATTCATTTTGATATGTAGAAAAACACTGCTGTGCTAGCTCCTGTGAAAGTGTGCGTATTGGTCATGACTCATTCCAACCTGATTTTCATCAGGCTTGGATTCACTCTGATAACAGATGCATGATATATCCTTCTGGAGCTGGTATTGATTATATGTCTGTCACTCTCCCTGACTATTGATCATTGAACCTCATAGCTTCGCTAAATTAACATTAGTCTTTTGGTTACGCAAAATGTTTTAAATATTGTCATACTTTAGTACTTAAAGTTGCTATAATGGTAATATGCATGCAATAATAATGGATCAAATCGTTATTTTAAGCAGCTGTGGGAAATCATCAACCAACAGAGAATTATCGTCAGACTGTACGAAGCTTTTACCTTATTTTCAGCACGTTATTTTGTTTGTTTATTCCACAACTTTATTGTATTGTTTAACTCTCATTGCACTTATAGCGTTCAAGTCAGTACAATTCAGAACAAACTATTATAACAGGTTTAAAACAGCAAAAAATAGGTTATTGGCAATGAGCAGATTGTTGCAGAAATGGTAAATGAAAAACTACAAGACTCATCAAATGTAGGACACTAAGTAGAACGTCAGGAATTCATCTGTGCTTTCTAATACTAATATCTTGCACCACATTTCTTAATACAGTCACAATGTGTAAAGATTAAGGATTAAAAGTTTAGCTCTGTGCTTCATTGGGGCCATAATGTGAGGAAAGGTTTGATCATTCAAGCACAGCTAACAAAGTCATAGAATATAAAACAATTAGTATTTCATAACGAATTAACCTTAATGGCACGCCAGGTTTGAGATTAATTAGACATTCCTCATATGCAATGAAATGAGCTGAACTTCATTGTACCGTGGCTACCCTTTTGTTCTCTAAATCTAAAGCACGTGCAACTGACTTTTTAAAGATATGTGCTTTGTTTCTAGTATTTTTTGTATGTGGACAGTTAACAACCACAATTCATAAGTCACTGTATGCTCTGGATGAACATGCAAAGATGACTGAAAATGTTTCAACCAGTATGTTAATAAATGCTTTGACACATGCCATATTTCAGGTGTAGAACATGTTTAATACTTAGTACTACGTGTACCTTTCCCAACAAAAGGATCAATATTCATGTTCCATCTACAAAGAACAAAGTAAATGTCCCTACATTGATGCTATATTTGTGATGGTTAACCATCAGTGCATGGCAACGTCTACGTACAATGCCAACGTCACTTGCGTCTGGTTGCATTATGTAGAGTCATGCTGCACACACACTCGCATTCTACTGACCAAGATACAGCTGCTATGGCAACTGGATCATAATCCTCCTTTTCCTTTTGTCTTTTTCTATGAATGAGCTGTGGGCATGGAGAAATAAAGCAACATATGTTCAGAATAATGTTCTCTAACTTTCCCATTTGAAGTAAATTAAATAGTTTTCATATCCTATTGTCATTCAAGGGTATAGGTCTTTTAAAAATGACTCGATTGAATTCCGTCAGTTCTGTTCTGCGGCCATGATGATTGTATTTGTCAAAGACATTTAATAAATGCAGTATCTCCACTCAAGATATTTATATATTTATGATTTTAAAAGCTCATACAGTCCTTGGGAATGAATAACCTTCTCTGCTACCCAGAACCAGGATATTGAGCATACAAAGGCACTGTATTATGTGCATCAATTCTACGTCAACTGGAACACTGACATATCTTTGCAAAACCTTTCATTTTTGTTCCTTTTTACTTTCTAACGTACAACAATGTGGTCTTAACAATTGAGTTAAATTGTGTTTTCAGAGTCCTCCACTTTGTTCCAAAAGCATACATTCATCACACTGTAGAAATACAGAAACACAAGACACAATACAGAGCCCTTTATTCACAAGATAGCGACAGCAGCTGTAACAGCTGGAGTGTAAAATCCCAAACCTGGCTCAGGAATTCCATGTAAGTGTTAACAGACTGTGATCCCGAATGTGCTGCTTCACCTTTTACTGTATCTGAAAAGTGCATGGAGCTGGGCAAGAAATGCCATGTATAGACATAACTATATCATGTAGTTCCCAGCACAAACCCCCAGCATTACAAAGTAGATTAGTGGCCTGAGAGAGTCTCTGTGCAGTGTTCACACCAGCCTGCCGTAGATCAGCAGCCCGGCATGAGGCCCATGATTCACCCAGGAAACACAAACACAGATAAAACAAACCACAGCAACACCCATATACTCGCCTTCTTCAATATTAAAGCAGATAGGGAGAAATCAACTTTACATATTACACATATAATTTATTTTACATAACTAAATGTTCTGAATAGTTATATTGTAACATTAACATTGGTCAAATTAGAATCCCAGGAATAAACAAGACAGAAAGCTATGGAATTTCATGCAAAACTATAACATTGCTGGCTTCTTCTATTCAGGTATTCAAACATACATTAATGGCTTTATTCCAACACAACAGGATAGAGCTGCAATGCCTCTGTGAAGGGAGCAGAAGCCCTTCAACTTGATGTTATCGTTATATGTCTATAAGTCAGAAGAGAGCATCTAAGAAGGGTTTTTTATTATTACATTCTGGAATAGGATCTTCCAAACTACTCATTTTAGCTTTGCATCTTGGACTTTACAAGACTCAGCAAGGGGGAGGATCCTCAGGATGAAATAGTGGGGACCTAGTTTCTGGAAAACACATCAGAGAAAGAGAAACAAATAGAGAGGGGGAGAGGAGCAGGTGGTCACTGGAGAAAGCATTAGGGACTCTTCTCAGCAAAGTAAATATCCTATATTCTCCCTCACATCACTGACAAACACAACAATCCATGAGCTGAATGGAAGAAACAGGCATCTGGTGTCCAAATACTGACTAATAAACTTTAGTGATTAGATTAAATAAGTACATTGAATATGAATATTGACAATACATGTAAACACACCCAAATCACCAGACCTGCACAAATAAGGGCAAGTGTAAGAGAAATTAGGACTCAGAGGACATGAATATGGATTAACACTGGGTGACTCACCAAGACACACTCAAAGTGTGATTATGGGTTGTTGCATTACCATGGCAACACATCCTGTAAAGTGCTAATGCCTCATTTCTGTGTGAGTCTGTTTGTGTGTTAGTGGGTGGAAGGTGACAGTAATGCCACACTTGCCCTTAATTGCACAGAGTCAAACGGCACAGATATTTTTCAATGTGACACGGGGCTGCATTGTGTGAGGTCCATGGGGGCGAAATAGCTGCGATAAAATGACATTTGGGACATGTACAGTGTGTTGCTAATTTTAAAGGTGTTGGTGACTGTCAAGGATTTCAGACAAACACATGTTATCATATTTTAATTTGGGATTTAATATGCAAACTTACAGCTGCAGAGTGGTTATCTGACAAAATACATGGCTTGGTTGATCTAGTCCTTGCTTTACACCTTCTTCTGTTGCTTTGTTACCTCTACCAAGGAGGTTAATATTCCTGTTTGGTCCATTTGATTGTCTTTTGATCAGCAAGATTACTGAAAACGTACTGTCCCAATTTTCTATAAACTTGTTGGAAGGTTGTAGGCAGCCAAAAAAGACACCATTATGTCTTGGAGCTTCTGATTTCATTAATGTAGCCAGGATGCTAGCCAGCTATATATATAAGATGAAATAACCTTTAGTTACTTTACTTTCATTCGGAGGCCTTATTATTATTCCATAATCCTTTTTTCCATTGAAAGATTAATTTATATTCCAACACCACTTGTTTGTTATCATCGTTTGTTCAACTTAAGCGTCAGGAAATGAAAGAATGTTGCAAGATACGGTCCTGCCACATGAAATAAGGCTTGAATATTAATGTCATGGAAGACAGTTATGTCAGTTATAATGTAAATGTGATCAACTGTATACAAAAGCTCATTCAGTGTTTGCATGTGTGAGTGTGTGTATGCACAGTTTGTGATATGAGCATTTGTGTATCATTCTCAGGCTCAGCTGTTGCAAATGCAGACAGCCTTTGTATGCAGGTGTGTGTGTGTGTGTGTGTGTGTGTGTGTGTGTGTGTGTGTGTGTGTGTGTGTGTGTGTGGTCATACAGTACCAGTAAAATGTGTGATTTATACATGTGTCAGATGTGATTAAGACAGGTTGTGCTGACACAATATGGAGCTCTATGTTCCACAAGCGGCTGAGAACAGAATAATAATGACAAACTGAGAGCACACACTCACAAACACATACATGCAATTATGCAGGAACATTCAACAGCCTTATATGAATATTCTTTCATATATTGAATATTGATATACGGCTGTTATAACAAAACAAAATGTTCACAACAGCTCAGAATAACTTCTCTCATGCAGGACTGAGCAAAGTTTGGCTTGCAATGTGTGCAGCCTCTCAGAGTGGGAGTGCTGCTGACTGCATACAGGAAATGTGCAGGAGAACATTTTACAGCTTGACACAGCCTGATACAGACTCCCTGACCTGAGCTCCATCCAAACCAACTCTCACACTCAGGGTTCATTTATAACACTTTTATAGAGAGGTACATAATCTTTGTGCTCGTAAATACCAAGCTTTTTACACCAACCATAAAGAATGTTTATAACATGATTTACTCAAGTATCATTTCAGTTCATAAAGACAGTTACCATGACAGTCTCTTTCAGAGTTGTGCCGACAACGATGACATTAATGATGTAAACCTTTGTGTGTGTGCGTGTGTGTATGTGTGTGTGTGTGTGTGTGTGTGTGTGTGTGTGTGTGTGTGTGTGTGTGTGTGTGTGTGTGTGTGTGTGTGTGTGTGTGTAATGTTGAATGTGAACAGGCAGTAGTGCAGATCCACAACATGTTGATCTTTGGCCATTCAGAACAACCAGAAACCGTTTTCTCTGCAGTTCATATAAACTTTAACATACCAGCACAACTGGTGAAAACTCAACTTTTTCTAAGTACATACAGCTTATATAAAATGTACTATTGTCAGAGTCAGTTTGATAAAACTATCGTGTGGCATTTAAAAAAAAAAAAAGACATTTGGGGGGGATATTATGATACTGCAGATTTTGGGCTTAGGAGCTCATTTCGATCTGGTGACATTCAGAGTTCCCTCAAAGTTTTCATAGTTTTACAGCGTGACCAACTTAGTCTTTTCACACCCACCGTCCTTTCACTTCCCACTTCTCCATCTCTGTATTCTCAAAAAATGTTTCTTTATGAAGTTCAGAGTGGGATGTATGACACATGAGCTAAAACTCCAAGAAACACAAATGTAAAACTTAATCAGAAATGGCAAAAAGTTTGACCAGAATTGGACGTGATAAGTCACATATGAACGCATGTGAGAATATGATGATGAAGTTAATGAAAACAGACCATAAAGTTTCATGAGCAAACAACATCAGGAGACATTTATAGATTAAAATACAAGGCTTATCCCTCCGCTGTCATAAAATACACTCTTGCCAACTATTGCAGCTATTTACAATCAGCTGTATTTCAGACCAACATCCTGATAAGTCATGTGTTGAGCGGTTTCGATTGACGTTGAATATGCTTCTCTCCTGGCGGTGCTAATTGTCTTTAATCTTTCTTTGATCTTGCAGTATCTATCCTTCAGGCCCACTGTTATGTTTAAACAGGGAAATGCATGCTGGTAAACCCTGAAAAGATTACTGGAAAAGTCAAGCAGGGAAACCTTTAAAGTCTTTCATGATATAATACTAAACTTCTGTCTTTGGTTTCACCCACACGCCAACACACACGCCTCCACAAGCACATACACACAGCTTAGATGTGAAGCATGGTTTCTAGGATCCCCTTATTGAAAAATTGATTATGAATACACACAGTTTGTCGTTCTGATGAAGGTGGTACCCGTGGGACAGCCCCGCGTTTTTTTGAAATACATCAAAGGCAGTTATGAAAAGCAGAGGAGGCTGCGGTGGGGAGATCTGCCCGGGTAGCTGGGTGTATTTATGAGTAAAATAACCATTGTTGTCCCTCCTCCACACTCAATTTTTTATTTGACAGCTGTTTACCATATTATTAAATGACAGTGCCGTATCTTTTAGTTCCTCTTTACAAAATGTCCTTGTTCCGATGAATTTAAATAAGTTCCAGAAACTAAGCGCATAAGTGAAAAGGCCTGGAGCTGTTTGACATATCACATTTTAAAGGATTTAGGAACAAAAAACACTAAGACCTTTGTTTTGTGAACCAGCCCCTTGCTGCAACCATGCTCATTGCTCATGGGATGGTCATAAAGTAATCCTTGTAAGGATGAGCCTTCTGAGTTGTCTTCTCATTTTGGTCTTACTTCAACCCTCCTCTTCTAGTTTTAAAAACCAAACAACGCCCACACGGTGAGTCAGTGGTACTATAATTAATAATAGTAAAATGCCTGTTTAAGGTGAGATGATAAAATCCGACTTGGCCTGGTGTTAACGAGAGCTTACAATGACTAATGACCCACCAATCACTCATTGAAAAAGAATTTCCATCAGTAACATCCTTATGATAAGTGGCAATTAAGATAACCCAAGAGACAATTCAATACCTAACAATTTAAGTGTATCAATGTTATATTCATTTCCCCCCTGCAATTATATATAACTTGCTTCCTGTTTATAAAATTCACGAATGATCTTGTATAACATATGGTTCCATGTGGTTAGCTGCTACAGCATCCTTGTTCTCATAGAAACTCCGGATCCAAAATGAGCGG
This sequence comes from Gymnodraco acuticeps, assembly GCF_902827175.1. NCBI lineage: Eukaryota > Metazoa > Chordata > Actinopteri > Perciformes > Bathydraconidae > Gymnodraco > Gymnodraco acuticeps. The sequence goes on from NW_022990940.1 coordinate 292,955, forward strand.
GGGACAGAAAGATCATTCATCGTGATTTCAGCTCTAGGGACTCACGGGGTCCAAGACCTCTCTTGTAGTAACAAAAAATCATACAACTCCCCAATCTGTCGGCACAGGACAGCTTGAAATATAGCACAATAATCCCATTATCACTGCTCGCTGGGTCTGCTTCCAAACAGTCAGTCATATTGTGGATTTTCCCTTTGATCCTCAACGCAATACAACGCATTCGATTGAATGTGTTGTATTTCTTTATTTGTATTGTAGTCAGGTCGCTTTTTTATTTTTATTTGTAGACAGAGAAGAAAACCCTGATAGGCTTTACAGTGTTCTGTCTTATAAACAAGTCTTCTATGTTTACTCTTACTACCTAGATATGTAGGGGAATCACATTGCAGGTACTTCCCGTGTTGTAAATCAAAGAAAAATTCCCCTCATGTTTCCCAAAATTAAAGCTAAAGCAGAAATAAATCTTTGCTGAACCTAAAGTCTCAACATGCGCTTTTCTTCTGAACTTTGTGTCATGGTTAAACTTGCCTCTTTCCTGTTGCTCTGTGTGAAAATATGTGTGTCAAATAATCCACAGTGTGGGAAATCCCCTCTTATCAGTCTGGTCTGGAATCTCTCCTCAGAGCTAATGTTTGTTTGGGTTTGTGGGGAGCTGAAAGAGAAGCGGTGAAAGAGAAGAGAGAGGAAGAGAAACAGTCTGAGAGACAAAGAAAGTCAAATGGAAATATCATGTTAGTGACTCTGTAAATCTTTACATCTTATCTGGATCTTTTTCGCCTAAATGCTTCTTCCACATCATTTCAAGTAACAGTATTATTTTCTAATATTTCGATTTTTTTTTGCCAGGCCTTTTTTTCTACTAAGTCTGGACTTTGTATTAGGAGCTAATAAAGCCTCCTGGGTGTGTGTTCAGACAACCCCCACATAGACATGGACACAGCACAAAGTGCCCCATTGAGATGTGAGAGGGCCCAGGGTGCCCTGTCCTACAACAAGCTCTTATTCTACTACAGACCGAGTTGCAACTCAAACATACTTGTAGTAGGAGGCTTTCAGTGTCTTGATTGTCAAACAGAGAAAGTAGCCTTCGGACTTTGGATGGTGAAAAGAAAAAAAGGCTTGTCTTGAGGCCCACAAAAACACTTCTCAGTGAAAAAGAGAAACATTTAGTTGAAAGAGCCTCGGTCTATAAATCTGACTTTGTGATCTTGAGCGCTGCAGATCAAAGAAGTAATTACACCCATACAAAGATTAAAATGGAGATTTTTTTGTAGGTAATCTAACAAAATGCCCATGTGATGAAAATGTTCCAAAACCACATTGTTCAGTCTTATATATTTAGCGTGATTGTACCACATGATCATCACATGTTTTTCACAGGAATTACATTGCAATTTCCACACTGAGCTGAGCTAAAAATTACCTAAAAAAAAGTTAGATTTTTTTACCTTGGAAACAGTGACATAACAATGCCATTGAGTGGTTTCACTTAATTGAAACGAAGTTTGAAGTTTGTTAAACGACTATTTCCAAAATGAGGAAAACTGTTTATAAATCAGCATGACAAAGCATCTGAAAAGCTCAAATGTATCCTTCCTCTTTATGACAAGTGATGAAAGTAAATCAGCTGATAACTTATTTTAAATAAACTCACAGAAGCCAAACTAATTACAGTCTAAGGTTATGTTCACACTTCAAATGTCACCAATATCAGTTTCTAGTAGGAACTGGTAACAGTCTTGAACTGGCAACATGGGCAAGTGAACTTGAACAACGATGTCACATGTCACATGATGTCACATGCTGTATTTTTGTATTTATTGATAAGTTGATCTCAGTCACATATGCGGAAAAAAAGCAGATTTTTGCCACTTTGGCCTTTAGTCTTACAGTAAGTCTCACAAAGAAAACAGCTTTAATTTTATCCTGAACGCTCCTTTTCTGAGGTCAAATGTGAGACAAATGTAATCGAAAAACTCATGATCATGGCGTCTGGATGACCTGGCTGTTTCTATTGTCAGACATGAGGATTATGATGATGATTATGTCTGTAGGAAATCAGGTCAATGCAGACAAAATTGCTCTTTTTTTTTTGTTTCTGTGCCGCAGCCATGTGAGGGGATGACCTGTCTGCTGAATCACCTTGATCAGCTGTCATATGAGTAAAGGAGCTGCTGATCTGTCCATTGTCAATGATCTCATTCAGCCGGGGGATGAGCTATCACATGAGTGTTGTTGACCACATGTGCTCTGGACGCTTGCTTGTACTTCACTTTCAGTACATTCATTTAGTGGTAATGGTGGTGCGGCGATTGGTGACCAAGCACATATATTGAGAACAATAAAGCAGTTGTTACTGGGATGAATCACATATCTGGGGCATTCTACCGAATTAGTACAAAGTGCGGCAAAAAATCATGTCCCCAGTTTTCATGTCACTACCGAAACACAAGGGGTTTTAGTCCAATGGCTGAGCCTGGTTTTTAGCAACATCCCTGCATTTTTGACTAGGCAGTGCCACTGCATCCCTGTGCCTCATGGCTGAATGGCCAGTAGCTATATCCCATACTTTTGATATAAATCTGTTCCAAAATCTGAAAATCGGCATGTAACCTTAAGAATTGTCACTACCGAACACATATTATCTTCAATTAAGTAAACCTTTTCGGGGTTTTATATAAAGTATTAGGTTTTTATGTGTGTAAACCGTGTAAACCTCTTCAAAGACGTGTATGCTAGCATTCTTTAGTTATGCTCAATTTGAGCTAGAATCGTCACTACCGAAACAGTCACTACCGAAACATATGGTTACGTTTCAGTAACATGATCGTTTCGGTAGTGACAAAATGGAATGGTAAGCAGGTAAATCCCATAGTTTTGAAATAAATGTGTTTTAAAGTCTGAAAATCAGTGTGTTACTTTAAAGGTCTCTTATTATACTATTGTTAGGCATATATTATAGGTCTCAGATATATAAAAAGCATGTATATGAAGTGTTTTGCTCAAAATACCAAACAGATCATGCATTCTAGCCTCATTCCTCTCTATTTCAGCCTGTTACTAAAGTGCTGATTCTGGGTCAGTAGCTTCAAACATTCACACTTCAACATAAGGCATGTTATGAGTTAAGATTAAGCAACAAGGTTGATGGAATATGAAACAACCTTGAGAACAATATATTGCGGTCACTACCGAAACACTGGAAGTTTTGTAAAAAATTAAGTATATTGAGTTATCAACTAAAATGATATGATACTGATTGGTTTAATGTATGTTCAATTACAACAATCATCAACTCTGGAATCAATATGATCAGTATTATGCATTTTACAAAGAAAGTTTGCATTATGATTTTTATGAATTGTATTAATTGAACTTTGAAATTTGATTACAAATTAACTTATATTAATTTAATTGTGAAAACCCTCAAGAAATATTTGTTAAAATACTATTTAGAGAAGGGAAGGTAAAACAATCTGAACAGGATAATATAATACTGTTTTAGTGCAGTGTATGTACTATGTTTCGGTAGTGACCATTTTTGGTAGAGGAAGAACATTCCAATACAGTCTGAAAATACGATATACAAATGTACGGTTCTTTTACTAGATATGTGTAATTTAGATATGGTACAAAATATATATGGACAACGTTTTGGGAAAGAAACATACAACATTTCAAAACATTTCCAACCTGACTTTGGTCCAATTTGGTAGAGTGGCCCATCTACAAACTGTCATTTTGAGATACTGCTGCCTCTTTTGAAAATAATCAATCTTATACTTGAGCTCAAACCCAATAATCGATTTACTGTAAATTGCCTTTACAGACAGAATTAATCACCAGTTTAAAGTGCAAGGCCTATGAAATCCCTTTAGAAAACTTAATCTGGAGACTCAGTGCATCCTCTGCCTCAGTGTGTTCTGGCCATCTGTTTCCAGGCTCTGTGTGTTTCTGTCTTGTCAGCAGAGTCTCTTGCTAGCAAAGACATTAGTGGATTAACAGTCTCTCACACAAGGTGTCTCCACATTATTCAAGGGTGTTGACATACTTTTTCCAAAAAGATGAAAAATGCTGTGTCATGGGCAGCTGGTGAATAGAAATAAACTATTGAAGTAGTCCAGTGCCAAACATGTATAGTAAGTATATTTTCAGAGGTTAAGTACTGAGTGTTTAATTTCTTGAGCTTGCTGATGAAATAAGTACAATGAAAAAGAGAAGTGCAAATATATTGCAGTTACTGTTTTCGAAAAATCGATTTACAGCTCCCTTCCCTGGAGATATTTGTATACAAAACTGACATAGTATTAACATCTTGCAAAGTCACTTTTCATGTGGTTCACCAGCCAAGTGTGCCACCCAGAGTCAGATACATTTCTGACTCACCTCACAGGTGACACAGGTTAGACTATAAACTTATTTGTAGAACATCTTTACATACTAAAATATAGCCACATTTCCTGCTCGATATGAAATCACAAAATGTGTTAACTTAGACTCTTAGAGTATCAGAGGTTTAAATAGTGTTATAAACACCTGTGTTGTGACAACAGATGTAAACTGAAATCCTCAAACTGCAACAGATTTGATCTTTTATATTCACAACTGGTGGAAAGAAAACAAGTTTTTTTTAATTTAGCTTACAATTTTGTTGTTGCGTGGGCACTGTCTTTGCTTCCTCTGCACCTGACAAACAGGAAAGTGTTATGTGTGTTTGTATTTCAGTGTGTGTTTGTGTGTGTGTGTTTGTGTGATTACCACAGGATGTACGATAATCATAGTTGATCTTTCCACAAAGTACAACACACCCACCCTAGCCCCCCATGACTTTTCAACTCTAAGAATAGTTTTCTATCTGTTTCCATGTGTTCACATTCACATATGTGATAGCATACCCACACACACACACACACACACACACACACACACACACACACACACACACACACACACACACACACACACACACACACACACACACACCACACACACACACACACACACACACACACACACACACACACACACACACACACACACACACACACACACACACACACACACACACACACACACACACACACACACACACACACACGTGAAGGACAGTCACAGTTTTGGCTCTGTGCTCAAAGGACTGAAAGCCATCTGGACAGTAATGTTGTCATTAACAGCACACTTGTATCAGATATCAAAGAAGTGAAGAGCTGCACTGATGTAGGCTTACTTGTAATCTGGTCCCACTAAACAGTTTCATGCCATGTTCTGGTGTTACTGTGAGTTTATAGCACTAAAAAGTAAATAGCATCTCTATAGTAAATCTGAGGGTTTCGGATACTTATTTAGATTTGATAAGTTAAAGGTTATCAATATAATGTCCAGACCATTGGTATAGCAGCCCACAACTTATGATATGTAAAGATAGTGGTGTAATGCTACTCTGTGTGTGTTGTAATCTAAGCTTGTTTGTGATTTGTTCACATAGAGTCCATGTTTGTTTTCCCCCCACTGGCTAGCTGATGGCCGCCACACTGTACAGCACAAAACAGCCATATTTCTATTCCTTCTTTAGGTTTACAGTTTTAGCTCTATCAGCACTGTTTTTCACTGTTAGCACCTTTAGCTTCTAGCTGTCTCAATGCTCTGAATTTCGTATAGAGAAACTACGTTTTATCCAAATAACTGTGAAATATTGGCTATAATTGTATTTATTTGAATTGACTACAAATGTGTTCAACATAATTTACCCGCAATATAAAATCTGGGAAAAAAGCAGAAGATCAGTTTGGTCACCACAGTTTTCTTTTAAGATCTATAGTATGAGTTATGAATGACTGATAGATATGTTGTCGGCAGATGGAGGTAACAGCCACATGAAGCCAGCACGAAACTAGGGATATAACCTGCAACACATTGTTAAAAGAAACACGTTATTATGATGAAAACTTTCATGTAAAAACACATTGTCTGAATCCTTGAAGCACTTTCTTCATACACCATAAACAAAACTCGACAGAATTCCAACTTAAGAGGAGAAGAATTAAAATTAGATGTAAAATGGGGAAAGCAGAGAAAAACCAGGAAACAGTGTGTTGATGACAACTGAGATTCTGTGAAATAACTGAGAAATCTTTGCGTGAACAGATGATTCCTCCCGAGGGAAACATCGTAAGTTAAGGATGTGGAATTGAGAAGCCATAAACATAATAAATGTACCTGGGAAATGAATGTGCAGATCTGAACAATACATTAGGATGTACCAGCTCTAAACGTAGACTCGTGGGAAGGGAAAACGTTTGAAAAAGCTAATCCAAATGGTTCAGAAAGGCTTGTTCCTGAGTGGAAACGAGTGTCAACCCTTCAAAAGCAAAAACCCACCCACACTCATACAGGCCTTGGCTTGTGGCCTTGGCTGGAATTCATATGAGGAAATAGAATTACAATGGCCACACACACACACACACACACACACACACACACACACACACACACACACACACACCACACACACACACACACACACACACACACACACACACACACACACACACACACACACACACACACACACACGCACACACACACACACACACACACTGGGGCAGGGTAGAGAGAAAGCTCTTGAGAAAACAGAAGTTACTAATTAGGTAAAATTGTCCCTCAGCAGTTTGATGTCTGGCTGAATTCTCTCTCTCTTTCTTCCCCCCTCATCTGTCTCCCTCCAGATGTTTGACTTCCGGATGCAGAGACTACGGGTTTAGTGCTGTTTCATGTTCTGTCACAGCAGGATATATTGCGGCTGATCATTAGCGAGGATGAATAATGAGCCCAGCTGAAACACCAAAGAATAAGGAGAACGACGCTGCAATAAAACAATATGTTAAACAGGGGACTTGAGATACATGATATGGGTTTTAATACATTTCAAGGCCTCCATCTGCAAAATATATCTTGGAATACGACTAGGAAGCCTGTTGGAGACAAAACACATGACATGGATTTTTCATTTCTATACATGTCTTCTCAGAAGAATATATATAGCCGTAAAGTATATTATTTAAGATCCTATATTTACAGGTTATTTTTCTACAAATGAGCAGGAACTAGGTCAGGAAACAGGAAATCAGAAAGTGAGCCTGGGAAAGACCCAATTCCTGTGCGATCCCTTCACCCTCCCACTCTCTGAGTGAACTCTGTTGTAGTCACACTCACAGCTGAATGAAGCAGCTTTCTTTAAGTTGTAGGGTATTTCTGTAATATAGTGGCAATTTCAGGATGGACTTCTCTCTACAGCAGAAATAGGAACTGTCGTGACTTTTCATAACCGTTGTTTCATATCAGCATTATTCAGAACATTTTCCTAAGAAAGAAAAGAAAACTCCGAAGCTTCTTTGGTGGCATTTCTCGTTTTTAACTCTCACTGAACACATGTAACATTTTTCTACTCTCGCAAAGATATATTTGATCCTAAATAGAATTTAATCTTTAGGTTTCAACGTCTGTATGACAACATTAAACCGTTGTCTATCTTAGTTTAAGCAGTTCATGAGTGAATGTTTGTAAGACTATAGTTTCAAGGAATTGCGCAGCGTGGTCCATGACAGACACAGAAGGCCGTGGCTAGCGGCCATTGAGGGCAGAAGTCAGCATTGATGTAGACCTAGGCTGCTTCTCAGGTCGACTATTTTCATTTCCTCGCTCCTCGGTCCTCGGTCTCACCGGAAGTTGATTTGCCTGCGCATTCTTGAGTACCGTCCCATGGCTCTTATTTCTGCCGGAGGACCGAGGATCGAGGAGCGATCATGGAGGAGCGATAACCGAGGAACCACCAGACCATCCTCCGATGAAATCCTCAGATACTCGCCCCGCCCCCTTACTGTGTATCGCTCACTGATTGGACGAGGCAGTGCATGCACTGATCTGATGCTTCTTGACATGAGAGCAATACCCCAGCGGAGTGAAGAAAATACATGAACCTCACGGGACTCACTCCTCAGTTTATACCGTGTTTTGTTTCAATTCATGTATCATTTAGTTACAAATATGTGATCTGAACAAAAGTGGTCAAAAATCATTATTGGAAACATTTTCATGATCGCTTTTTTCGTTTTACAGTTTCATTTATTGTCATTACCATTCAGTCAGTCATTAAGTGCTATTAAAATGTTAATGTGCTACATATCCAAACAAACAAACAAAGTGTGCAATCCAATGAATGTTAATATAACTGGGTTTTGATAGATAACATATCTCTTTTTCTTCTCTCAATTATTTTATTTCTATTGTGCACCCTAATCAATATTAATCAAACTATTGTTCGTTTATACATTTTAAGAATGGCGTTTATCTTTTTTGAGAATGACTTCTTATTTTATTTCATGTATTTGGATCTACAACAGATGATACTAATGTTTATGTCAGTAAATGTGTGCTAACAGAGGCGGGGGTGTTACAATAACGGGTACAGAGCTGGCTGCTGAATATCGACCTGAGAAGCAGCCTAGGTCGATTAAATGAAATCCTTGCTTCTCTCACTTGCGTCGTTTCCCTGCGACTAGTCCCTCCCACCAGGGAAGCATGGAGGGACGCAAGGAAACCACGAGAAGCAGGGAAATGAGTTTTAAGAGCAATGGGACGTCCTTTCCTCCGGAGCGTCACGTGAAGCGACGTCCGTTTGTGATGACGCTGCACAGCTGATCGTCTGACAGCAGCTCTGTTCCCGTTATTTCCACAAACACCCCCGCCTCTGTTAGTACACATTTACTGACACAAACATTTGTATCATCTGTTGTAGACCCCAATAAATAAAATAAAAATAAGAACTCATTCTCAAAAAAGATAAACGCCATTCTTAAAATGTATAAACGAACAATAGTTGGATTAATATTGATTAGAGTGCACAAAAGAAATAAAATAATTGAGAGAAGAAAAAGATATATGTTATCTATCAAAACCCAGTTAGATTAACATTCATTGGATTGCACACTTTGTTTGTTTGTTTGTTTGTTTGGATATGTAGCACATTAACATTTTAATAGCACTGAATGACTGACTGAATGGAAATGACAATAAATGAAAATGTAAAACGAAAAAAGCGATCATGAAAATGTTTCCAACAAATGAATAAAATGATTTTTGACCACTTTGTTGTTCAGATATATCACATATTTGTAACTAAATGAAACAGGAATTGAAACAAAACACGGTATAAACTGAGGAGTGACTCCCGTGAGGTTCATGTATTTTCTTCACTCCGCTGGGAAACGGCTCTCATGTCAAGAAGCATGAGATCAGTGCATGCACTGCATCGTCCAATCAGTGAGCGATACACAGTAAGGGGGCGGGGCGAGTATCTGAGGATTTCATCGGAGGATGGTCTGGTGGTTCCTCGGTTATCGCTCCTCCATTATCGCTCCTCGCTCCTCGCTCCTCGATCCTCGGTCCTCGGTCCTCCGGCAGAAATAAGAGCCATGGGACGCTACTCAAGATGGCGCAGGCAAATCAACTTCCGGTGAGACCGAGGACCGAGGAGCGAGGAAATGAAAATAGTCGACCTGAGAAGCAGCCCTAGGGTTGCCAACCGTAATTGAGCCAAAAGGGGCGTGTCCCGTACGGGACATTGTTTGTCCCGGACTCCCGGTAAAGGGAAAAATAAAAAATATGTTTCTGTTTGCACGCAATGCAGTGTGTCTGGCTGCGTGCCTGTGTGTTTGTGTGCTGTATATGAAGGGCGCTAGGACCGCTCAGTTGACAGGGCAGGCACAATGCTCGCACGTGTGTGTGTGTGTGAGATTTTCGCGGGCACGGCATCATTGTTTGTGTGTGGCATGTCAGCCTGTTCAGTTGTGCGGGAAAATGAGCGCTGCCGGTGGAGGTGATAATGAAAGAGGAGAAGAGAGAGAGGATGTGGTTCTGGGCCCTGGCCCTTCTAAAAAGAAAATACTTGTGTCTGTTTTTGGGGGGTTTGACCCCCAAAAACATTTTCGAACCCTAGGGGCTGGCTCCCCCAAAATAATTAAATAACATAACCCTAACCTAACCCTAAAACCGAAATAAAGTAACAAAAAAAAGTAACTAAATCCGCCAGAAACCCGAAAATCTTCGCGCGCGTGCACATGCATGCGCGAACGGGACACATGCATGTGTCCCGTTTTTCCATTTCTGGAAGTTGGCAACCCTATGTAGACCTGCTGCTGGAGGGCTTAATAACCCCCTTAACTCCCCACTAATTAGTTTGGAATGACACTTAATATGGCGAACTGGAAGTGGGAAAGGATATGCTTTAGCGGCTGGATTGGAATTAGGCCACAGTGTTGTCCGCCGAGTTGTGGATTTTAGCTTATGCTAGCTAACTGCAGTTGATCAAATCGACTAGCAATGGTTGTAATTTCAGCCCAGAAAATGTACAGTGGTCGACTTGAAATATGAATTCTGCTTTTGTTCATTTTGTTTCAGAAATTACTGTTAAATTGTTTTAAAATCCTTTTAATGTTAGGGAGAACAATTGTGTGAAAAGGCTGTAAACTGTAGCTCCAAAATGTCGCATACATTTGCTATCTAAGGCCCAGTATTATATTTAAAAGGCTAGAATAAACTCTCTTTCTTTTCTGAGTCACTGTGGTTCTCACTGATTCAACGTGGAGCGAAAGGTTGAGTCTGGCAGCCGGCTGGATGACATTCTCCTCTGTGCTCTTAATGGGAAGCAGAGGGACAGTCGTAAAAGGAAACACACATTTCCTGTAGGACGGGTGTGTGACGTACATACGTGTGTGTGATGTCTTAACAGGAAGGAATGTGACATCAGCAGAAGGATCCCGCATAAAGGATGTGCCGCAGCCAAATAAACACACACTCACACACACCGCAGCCAGAAAAAGATGTGGCCAAGGATCACAGAGGAAAGGAAGGATGTCCCGTCCTTTGCCTCCTTTTCCATGCCACCCACTTGGCTTTGCCCTTCCCTTCTTTGAGGATTTTACAGATCACAGCAGTATTGATTGTTTTTCTCTGTGATTTCCACAGAAAGCAATCCTCACAGGGAACATAATCACTTTAAAATTTATTTTTAAGGATACGAAGAGAGAAATAAATCAGTGTCGAAATACAAGCAACTAAACACATTTATGGATGAAGGATAGTCAGTGGTCTAAAAGAAAATATTTTTTTGTGATTTAAAGAGATTTAAAATAACATTCAACAAAAGGCATCAACAGGTCTGTCTGGTGTTAACAGCATTTCAATTGAATAAGCATGCCCACATACTGGGTGACTAAACAAACATTGAATGCTGATAAATCAGAAACACCAATGGCGCAAGCTAAAGTAAAATATGAAGAAATATCCGTTCTTTACACAGGCCAGATCTTTATGCTGATTGGCTGCTGCTGATGTCAGCCACCACTCGAGACAGGCAGACCGAGGAGAAGATGTGTGATCATCAGTATCATGGTTTTATAAAAAATGATTAGGCAACTATTCCCCTCATTCCCATAATCCCATTTGCTTTGTACAGGCCATGAGAGTGATATATTATTGTAAGTGTTTTTAATATACGGTAGGCCTTCTGCTGGCCTATTGTTGTTTCAAGTGTATCCTTCCACAGGAAATAATTTCAGACATGGGAGTGAGCGTGTGACCTCAACATATAAACATGATGTCTCTCAGTGTTATCTCAGTGGGTCTCAAACGTTTTGGTCACCATTAATGTAAACAATTATTTCCAAGGCACACGTTTATATGATCATTATAGTTATAAAAAAATAAGAGAATAAATGAAAAACAGGTATGAAATACTATATGACAGTAAAACAAGAATACAGTTTAAAAGGGGAGTGATTTGTAAAATATCCATAAAGAAAAAGTAAATCTGTTTACAGTTCTGTTTCATATAGGTGTTGAGAGATGTATCCATAGATCTCTTCATGTTGCTCTCAAAGTGCACCAGATTGATGCTTTTAACTTCAATATTTAAAAATAAATCTTCCCGGACGAGCTTGCCCCCGGACCCCCCTATGTGAGGTCCACACACCACCTGTAAAAATAGCACTTTACCCCTGCTTACACCTATATGCCGTGAGCTGATTATCGAGCCTTCATTGTAACAGTCGCGGGTTCACTGTGTGTATGCGTGGGGATTGTTGCAGTAGAAAATTCCACTGTAGCGCCCGGTACATTAATGGGAAACCCTAAATGTTTGAGCACCCTCTATGAAACGTCAAGCTACCCCACAGCACCCCCAAAATAAATCTTGGGGGGGGGGGGGGGGGGCTGACTTTTATTTTTCTTTGGAGAAAAAGAAAAGTCAGGCCCCCCCACCACAAATAGTCAGAAAAAGTTTGAGAACCACTGCACTAGGGGAAATTATCATCTTGTAAATGTGTGAGAAGTATGACAACAAGACACTTCTAAATATATTACACTTAAGGTTAATGTGAGATTCGTTTTTGAATACTTCTCTCTCTCCCTCTTATATTCTCTCTCACACACACACACACACAAAAACTTTCCAAGTTTAACAAGGACTTCTTGTAACATCTGCTTACGGACTTGCTATTTCATCACTTACAGTAAGAAAGTAAGAGAAGTTTTGCATTTCTGGGAACTTTTATTACAGTATCTATCAGCCTGTATTTCAACTTTATAGCTCTTTTTAATGATGACTATCGTTTATTAACTAATGAAATCCAAACAACATTTCTTATCTTCTTAGAATATTTACGATCAGCATTAAAGTCGGGTTTCTATTGCCATCAGTGTGTAACAGAAACAGATTCATGTGACTAAACCGATCCAGACATGTTCTGTCATGTCTCCCTACACTGCACGATCCCTTTCCAATGACAAAGTGACCTCATTTAGATAAACAGATTTGAAAGGCTGAATTGCAATTGCTCTTCAGTAATAATTGATGACTTATTCAACTATGTTAATCATTTTTTGAACTATTTGCAGACATGAAAAACTAAAGAAGTGCTGAAAAAGCCATCACATTGTTGAACGGATTTGGCGTATTGCCATTGAGGTGCAGTAGAACTGGTGAACAAATTATTTAATGCTGAAATATCTGTACAGTTTCTAAAGAGCTTACTGATAGTGTGTGATGGAGGTAATGCAGCATATATGATGTATCCCAGACTCCACATCCCAATTACAAATGTCTGAGTTTAACCAGTTTTTAGTATATTTGGTTTGCCTTTGATTATGTTTTCATGGCATTGCTTTTTATGCTGTGTCCTCTCAATGTTATCTATTGAGATATTGTGTTTATAGCAAACAAGCTACTGTTGTTGCTGGAAATCCACAAACTTCCTGACAATCTGTAGACTCCTGGAAAAAGCAACACAGACTAAGTGGTGGCATTACATCATTTGTTAAAGAGGAAGAAGCCACAGGCATTTATGTCACTGGTATTTAATCCTTTAACACTATTTTAAACAAACAATAGAGTGCCTGCACACTCGTACTTTGCAGACCAATGTCCTGGTTTAACTCTGACCTACCCCACCTGCCGTATTTAGGCTCACGTGGCTTTCTTGTGTGGTGTTGCAAATATTTTGGGTGCATTCACTTTCAGTTTTCCCCCCATTACAAACATCTACAACAGGGGTGCCCAACCTTTTTTGAACCGAGAGCTACTTTTAAAGTTGCCAGTCTGCCGAGATCTACCAGTCCAAATAGAGAGGCGTAGCCATTACTGACAGCCTACTGCCAGGTAAATACACACTTCTACTTGAATAAAACTGACCTTTGTACGATTAATACTTCATAAAATACTGCAGATCCTTTATCTTACCTCTTTCTAATCTACACACATACAAGTATTTAACTGAAGTTACACAACAGTGTTGTTGATACAGAGTTGGAGTTTATTCACACGTCACATACTACAGTGGGTAATGTTTTCAAGAAACATTGAACAGTGCTGCCACATATGACACAGGAAAAAAAGAAAAGACTCTGAACCCTTTCTTTGCCATTATATAAAAATAGTGTTGCTACAAAAGTATAAATTAGGCTTACTAATAAGACAACTCAGATCTGAAGCTACACAGGAATCTGCTGTCAAAGTGCAATAAAAAAGACTAAATTAATAGAATCAAACCCTTTTTTTGTTGCATTTTAGTAGAGTATACAAATATTTCACAACTTCGCCGTCTTTGAAAGACTTGATAAGAACGTGACTGACACGATAAGATGCTATGGTAGCAGCCTTGCTCTTGTTGTTGGGCCTGGTGAAAATGGACTGCTGTGCATTTAGCTGTCCTTTCAGGTCCCTCCCCTTTTGGAGCGTAGGGCAGAATTAGGAGGGAATTCGGTCTCGTAGCGTTTGTGCACTGTTTTGAAATGCCGCTCCTAAATTACCCTTCTTCGATAAAGCCACGCTCGCATTACAGATGAGACAGATGGACTTTGAATTGGAATAGATACAAAAATAATCATCCTCCCACTCGGAGTGAAAATTATATATTTTGGGCTTTTTTTGCTTCTGCCATAATTGCGGTCTTGTGTGTGTGCGGACTGTCACTCCTGTTGACATGGACAACATCAGCGAAATAGTGCCCACTGCCCAACAGCCACGCCCAGACACATGGGGTCACGCCGGCCAATCACAAAGCTTTGATGCGTTCAAGTACATTATTCTGGCACAGGAAGATTATGTTATAGGACATTAACGATAAAACAGAATATTGTTGTTCTATTTTTAGACACATCTCGCGATCGACTGGGAATCTCCCCGCGATCGACCGGTCGATCGTGATCGACTGGTTGGGCACCCCTGATCTACAACATCTACACCAAAAGCTAATAATTAAAGGGATAGTGGAAATCCGCGAATTTTGGGTTTAACTTATGTATTTTTATTAAAAATAAGCATAATAAACAATTTTTTTTTATTTCATGCGCCTAGTTTCATTTATTTTCAATTTTACTGCGCCCTCTCAATGAAACGAAATACTTCGGGAATCGTCGGGAATCTTCGGGTGATGACGAGAGCATAGGAAGACGGGCACAAACAATGGCGAACATTCAATAGCATTTGCATGTGAATAGCCGAGTATATTGCCATAAATATGATGATTGATTATCAGTAAACAATTCTACGTGACACAACGACATTGGATTAACCTTGAGATGCGTTTTTATTCCGTTGAACACAACTTTTGATCACAAATCAAAAAAGGTAAGACGTAATTATTGTAATATTTTTGGAACCGGATGTTGTTTACTTTCTCTTTTCTGGCTGATAGCTCCAGGAATTCGAGGTCTTACAGTGATGACATTACATGTGTGGAATCTGTGGAGTCTCAGCTTTAAATCGTATATCTTGTTTGTGCAGTTAAGATAGTAATAAGGGCATTTCTACCGTGTGTTGTGTGTAAAAAAGCGTTAGCATTAGTTAGCATTGTTTCGCTCAATGCTAATTCAAAGGCTTGGTATTACGCTTGTGTTTTTTCTAGCTAACAATTGTTCTTATTGTCAGTTAGCGGAGTTTCTTACCTTTAAAAGGGTATGAAACATTAATAGTTTCATAAATGTTAAGAAGCCCTGAGACATGTGAGAGAAAAAAAACTGTGGGAGGGGTCCACTGGGGGGACCTTCGGGATTTACTGGTTAACAATGATTAATATTTGAAAAGGCTACAGGTGATCTTAAGATGCGTGAGCTATGCTTAGGGACCTACCAGTCAAGATTATTTGTGCGTAGGGGTGCATCATCTGGCTCCTGGTCATCCTCGCCATTGCCCATGCCGTGAACCATCACCTCGGGCTCGGGCTCGAACAAATAAGGACGTAATGGTCCATCGTCTGGCTCAATATTGTCACCATCGTCGCTTACTGAACCGGATTCAGATTCAGTTCCTAAAACGACATTTTCGTAGGAAAGCCGAGAGGATGTTTCTGACTCGCTATCATCACTGGATACCTCGTACAATCCTTCTTCTTTGTCTGGTATATTTGCCCTTCCACGTTCATTCTGCATAGACGCCATGGTTTGTTATCGTATCGTCTTCCTAAGTTTTCGTCACTTCCGGTTTGGCTGAGTCGAACATTTCGTTTCTAAAAAACTTCGGGGAAGCTGCAATAAAGTGCTTCTAACATGCGTAAGGCAATTATTATATATTTGTAATCAGGTGTGATTGTTTTGGTACGTAATTATGCTTGTATATAAGTTAAAACGAAACTATTTGAGGTTCCATTTCCACTATCCCTTTAAATTAACAGCAACCATCAATTTTTCCACCTACAATGAAGGTCTTTATTGAATGTGGGGCATCTTTGGACCACATACTGGGGTGGGCAGTTCAGTAGAAAAGCGTCAGGAGCTTAAAAGAAAAATAATGAGGCCGGCAATATTCAAAATACAGCAAGCTTCCTTCTTCCATTTGTACCTGCCAGTATAAGCAGATAGCATCAGTAACCTCGTCAAAGATAGCCGTTCATTTCTGAAACTCAAACGTTCCTCCTCATCTATCTCATAGACACACTGAGATACATCCCTCTCTGTATCGGCTCATTTCTCTGTGACTTGAAGTCAATTATTAATCTTCAATTCATAATGACATCCCGGCACTGTTTTGATCATTCATACGAGCATATAACTAAATATAAAAAAAACAGTCATTAAATAATTGCAAGGCAGGAAGCAACACAAAAAATGTAGAAAAAAGATTCTCATTTAGACCTATGAGGTCAGTGACTGAAGTGAATTGAAAATGAGAAATCAGAACTTTTGGCCCAAGATTTACGGCAGAGGAGCCTTGTGTTGTCTTGCTGCTGCCCCAGTTTCAAACAATTAGGAGGGAGCTTCGACAACATTATCCTATCTATAAAGGCAGTTTATTTTTGTATACACATAGACACACTTATGCAACGTCAAACACCCACTAATAAGGCTGTTTTTGCTCCCATTGCCTGACTGTGTTCATGGTTAAAATATTGCATCATTACATCAGCTGAGACTTGCAGGGAGGTGTGTCTGTTTTTTGTGGATTTTTTTACATTTTTATCGTGTTTCTGTACGTGTGTTCTCTGTCCCAATAACATGTCTTTATGTGCACATATATGAAATCACAGGTCTCTGTCCATATCCATACATCAATATTTCGTGTTCATGTTTTCTCATATTTCAACCTTCCTGTCCCCGCGAGAATTCTGCCTGCTAATATATTATTATTAAAGCCTGTTCGTCTTGTCATAACAAAATAACTGCAACGTGCTATTCTAGGTATTCACGTTTGTGAACTATTACCGAGAACATTGCAGAAAAATGTGTCCCTTTGTTGGAAAGATAATTAAACTAGTTCCACAAGTTTGAAACAGTGATGTGGGACTTTTATTGACGTCATACTTAACTATTCTATCCTTTTATGAAGACAGAATCTCTCAGCTGACACTGTGTGCAGATTTAATATAAGACAATGAAAAGCATCAGCTGCCACCCAGATATTTTAGTTTCTTTGTGTGTTTTTAAGTTTAAAACAAATTAAACATGCACCATTAATGCTACAAACTAGACTGTTCAAGCCAAGTTTTGATATATTTTAGAATCAAACATAATTATATTGGAAAAATAATCCCTAACCGGGTTCTTAACTAAAGGCATCGTATCTTATTTCCACTACAGAAATAAATGCATACAACAATAACACCAAGAAATAACTAAGAATACCAATAAAGGCTTTGTCATGTTGGGTTCCTGTAATACTGTAACACTGTTTACTAAATGAAGTCAAACTCAACACTGACACTTTGACCCATAAACTGCATATAGTTCTTAATTGTTCAAGTCTTTTTCAAAGTTTTTCAGGAAGAACAATGTTTTAGTTTGCTCACACTGTTTAGTTAATGAAGCATTTGTTAGAGTAGTTGATGCTTTGACGAGGAACTCACTTGGGGTGATGTTACTGCTCTCGGCTGAGGGGCAACAAGAAAGAGGTCATGTTTTGAAGTTCCTCTACTGTTTACGACTCAATTGTCTCACATTAACAGGTTTTCCTCAGACGAAAAACTGCATAATCATTAAGGGTAGACCCAGAGGACATAGAGCAGTGTGGTGTCAATTGATGCCTGTAGCAGACCACATGCTTACAGTGACAATACAGCTTCATCGGTTGGGAAGTAACGTATACGAGTTCTTCCCAAAGCATCTGATATGAAATTGGTGTGCACATACATTATAATTCTTTCTTTTCACCTTTTGTGTGAAAACCACAGTGTACCTTTATCTAATGCAATCAATGTGTTTTGCATGTCGTTTTAAATGTACAAATACATTGTGGGGAGCTTTCAGAGTGCCTCATTTGCTTAATTGAAGCGGGACAAAGCATAGTCACTGTTCTTCCATCCACTCGACAAGCCTCACAAGAAGAATAGAAACAAGCCCAGGAGTTCAGAAAGAAACCTGACTCAAAGTAAGGAAGTCAAGACTGAACAATCGCCAAGTTTCAGGACTTTAGACGTGCCAAGGCTGCCTTTGAGTTGGCACTTCTCAAAGTTCTCTCCTATGCGTGCTACTATGTGGAGTAGATTTAGTAGACTGTCAGGGGTCAAGCTACTTACCATAATGTGCATTGGAGTCGAATAGAAAAGGATACAGAAGTCAGGTGAGGACAGTTCTTGTATAGGGTATGAACAAAATGTGCATAGCAAGTCTTTAACCTTAAACATGGCTGTAGAACTTTGGGAAGCCCAAGTACTCTGAGCGCTAGCCATTGGGGAGACATGCACCACCAACAAATACATTTGATGAGTGTTATTTATTAAAAAAAATGAAGTGCATTGAAGCACATAATTTGTATCTCAACATGTTATAGTCAATACTTTCAAACACTATTCTTTAAACCATGATGAGTGACAGCAAAGTCTTGGTTCCCTTTAAAAAAAATATATATAAATGATGCAACAAAGGGTAGCATGATAATGTTATTGGTGAATGTTCCATCATAAACCAAAGATGCAAATACTGAATTAAAAAAAGTTTCTCCAATCTAGTTAGATATAAAGCTCCAAATATTCCAATGAGAAAAAAAGAAAGGTAACAAGTTAATTTTCAATAAACTTTATTTTGTCCCATTTCCCCCCCAAATATGTTACATACAAAAGGTGATCGGAATTGAACATTTCCTTGTGTCAAGACCATAACATTTACACAATAAATAACAAACATGTATAAATAAAAAAAATAAATAAACAGGACATTATGTGCCAAAAAATAAAGACTCTTCTGAATTGGCAGATGGCTTTCACAATGTTGGGTTTTTTGAAAACACATGTACGTAATACTTGCATTCCAGGTCACAGTTTTTAGGATACAACTCTGGTTGAGAAAGCAATGTAAACCAAGAGGATTACAGTACAACAGAGTACAATGATTTTCCATAATAGATATTACTGGGATATATACTATGATACCAGTTGTTCTAAAAGCTTATACCAGGTAGTGAGTGTAGTGCTTATGGACTTACTTTTAAATTTTGCTTAAAGTATAAAAGTAAATGCCACCTGTAAAACCCATCTCTCAAATCTTGTTTGTATCCAGCTTGACATTCACAAAGGGTTGTTATTGCCCTATACAGACATCCCTCAGAAAGGCACTTTTATCCCCCCTCCCCACCCTCATTTTCCAACCAGCAGTTTGGTTTACCAGCACATGTGTGGCACACACACACACACATTCACCTTCTGTACTGTGAATTTAAAAATGAATCATAAAAAACAAGAAAGAAAAGGCCTTTTGGTATCTTGTTAAAAACAAGTGGGATTAAAATGTTTCGCTATCAAGATGAAGTTAGTAAAAGAAAAATAAGAGTGCAAAATGGTGTTGCTCCCAAAGCCCCTTTAGTATTCCGTGTACCACATCAGTGACATTTCTTTCTAACAACTATAACAAAAAGATAAAGTGATGTTGGATGCATCACCATCATCAAATAAGGCCAGGAATGTTACTTGTGCATGTGCGGTCAAGATGGTAGTGTGATCCTAGTTGGCTCTACGTTTCCTTTTTCTAAAACAAGAAAAAATAATGAATGTGTGCACCATGGTCCGAACGGCCAGAAACCAACAGAGGGTAGGAGGCTCTCTCTTCCCAATCAAACAACAGTTCTTCCCAAAGCATCTTTCAGTGCTTGACAACAGTGCAAGTGACCTTGCTGCTAAAATACGTTTAGAAAACGGAGCCTAAAAGAATTCCAGCTGCAATATTGTCCTTGTGCCATTGCAAGTTAAGACAAGTTTAGTGTTAAGATACCTTTGAGAAACCATGCCTGGATTATCTTCAATCAGGGGAAGCTGAAATCTGCAGGGTTGATTGTTGGCTTTGAAAGATCCAGCCAAGAAGCAATGGTTGTGAGTGAGGGTAGGTAATTGGGAGTTTGAATGTTAATTTAGGAATCTGCCTGTAAGGGATCCATCATATCAGGCCAGGTAGGAGTCTCTTATTTTAGGCATCAATACCTTCCCGGTGGACAGCACAAACCCTCGAGGCAGATGCTGCATTGGGCAACCTCCTGACTGCTTGATAATGATCAAGGTCAAACAATTTGAAAAATCAGCTGCCTAAACACCAGTTCAGAAAAAAATATGCTCAAATCCTTCGAGTAGTCTTGCTTCCGTCAACTAAACAGGCGTCAGCTCGTCCTGACATTGAGAAAATGTCAGGCTGCCTAAAAGCGAGGTGTTAACCAGTCAGATCACCTCTAAGGCTCTCTGCCAGTTAGGCAGCCTGGGAGCCAATGAGCAGCGGTCTCAGGCATCAGCGTGGTGTTGGAGCAGCTGGACCACGTATCGCAGGCGGTGTCTCAGCTCTGTGGTGCAGCCCATCTCATTCAGCATGCTGAGGAGGTACGTGTACGAGACGCGCTCCCGGCTGATGTAGGTGAGCAGGTAGGCGTCATCTGAGGACTTGCACAGGATGATCTTGGTATGGTCAGCATAGAAATTAACCTGGAAGGATTCAAGAACAGAGCATGAATGTAAGAACAAGAAATCCATAGTCAAATATAGTTGTTACCAAATGCTATTCTGGGTATAAGAAAAATCTAAGACTCAAAAGAATAAATAATTAATTTATAGAATTAAATGAGCTTTTTCAAACCTGTAGAGTGCCATTGTTGAAGAGCATGACAAGAGCATGGTCCGTCTTCACCCACTGGAGCAGGAAAGGAGGGCAACCCGATACTTGATCGTCACAATGCAGATCACCACCCTGAAGAAGGCATACAATGATTAGATCAGAGGATAGAGGAAAACCATCGTCTCATTTTAATTAATTCATTACACAAAGGCTATCCAAAAAGTAATTGAGTATTTGTGGCTGAACTCTTTTGGCTAAAATTAACCACTTTGCTCATACCTCCATAAGGTTCTGCTCCATGTAGTTGGCCATGAGCTCTACAATTTGTTTCTGGTTGCGAAGCTGCTCAGGTAGCGCAGTAGTGGGGAAAGTGAAGTGTTTGTTGTTGGGCAAGCAGTAGTGAACCGTCCTGGTTACAAAAGTGAAAGAAAATAAAGCATAAGTTACGAGACAATTTGAAATTTAAAAAGTCGATTTGAAATAATGATGAGAAAAATGGTGTAGTTTGAACCAATATTGGAACAATCTGTTAAGTGGTTCTGAGCACACTAATGTTTCCATAAGATGAAGTAAATACTGTAGCTCTAAAAAGGTACTTACTTGCGTTGGTCACAAAGACTGAGGCGTGTTCCCTCATTGAAGAGCACTCCGATGCTTTGGTTCGAGAGCTGGTAGCCAAAACCATACTTATTTGAGTAGTCGACCCATTTTGTCACCCACAGGAAGGACTGGGGCCGGGACAAACAGGGTGGGTTCCTAGTGGCTGGAGAGATAAGAAATAAAGAGATTTAGGGACTATGGAAAAACATGTGAAAAGTCACCATTTAAAACCTTTTTTATGCCACAATGTAACAAAGATTGTATCTTAAAAAGTGCGATTCAGATTTGCTGAAATGGCTGATGCAAGGTAAAGATATGGTTGATTAAACTGGATAATTTTGCACGATTTCCAATTAAAGCAACCAAAAGTAAGATGGTTAAGCATTTTTTCTGGTGTGCAGTTATTATGCTCTGAATCTTGACTTTACACGTATTGTCTTGTGTTTAGACATGTTGATCTGACTTGCCAAACAGTGATACAATTATGCTGTTTGCCAAAAGTGCTTTACATTTGTATAGCTCAGTGTGTTGTGCTCTCTTACCTGCAGGCATGGTAGCAAGGCAGCTGTTGAGAACTTTCAAGGCCGATTCAGAAACAGATGCTGGAGTCGGGATGTCTTCACATGCTGGAGAGAAAACAGTGTTAAAAAAAAATGTTGTTGACATGGATGAGAATTTTTATTTTTTACAAAAGCAATCAAAAAGGCAACAAAGAAAAGCATTGCCGCGTACGTTCAGTGCTGCTGGCCATTGTGCCCTTGAAGGAGTTAGAGAGTGACTTCCTGGATTCCTCCTCAGCAGGAGTGGGTTCCCGAGGCACGGGGCTGACCACGAGACCAATGGGACAAGGCACCTGAGTAGCAACAAAAGATAGACATGTTCACTAATTTGTAAGGGAAAACAAAACTGATAGTAAGAAGAGAAGGAAATAATGACCCCTAGAATAACCACATGAGTTTTGTTAATACCTGAAACGCACGCTTAGCATTTGTGGGTCTATCGGCCACAGATGTTATTTATGTCTATATTCTGCTACAGCTATACTGTTGTTGCTTCACAGGTTTTATATGTGCTAATGTTATGCATCTTGCCATCACACAGGGGTTAAACTACTTTAATGCCAGTCACCATAGGTGCTTTGAAAACATGCTGCAGCTTTTTCATTTGTAATGTCAGGTTATCACAGAGGTGACTTTGTGCTAATCTGGTAATTGGTTTGTAAGCCTGTGCGCATTTAAAAAAAGTCAATTACTTTTGACAACTACTTTGTGTGATCAGCGAATGCCTCCTGATTAACCTGGGTACTCCGCACATGCTAATTATCAAGCTGACAAAGAAACATTCACACCAAAGGGCAAACTATGAGCTCCTATTGGGCTCTATAGAATAGCAACTAGACCAGCCTGAAAAGCGATTGGCCAACTGAGCTTCCTACTGCTGTGGCGTTAGTCTAAGCTCTGGTTCTGAATCTTTTTTATAATGAATGCACAGCCTGTTCTAGGATTAATATCGTGTAGTAGAGAGAAAAAAGGAAAGGATGGATTTGACTATTTATCAAGTATGCAGTAACAGTTTCAGAAGTTACAAACAAAAGCTGGCGTCGAAAAGTGTAATTTGAAGGACTTCAGGGAAAGAAAAATAAATAAACAAAGCATTAAAGCCAGAAAAGCAAATGTCCATATCCTTTCAAGAACAACGACTGATGTCTAAATAAAAAGCATAATTCACTGCATAAACAATATGGCTGCCCTATGTTCAGTCGGTCTAAGCTTTTCCTGTTTTCCGCCACACAACATTTCCATTGCTGTGCCATTTAAAAAAGATAGCTCAACTGCTCAAATAAGCATGCTGCAAATATGTTACGCTTGCTTCAAAACACTGAATGCAAAGCAATTATCAGACATAAGAGGTGCCATGGAATATTTATTTACATTTACTACTTCATCAAGTTCCTGAAAGTAACTTTATGTAAAAAATACAAAAAAGCCAACCTTTGCAGATATAGGACAAAACAAAATTATATTTACCTCATTGGGTCCCACTGTCTTGTAGCTGATCTGCCTGTTGATGGAACATTTCACGATGCCAGACACCAGCTTGGAAATGTCTTTGTCATCTTTTTCCTCTAATGGAATCTTCTCCACTGCAAAAAATAAATTCCGTCATTGTAGACAAACATCTTAACTACAGGAGCGATGCCTACGGTAGTTCTAACATGCTTGAAGGACACTAAATACAATCCAGTAATTCAAGCTATTTCAAACATCAGTTCCCTTGAGAGTATCAAGATGACAGGTGTTACAACATTTAACTATTCTGCTATTGTATCTGTAACTCGACTGCTTACCTTTTGCCTTCTTCTTGCTAAAGAAGCTCTTCGCCATCTTAGTGAAGAATTTCTTGGCAGGGCTGGGTGGGTGGAGCTCTGGCACCATCACACAGCTGCTTGGGGGAAGTTTATCAGGGGTGAAACCCTAGAGGAAGAAAAAGGGCAGAGAGGATAAGGAGGCTGGAGGAACAAAGTGGTGATACGTCAAGCACCAACACGCGATATTCTGTTCTTGTTACAAGCACCATTGTCTCCACTCCCAAAAAAGCATTATGATCTTAATCAAATAGAAAAACATGTGACCATAAATGGATGAATGCATCCAGTCCAGTTATTGTTCTTTAAACAGACTAAATGAGCGTGAATCTTTACGTACTTTGGTGAAAAATTCATGGTTGAGGATTTGATCCAGTGCGAGTCGGTCGCTGGGGTTTTTCTGCAGGATGCCTGAGATGAGTTTCTGTGCAGCGGGGGAAAGCGAGGAGGGCAGGTTGTACCGAACGTCTTTTATACATTTGTAGGTCTCCTTCAAGTCAAGTGTCTCAAAGGGTGGGTTGCCGCACATCAGTGTGTACCTGAAGGTGATAAAGCGAGGAAACCATTGGTCAACTCAAGATCATTCAGACCAATAAACATTCT
The DNA here is from genome assembly GCF_902827175.1 of Gymnodraco acuticeps. Classification (NCBI taxonomy): domain Eukaryota; kingdom Metazoa; phylum Chordata; class Actinopteri; order Perciformes; family Bathydraconidae; genus Gymnodraco; species Gymnodraco acuticeps. The sequence continues at coordinate 317,595 of NW_022990940.1, forward strand.
TAGTGATTGGATAGAATGTCTTCATTCTCACACTGACTAAGATGAAACAAAAATGTTATGTAGCACATGACAGGAGAATATAACTTACATGACGCATCCGAGGGACCAAACATCGGACTCTGTGCCGTGGCCCTGTCTGTTGAGCACCTCAGGGGCCAAGTAGTTGGGAGTCCCACAGATTGTTCTGAGGAAAAACAAGTACACGCCAGACGTTAAATGATGCATCAAACTACTTTCTCTTCTGAAGATGCATCATGCATACAATGAAATGGTGGTTGCCACTCATTTTTTCTGGCATTCCACAGGAAGGTGTCAAACTGGTATTGAAACTCTGCTCTAAGCGCTACATTCAACTGCCACCCGGAAAGCGGTTTAGCTAGGGACTTACTGGAGGGGGGGCGGGGGGATAGTGGGAGGAGGAAGCTGACAATGGTTTGTGGTTAATGTGCACTATTCAAGCGCAAAAAAGATTTCTAAGAATGTAATGTTATCTTTGGGTTATATTTATGACGTGTACCACGCATGACATTTAAATGAGTGCAACTTCATAAATCTAAACTAAAATGTGAAATAAGTCCCCAAGGCCATGTCGAATTTTGAAATATCTCTCATTTGAGCCTTCAAAAATACGCAACTACTTAAAAATAGTAGCTAGCAGTTAAATTCATACTTTTTCCTCTGCTCGGCTGTCTCCAGTTTAGCAGCGAGACCAAAATCTCCCAGCCGCAGCTCCATGTTCTCGTTGACAAAGAAGTTGCCTGAAAAAAAGACAAAAACATTTGTCAAGTCAGCATTCCAGAGATACCATGTGGCTGCCCAAAGTCACAGCAGATTCCTGGGATGCTTGCTGTGTGCGTACATCGCTTTGTCATATGTTCACATACCTAGTTTGAGATCTCTGTGTAGGATCCCTCTGCTGTGGAGGTACTTGAGGCCAGATATGATCTGTCTGAGGTAATATCGCACTTCTGGCTCTGTGAGCGTGTGTCTTGCCTTCCAAATGTGTGCTAGAGACTGCAGAGACAGAGCAATGAAGGAAATGTCAACCATGCTTTCATCACTGGGACTGTACAACACTGCTGCATAAACACCACACAGTCGCAGGATAATGATTAAGATTAGGATGATTGTGCTTTGTATACTTTAACCCAGGTTACATAAATACAATCTATTGTGTCACAATAATAAAGAAAAACACATGCAGGCTGCGCACACTGTTGTAGAAATGTTTGAAGTCTTACCTTCCGACTGCAGAGCTCCAAGAATATGTAGATGTTATCTTGGTCTTCAAAATGATGGGAGAATTTCACCACATGTTTGTGCGACAGGGTTTTGTGGAGCTCGATCTCATTCGTGATCTGTTAAAAAGGTGACATCAGTCAGTCTGTGAGCTCAAAGCAATTCAGATATTAAATGCAGGTAATGATTACTTAGGCCTCTATGAATACTGAGACATAAACAAGCCGAGGCACACCTTGTCCCTTTGGTGTGGTTTGGAAACCCTGCTCTGTGGAATCACCTTCACGGCATACATTTTGTTGCTGGAGAGATCGGTCATCTCATAGCATCGAGCAAAGCCACCCTTGGGGAGACAAAAAAAAAAGATGATCAGTTGAGAAAAGCAGCAGGTTAAAAACCTGCACTGGCCACAAATAACCTGCCTCAATGGCGATCAATAGCTGTACAGCAATCAAAAGGATTAAGCTAATGCTTGGTTGGGGGGGGGGGGGGGGGGGTCTAATGAATTACAAAGAAAACAAAAAAGACAGGTTTATATGTATACACATGGATGATTTTGTAATCAAGATAATTAATGCATCTTTCGTTGCCTTGGATGTTCTCATATGCCTCCAAAAACCGACATTCAGCCTTGATTTGTTAACTGCTGTTTATTAACGCATTTTTCTAGATGCAACCAAGACTACATGCTTGAGGACGTGAAGGCTGGGGCAGACAGAGCTGCTGCATTCATTAACTGTGAAATTGACGGAGACGTTTCCAGCTCTGCGGCAGGAGGCAGCGGAGGAACACAAATGTGTCTGGCTGCCCGACGCAGCGTATCGATGACGAGCAACATGTTGATACAGGAGCTCCATTCATACATGGAACATATGTCTCAAATCATTAAAGATGCGATGGTATTGTGAGAGGAGAGATGCCTAGTCAGGCAGGCACATTATTGGGTTAACAGTCGCCTGAGATGTCATTCAAATGTGCGGATTCTGGCGTATAATTATTGGCTTTTATAGAATGTGTTGCCAATCATGTGTGCGCACATGAGCGGCACACCTTGCGCCCGATTCATTCAGCAAAGATTCGCACAGCAGGGAGAGATTGGCCTAATCCACCGCGAGGTAATTTAGTATTCCCGCATTAGTGTCTCACTTGAAGATTATTAATAATGAAGACAGATACCGTATCGACCTTTAATAGCGATTCTCTCATAACAATTCTAGATCAATGTTTCGCCTCGGGTAAAACGCCTCTAAACATATCTGTGGTGAAGCGAGACATACACATGAAACAGTTCAATCTTCGTACCTTTCCCAAAAGCTTCCCTTTACTGTATGATCTTCCCGTTTTGGAGTCTGTCACCACCTGAGCCAGCTCGGGTTTGGTTTGTTCGGGTTTATTCCTGCTGGCTTTCACCGGGGCAGAGGATTGTTGGGGTCCACGCTCCGGAGCAGGCTTAAACAAATCAGCATTCATGGCGTGGCACGAAATACGCTGCGCCGCTGTGAAACAACCGGTATCCATTTCACACGGTGGCGTAAATAATAAGTTTGTATTAAGTTCCCTTTCGATCTTTTTATCGGTAATTGGTCTGGTCTGGTGCGTAAAGTATCGTCCACCTCGTCCAACTGTATCCATCTGGCGTCTCTGGGCACGGCGATCTGAGTTTATATAGGCGAGCAGCGACGTCACTGAGAGGGGCGGAGCGAGCTGCTGCACTGGTGGAGAAAGTCCAGACGGTTTGCTCAGACACAATCTCAATAAAAAAAAAAAAACATGATCCGGTATGTAAGAAAAATATGAATGAAAAAGCTTATTTGAAAGTTGAATGAATGTTGGTGATCATGTGTCAGTGACGCCGCGCGTAAGGACAATGACACGCTGTAACCCGAGCAGAGGGGTTCTCTATGCCAGGTTTAATCTTAAACTCAGTTTACTGAATGGTTGCCTATACAGTGTGATGATGCACATGTGACCCATCTAAGGGTATTTTATTCTTATTACTTTTTAAAAAATTAATCTTCGGTGATATCTGAACTTTGAAATGCCATATCATTAAATTAAATTTGTGTTGTGCCAATAGTTTATCAAACTTGGTAATTGTTCTGGCTTTATTACTAAAACTATTATCTATGACATAATGAGATTTCTGCGCCATAAAATGAATTTTGATTGATGACTTCCAGTTCACAACATACGCTCATGCATCTCTGGGACATTACAATGTCATGTTGCAAATTGGTTAGCATACTATATACTACCATGGAAATACTACAACAGCTGATGTAGTACTCCCACCTGTAGGTCCAAAATATCTGTGACTCACAAATGATCATCAAAAAATACTGTCATGAGCCTTTATTTAATCAAGGGAAACTCCAGGAAGAGAAAATACGTGGTTTTCTGCCAAAAAATGCAGAATCATAGAAAATATAAAAAAGTAAACATTGGCTGCGTTTTTGTGTGTGTATAATCCCAGAGGAAACTCATGTGAACTAGTGATTGATATGATGAATTGGAAATGGGGGACCCTGATGTAAACAAGACGAAAGTCTTTCTCTGGTCTGCATCCCCTTAACAATTGTATGTTTTGAGCTGTACTGTACTGTACCCAATATACAAGCTGTTAATACACTTTTCAATCAATCAATCAAATCGCAGCTGCCACCTGGTGGACGAAACGTGCAGATTGCTGGCTCATGCACTGCAACATTTTATATGTATATAAATAATTTTAAACTAAATGTAGTCACTACTCGACATCCTGTGACTGTCTATAGAGACAGGACAACTCATGTTCCAGTTAATGCTCTACTGCATTACAAGCAAACCAAGTTAACATCACCAGGACGGAGCTGCCATCCATGGAGGACCTTTACTCCCAGCGGCTCAGGAAGAAATCCCTCAGGATTATAAAAGACCCCCATCATCACCCCAGCCACAAACTGTTCAGTCTGCTGCCGTCTGGCAGGCGTTACCGCAGCATCCGGACAAAATAACCAGATTCAGAGACAGCTTCATCCCGCAGGCAATAAGACTGTTAAACAACTGAACTGCTGAAACAATTTCATAACATTCATCTGCTACTTAGTAATTATTTATCTATTATCTAATATATAATTCCAATAATTTATAAACTTGTATGGCACTATTCCACTTTTTTTAAAAACTATTTTTCTTTTTGTATTACTTTTAAAATAGTATATTTTAATATTGTCTGCTTATCTGTATTATTGTGTTGCATTGTTGGAGAAGCCTGTGACCTAAGATTTTCAACAACATAATTACTATGTTAGTTTGACAATAAAGAACCTTGAACATTTGTTAAACAGATTCTGGAACATTGCTTGTCCTATCATGTTCTTTAAAAAAATAAAGGGTTTAAGATGATGTTTTATGCGTTGTTGTCTTAAACTAAAATCACCTTGTCTGTGAGCAGGAAGGCCTCTGTGAAGGAATATCTCAATGACTACACACAAATGTAACCATTCAGATAAGACGGATCACATGCATAGTTTTTATGCAATCTTATGTCAAATAAAACAGATTAAAATATGAGCTCAAAAACTAGAAGAAAAAGCGGACGCAAAGTAGACCCAGTTCCAAGATCTGTATTTGTGAGAACATTTTTGAACAACCTGAGGGCGAGCAACAACACGTGCAAGACTATGAAGCCAAAGTCAAATCAAAGTAATCAATACAAACATTTTAGACATTCACAAACACTGGAAAGAAATAGGAAACTCCAATAGTGCTTCTGTAAATAGGTTTAAAGTAGCTATCAGTCCAACACCATGAAAATGCAACAGTAACATTAATTAATGAAAATAGAATGTGTTTTAGAGCATTTTATTATGCAACAGGAATGTGTAAAATGTACATTATGACGCCAAACACAGACCTACGCATTTATGTTTCCTATTACACTAGATTGATGTGTAAGCAGTACTGTCCTTGCCGGTTTCATTTGAAATATTTTTGGAATGACAACAAATGAAATGTGCATATGAAGAAGACATTGAAAGAGGTCGAAGGAGCCATCTTGTTGTGTTCATTAAAGGAATATCAGCATGACTTTGGCAAATGGAGGCTACACTTTTAAATATCAGCTCAGTTTAGTTGCACAGGAACAACATTAATTTCTCACATGTTTTATTTACCATGGTCCAATGAAAATTTAGAAGTACTAACACTATATTAATCTAAAGAAAAACAACTTCATTGTGGTCCTTCAACACAAACAAATCTGTTTTCATTTGTTTGACTATCAGGCGATTGGTGGACTGATTTTAAAAGCCAGGCTAAAAATGTGACAATCCAGAGCTTGGACATTATTCCCAAACCCTATGTATGAGCTGTACACTTTTACTTTTTGTTGAAATATAATTGACTTCACTCCATAAAATGTAATATTCAAGTCATGTCAGGTGCATCCCTGGCAGCTCTCACTTGGTCCTGCTGTGGAAACGCATTGAATCATTTCAGAAGTCCATCATGTCTTCTCCGCCTCCTCCTCTAACTTTCTTCTCTTGACTCTCTGACCAGGCTTTGTTGATGGTTCTCTTCATTTCATCATCTCCATCTGAGTAAATCTTCTTCAGCATAGTCATCAGGCCATCGCTGGGGTCTGCATTCGCTTCAACATTGGGTTTACTGTAGGGGGACATTAGTATAACAGTTGTTAAGTGTTAATCAGAATAGCAGGAGTTTCCATCATGTAGCCTGCACCCATGCTACATTGTATACAGTGACACCTGGCTGAGAGATGTGGTACTGCACTGCAGAGGTGTATGAGATTATGTCATTTCTTACACTGCTTTTGCCAATATGTCCTTAGCTATTCACAACACATTGCAACAGGAATTAGAAGTGTCATTATATACACATGTCATCATATATATTGTACAATATCTTTCACCTATTAACTAATTGGAAGCATGCAGTGGCCTCATGTCACCTAATTTGTGCAAATCACTTGAACTAAAAGTAACCAATTTCCATTTATCTTTTAACTTACTCTTTGTCTTTTGTCTGCTTTTCCGCCTTCGTTAGGCACTCCCAATTCTGTGTTGTTTGCTTCTTGCACATGAGCAGGAGCATGTCTGTTTTTATCTGTTGAACGGGGAAAAGAGGGTTAAAGGAATTTCAAAAAATATTTTGCTATTCTATTTCCCCCCAGAGAAGTAAACGGGTACAAGTCAACGCTGAGCCTCAATTCAGCAGTTGTCAGGAAAAGGGACTACTATGTTTCTTTGATTTGGCTGAATCTGTAAAAAAGATTTAACTATTGTTCTTTGCCCAAAGAAACAAAACAAAAACAATCTATGTAGTAAATAAGTACGTTTTAATTCTACTTTCTGCTTTATAGTGGACACACACTGTTTATGTAGCTCAAGCAAACACAAAAGGGAAACATCTTATTTTTCCTATTTATCATTTAGAAAAAACAGTGTCGGAACAGGTTGTAGTGTGATTGTATGTAAAGTAGGGCTGCTCAATTAATCGTATTTTAATCGCGATTAGGATTATGGCTTGCAACGATGACGAAAACAACGTAATCGAAATAAAACGATTATTTTTGTGGCTTTTCAGTTGAATTATACTTAAAGTTCAGAGTAATCAACTGTTCACGTTTTTTTCTCTCCAATAAATGGATGTATTCAAAGTCAATGAATAATCGCGATTACAATTATTGACCCAAATAATCGAGATTATGATTTTTGCCATAATTGAGCAGCCCTAATGTAAAGCGTCTTTGAGCATTAGGAAAAGCGCTATACAAATCCTATATATTATTATTATTAGTGTAACTCTATTATACATACTCTATTCCTCTAATTAATGAATATAGGCTTTATTCACCTTTTTGTAGCTGTCCTTCTCATTGATTGGACATAACATGTTGTGCATTGCCATCTGATGGTTTTTCCCATCGAGATCCTTTACCAACACCGAAAATGACCTGCAAAATAAAAGGTATGTATGTTGTATTAGTGTGTAGTATGTTGTATGCATTCGAATGTATGGTTGGCATATGATGTATACTGTATAATACATTGGCCCTTCACTGTACCTTTCTGTAAAGCTGACCTCTACATTCTCTGGTGGGATTTTGTGCAAATCCTTCATTGTAAGGTAGATTTTGACAAATTTCTCTGACTGGTCCCATGCTGTATAAAAGAGGCAAAAGAGGAAACATTTAAACGTTTGCACTTTCTCACAAATGAGTGGTTGTCTTACTAAAAGGCACCGTACCATAGTTGGTGATCTTGACTGTGTACGCTGCTTTGGAGGCAGCAGTTGGGTCTGCCTCTCTTTTGTCTTGTTTCTCCTTCTGTTGTCTTTTCACTGCGAGCTCCTTCTCCACCTTCTTCTGCTCCTGCTGTAGCAGCTCCTGCACTCTCTTCCTCTCCGCCTTCTCCAGGAGCGACCCCAGCTCCACCAAATCCGCCTCCAACTGGTTGATCTGTATTGGGGAAATAATTAGACCACTGACCAATTCATATCTCAGAAACATATATATATTTTAGATGTGTGGAAGAATATTTCTCCATGGATTTATCAATTTGTCACGTCATATCTTAAATGAAAAATAGTCAATATATGCTTCAAAGAGGTTGTACAAAGGATCCACTGTATAATAATTAAGGTGTTTTTTCTCCCTGGATCTATGACACTGTATCAGCGAAATCAACATTTGTTGATGTTGTAAATTCGTGTTTCTGCCCGAATATTAGATATAGTAAATCATCCGGATACTGGTAATGTAACATTGGATACTCAAGCGCCATTCACAATAGCACATCTCATAGTAAATGTGTTATTTTGCAAAATGGGCTGATTGTAAGAGCAAGTGCTCTAACACTACACATGAATAATATAACTTGTATACCGGTAGTCATGATAGGCATCCTAACCAAGTAATGATTTGATCAGATAGCGTTGGTAGAATGTTCTGGTAACAATACTCCAGTCAAAGCTAGCCTCCTGCTAGCTAGCTAGCTGGCTAACTTTCTGAAACATGCCGCCCGTCAGGACAAAGTCATGTTATTATAATTGCAAGTAACATGACACATTTATGCAAGTTATTGTTAAAATGTACAAATTGCTTAACAACAGATAAAAGGCGAAACGACTTTACCGGGTCGCAGTAGTTTGCTTACTAGTTCCTACATTAAAATAACGCTAGCTAACGTAGCATTGTATTTGACAGGAGTCATAGCTTATCCCAGGAATCTCAGTTAGAAAATGACACACCAACTCTTTGTTTTCCTTGTCGGTGCATACAAAACTGATTAAAACATGCTGTTCACCTGTTCAGTAAGATCCATTTAGGCTTTATCAGTTATGCTAGCTAAATTGAAAGTGTCCTCTTCCAGCCTGCAGTGCTCTCCTTCTTCTTCGTCTTTTGGTAGGCAGCCTTTACACGCTGCTGCCACCTACTGGACCGGAGTGTTGGCATTCATAACATGTACAATTTCAAAGGTCCCCTATATTGTTTTTCATTACTTTATTATAGGTCTCAGTTATATACAAAATATGTCTCTGAAGTGTTTGGCTCCAAATACCAAACAGATCGTGCATTGACAGGTTTTTATATAAATGGATCAGCACAAAAGGTGAGCGAATTTTTTTTCTTGAAACTTTCAGAATCTCTTTACACAGAGGGGACACATGTTTATGTATAGGACAGGAAATTAGTGGATTTTGCATAATAGGTGACCTTTAATGAGCGTCACCCATAGACTGTAGGTGTCACCAAATGCTCTTCAAAGTAATGACATGGCTATACTTCTTTGTATGCCTCAGATTGATGCAAAGTCTTCAATTTAATTCCATGTATCAATTACTTTGCATCAAAACATTTATACTATTGAACTCATACACAATTGTATAGTTTGATTTATCATATTTAAAATGAAAGGTTGTGGCTCAATGCAATATCATTGGAATCTTGAAATGTAATATCAAACAGTCTTGTCCAAGGGGAAGATAATTATAGTGTTCCCCATAACACATGGCAACTTATACTCCTTCAATACAAACAAAGACACATGTGAAAAAGGTTATTAATGTACAATAATATTTATTCATCAGTTATTTTTCAAGTTACAAGAACAGTTACCTCTTTGGAGGGTTTCATTTTAACTCTTTAAAATATGTTGTTGTTTTTTCTTATTCAGAAGAGCCATTAGAAGGAAAACCAATTCCCTGATAGGGGAACAACTAATCAGAGAAAAGGAAGATATTTAGGACAGCCTCTGCATTTACAAAGATTGGAAATGTGCTCTAGTCATCTGAGTTGATTCCCTTTATAGCTTAACAACTTCCAGGCTTTGATCAATACCTCCAAAGAGTCCAAACACTAAAAGGTCAAATCACATTTGTGTTGAATGCTAAAGTCAATAAACAATAAACAATAAAACAGCTTGCTTTTCATGATCCAATTTGATTGTAGTGTCCAAAGGATCCCCAGTCACCACCTAGCCCTCAGAATCCCAGACATCTGGTTGTGGTCAGCTAAGTGACGGAAGACGATTCGGCTCAGTCGCCACCTCCGTTTCACTCCCCGAGGTCTGGAAGTCATCACACATCGGTTGCGTATTCTGACAGGGCAGCTGTCCCTAGGTAATGCTGCAATTTCTTTATCTGCCACTTCCTGCAACCATTTAAAAAAAAAAGTTTAGTAATTCAATGTGCATTTAAAAAAATCTTCACTAATGATCACAAAATATTTGATTATGAGGAACTGATAAAAAGTTACAGTTTAACTATATATTGCTTTGTACCTGGAGTTCTTTTGGTAGGATGGTGTTCTTCCTCAATGCATTGATCCGCAGCCTCTCATCAGCAAAGTCAAATGCCATCTGTCTTCTCTTGACGTCCCTCAACATCCTCCAGTTAACATAGTAACCCCTCACCTGCTCCACTGTCCCCCAGCAGCTCCTCAGGACCTACACAGTGTTACAGAAGATGTTATTAGCAGTTATGTTATGCCTTTGGGTAACACAGACAGAGATAATGGGGGGGGGGGGGTCGTCTCATTATAAATAGAACAAGTTATAGTCCTCTACTAGTAGTGCTTTACATTTCATTAGGAACATACGTGTTTGTTTGTCTATTTGTTACACACTTCTATTAAGTACCCTTTACAAAAGCAAGATTGTTTTTGATCATTGAAAAACATGAACTATATCGTAGCCTCTGATTTACCTTAATTCTTGGCGTATTCCAACCCGACTCGAGTGCTTATAACTACAAACATGTTTCACCCTCAGGGCTGTCCCTATGCACTAATATTTTTTAATTAAAAATGAATAGAGACTCCTTTGTGAAAGTTTCTAAATGGTTGGATAAGATGTGCTTTAGTCGTTCACCTTCATCGACAGACTGACATATGCGTGTGTCGTATACGGTCGTATAACAAGGATATCAACACACCGTTAGCTTCAAACATGATTAAACATATATTTCACGAGTTTTGTTTGTAGCAAGAAAATAAAAGCGTTACCTTTAACCCGAATCAATCAAACAATTATCTTGCTTTGAGATATTACGTAGTTATTTAGAAACCCTATACAAGTCGTGTGTCCTGTAACAGTCCAACTAGCCACAAAGCTATCGTCAGAGAACTAGCAGATAATACTGAAAAGCTGCTTTCGCCACCTTTCTGTCATACATTGGCGATGCAGTCTTATAGACAACTGTTATACCACAACATACAGCATTATAAAAATGAAGTTACCTGCTTTGGGGCGCAGACTGAGGAATAAAGGGCATTTAACCCTAAACATGCTATCCTGTGGGCTGCCATATTGGATGATTTTGCTCTGCAAAACCACCGAAGGAGGATGATTACACACTGACAATATCGCCACCTATTGATCAGGAGTGTGCAATGACACATGGAAACCTGATGGAAACACATCCATGAGTTTTGTGGATCAATCTCTTATCCACCTTTACCATAAACTTTGCAAACAGCTTATGATTTTTAACTGATATGTGGGTCACGAATGATTTTGATGATGATTTGCAGCACCTGTCTTGTCTGGTTTATTATGGATAGAAACCATACATTGACTGTCTTGCACTCAATACACTGATGTGTACAGATGAGCCCTTGTTAAAGCTTACTGCTCTCCACATACAGCCTGGGTATTGTGCAGCTATAGTAAGCCAAAAACAAAGCTTCCAGGTGGCATTTCATTCAGAATGTTGCTCAAGCTCATAAGCTGCACACAAGTGCAAGTCCTATTTTTAAGAAAGAGACTAATAGTTAAAAATAAAAGTGCTGTCAAAGTAATTTGCGTATTCCTGCTGTATTTAGAAAATAATTACTTTTGACTTTTGAATTCCAATATGCGTACTTTTGCTTTATTAAGGTTTGACATTTAAGATATAGGCTAATGGATAACCGTAACGGTACATATTTCTCTTGCTAGTTGTAACTACAAGTTATTTTCTTGAAAGTTGATTGCAAGAATAGATTTGAAAACAAGAGTTATGCATACTTTAGTTCAACAACAGCTTCTCCCTTTTTCAGTTTTTCTTGACTAACAGAGGATGGAACTGGTTTTTGTTGGACCTTTTTTTAGTACTACTTAATAACCAACAGGTGGCAGTGTTGTTCTTGGAATTTAAGCTCTTTCTCTCTCACCAAACTCATGCTAAATCTAAACCTTATGTCTGACTCAAATCCTATTCTTCAATCTTCTGAAACCCAGGCACATCCTTTTTCCCCTGACACCAGTAACAATTAAACTCTTGTACCTTGTGGAAGTACATAATATAAAACAGTGCACTTTGGCCTTTTTTAACATTTGTTACTGTCCTAAAACGTTTTTATAGAAAAATAAATATAACAATCGCTGCGGATTCCATTAAAGTTTTGTTAAACAATCCCCATTATTTTAGAGCCTTAAGCGGATGCGTTCTTGGATAAATATTAACACATGACTAAGTGCAGGCACTGCTTCCTCTATAAAGATCAACATTTTGAAGCAGGCTGGAAAATCTCACAGTCTTGAATTCATTTAAAATGACGGTAGACAACCAATCTAGTTTAAATAACAGATTATGGTATTTAAAGAAATGGCAATTAAATATATGGCATCATAACATCCCCACAACCATTATAATAACACTTTTTTAAAGTGTCTTTGTTGTTGCATGAACTAATTTGAGGTAAAAATATTCAACCGTCCTTTAATTTTGGAATAGTAGGCAACAAATAATTTCAAATCACTGTAATTGTACAATGACATGTGTCAAGCAAGAAAAACAAAGTACTTTTTTCAGTTTTTTAGATCTGGAAAACGCAGCATTGTAATTTGACAGCAGCAGTATATCATAGTTAGACTTCTTTTTCGCCCTCAGTTTTTTGGATTATATATTAAACCCCAGAGGTATCTTTTCCAAGATCACCAAGAAGGCAAAATCATTCCTTATGTAATATACTTTATTTAACTCTCATAGCATAGAGATGTCAAGGCTTGAAAGGATTTCAAAAGTGACCTTCTACTTTTACATATATTGTAAAATGTATGATAAAAGGTTCTGCCAGCAAGAGCAAAGCTTGATGTTGGCTGCTGAAACACCTTTATGCTGGAAGAGTTTAAACATTGTTTTATCAGACCCTATAAACAACACACATTAAGTAAACAATTAGACTCTTTGGAATTAAATGAATTTGATTGTTAAGTGCCACCAAGGCTTCTTTGAACAAGGTATATTGTCAATATGAACAGCTCCACAGCCTGTTTGACAGTGTAATGCAACGGTTCTCAGATTGCCATAGGGGGACCTCAGTAGACCTTGAGGGAATCAGTCATTTTCACTCTATCCATACGTTACACAATACGAGAGAGTAAGACTGCATCTTTTGTAATAAATCCCCCGAAAGCAAAAGGCCTATCCTTAGAAGGGACCCTGGCACAAAATTAAAAAAAATGTTCTGATTTATGTTAGTTTAGTGGCTCTTGATGTGAACGAGTTTGGGAAACATTGGCTTACTGTTGCTTATCAAATGTATTAATAATGGCTATCAGAAACATTAGAGCAATTTTGTGTAATAGAGAAGTATTGAAATAAATCCTTGAAACCTGGATTTTACACAACAAGTGGGTAATACAAGTGACAGCAGAATAACAATGCAGTCTCTTGTCAGCTGGCATCAGAGGAGCAATTCAATATAAAGGTCACAAATAGACAGGTGGCTCAACAGCAGTGCAGTCACACACCTGGCGGGGGATCAACACCTCAGGCTGGATCAGAGCAAAGACTTGAGAGATTTGGGAACAAAGCCATGCAATATAAAACTGATGTGTTTCTAAAATAGGTGACACAGCACACAAGTGGCATCATCCATAAAGATGACAGCAGTGCAGTGAGCATTGTCGAAATGAGACTATTGCATTGGGTGCACTTTAGTATTGAAGCACCGTGAAGAATTTAAAATAGCACGAAAGACATGAAGCACTAGGAAATCATATGGTGTAATAATGTGTATAGCTTGAATTTCATTATTATTTTTTAAAATGTGCACAAATACGAAACAACAACAAAGTACAAAAAAGTCACATGTTGCCACAAAGGCTATAGGCAATTGAATTATTATTTTTTATTCACAGGTCAAATACATGTTTTAAATACCATTAATGCAAGCAGTAATGTCAGCGTTGTTCTTGTATATAAGTGTTTGGTGGGGGTTCCAATTTTTCTTCAGAAAGGTTAAATACATAAAAATAAAATGTCTTTCCTTTTATGGCCCAACAATTGCTTGTAGTTTTATTTTGCCTCATGGAAATGAACATTTCCTATATCTATGCGTGTGCTGGAGAGCGTTTGACTCATGATTTGTATTTGCCGTGGGGAGATGGCATATTTTTTTGTATCGCTGATGTCTATTTTTTTTTATATGCTAAGATATTCAGGCAAAAACACATAATGTTTTCACCTCTGATCAGGATGACATCCTTATAGAAATGATTCACTTTGTAAACATGCTGCTGTGTTTCTGAGTGTGTGGGCTTTCCCAATTTAACTCAACTGTCTTAAACAAGATCTTCCTGTGAGCATAAATCATGCCCACATTACGAGACTGTACCAGTCAGGAGCAAAACAGTAGTGGAATATATATTTGTAAAACTTAACAAAGCTTAACTTTGGCTCTTGGGGGAGGTGGTGATCTCACTTTAGACTGCTCAAGGCGTCACATCGCAGCATGTAATACGATGTTGCTTCACATGTTTGAATCCGTTTTGAGTGCAGTCATCTCCAGCTGCCAAAACAAAATGCTCCTTTTATTTATATCATGCAGGTTGGCATAGAAAACAGAGGATTCACGCTTCTTTGAAACACTTTGTATTACCTAATCTTTGCTGTATAGACTGGCGTAGATTAGGATATTCTTATATTCAATAACCAAGTCAGAATTCAAGACAAGCAAATGTTTGTACATTTTACACATTTATAGCTTTTTAATCTTCTGGTTGGGTAAATGTAATTCAATTTGTTATAGTTTAAAGTGTGAACTTCTAACCTATTGACAGATATACTTAAATACTGTAAGCAAATTCGTCCAGTGTTTAATCAACCTAAAAAAAATAGTTTATTATTTTTCTCCCAAAATATCTTGCTTTAGTGCAGTGGTTTCCTATTTTCATCTACATATTACACATAAGAGTCACTTAATGTCAAGAAAGTGTTATGTCTTGACAGACCAGTCTATACAAATGTGGTGAAGTGATTATAGTCCATTTGAAATATTCCACTCTTTCTATGAAAGCATAATCAAATGCACACAGAATAGGGCAAAGAGGAAAAACGTAACCGTGAGACATTTCCTGTTCTTCTCTCACCGGGTAAAATAAATAACTCTCGCTCTCCTAGAGATGTTGTAAAACTTCACATGCGGAGCCAGAGTTTCTAGCCTTCAACTGAACCATTGTTTAAGTTTAAGTGTTTAAAGGTGAATTAATAAATCAAGGACAAAGCAAACCATTCAGACTGGATTTTTAAACATGGAAAACTCTTTCAGTCAGGCAACTAAGTAAGTGTGCCTACGGAGAAAATAGGGGAGAAAAATGTATATTTGGCCTCCCAGCTCTATTAACTAAACACACTATTGAAACAAATAGTTAGATCTGTACTTCTCTGTAACATTCAAACCTTTGTTTTTAATTTAATCTGATCTTTATTTCATCAGATTTATTATTAAGACTGCATATTACTGAAACAACATTATTTGGGTATCCAGTGCATATACACACATTGACATTAGGTGTCAGGGACTGAATCAGCAGTCTAACGATGCCTTCACTGACACGGCTGCATGATAACTCCTTCTTCCCTTAGTAATCAGTGTCCATTTGAAGCAGATACAGCTCATTTAGTCGGAGGCCATGACCTGACTGACTCAGAGGTCTCTGCTTTCCAGACCTCAGGAATGTCTAGCCTTCCCTGAGGAGAGAGAGAAAGAAAGGGAAAGGGAAAGCTCGGTCAAATGTATGGCATGCATACAAGGAGGTAAATGTACTCGCATCCTTAAAGACTTAGTGAACACAAACATTTTAAGGCCATGAATCACACACAAACATAGAACTTTCACTGCATTTTAAAAAACCCTCTTCAATGCAGGTTTATACAAAGGGTCTTTCCTCGAAACAGGATTGTTACCTGATGTATAATAGTTAAAGATAAAATAACATTAGCAGATTTTATACCAATTGAATGTGAATACTGTAGGGAAATTCATAATATCATAATTAATTGTGATTAAAGTTACTAATATGTATTAGTTAATGATATTATTTTTAAATACATCTTGTTAAAAGTACATATTCAAAGCACAAAACTAAAGTGTGATTTACAGAAAACCCAGATTTCCTGTCTTCCCAGATCCCAATAAAGAAACCATTTAATACTTTTTGTGACTTTTTATAGGTTTTGTATATAGTTAACACATATAGTTTTATTTGGTTTGGTTCATTGTGCCCATCAAAAACAATTATGCATAATAACATAATAATAATGTATTAAAATATGAACAATACATTCAGTATTGATGAACAGTATGGGCATCAGTTTGTTTACGTGATTGTCTCATAGCATATATTTTATCATTGTGTTGTGCTATCGATCACAATATTGTAGACTTGTCTTTCCGGTCGAGTAAAAATAATGAGTCCATCTGCAGATATACTTCATTCACGTATGCTCTGCTGACAGAAGGATTTATAAAACATACCGCCTCTTCTGCTTATTTTCAAGAGCTGCTCCAATATTTCTCTCAATAATATCCTTGTGACATCACCTCATAAGAGAAAAACATTAGCTGGTTTTTGTTTTTCCCATTTCTGTTTTCCCACTTTCAGAGGATATAACAATACTTTTGTAAAGGCCAAAACTGTCTTCTCTTGAATTTATGGTTTGGTGTTGATGTCATTGAGGCCAAAAAGAAGAAGAAGAAGAAGAAGAAGAGAAGCTTCTTAAGATGCTGAGATCAGAATTCAGATGAATCTCAGTTTATTTGGAGGGTAGAGAAAAAGAGAACGACTCAGAGAGGGGGTGGTGTACATCTGGGATTATACTTAGTTAAAGGACCACCAATGCTTTAGGAAGTGTAGGCGCAACCTTTGAAAACAAATCTTTCTTGACCCAAGGGAATCAGGCGAAGGGTAACTCCTGGTGCAGACATTCACATGACCTCACTTCTTCCATGTTTGTGTTTGAATCGTATGAAAACAGGAAGGATACAAGTTATTTAGAGTTTCCTATGAAAGTAAAAAATTACATGAATAGTGTGTTACTTGTCATCGTCAATCTGCCTGTAACTGGGTACCTCAAGTTTCCAAAGCTGACCCTAAAGGTCGTGGCCTATCAGTCAAAGGCTATCCTAACTTCATTTTTTACTGTCAGCTGTAATCAGATATCTTTAACAGAGGTGATTTCTTTGTCACAAATCCAGGAGTTATTGATGATGGTTGATGATACAGGACTTTCATTCTTGTGCAAATTCTATAGATACTGGTATTGATGGCTTCTTTTTGGCAAGCTGCCCCCCCCCCCCCCCCCTTTGTTTCATAACCATTAGTTCCATTAAAATCAGCCCCAAGTGTTGAAACACAGCTCTTGTCTCTTTTCTTAAATATCCCCTTCTTTCTCCGCTGTGAAGCAAAAATAAACTGGCGGTGAGACCCTGAGATCAAAAAGCATGAGGGGTGCGGGGTTATGTGGAGGAGCGAGGGGTCATGTCTCCACACAGCGTCTCCTGACAGGATGACCCGACCCTGAGGACTGGTGTCCACAGCAGTCCGAGCAGGAAGCTCTGTAACAGCTGTTGACACCGCCTCATCTGTCAGACCGCTGCTTGACTTGTCTGTTCTTATTAACTCATTTGCTAATGTGCTTTCACTGAATCCATGCTCATGAATAATGACTCATTAATCATCATTCTAACGGGCAGGTTCATCACATTTTTGTGAATTGTAGCATATATAAATGCCCGATTTAACGCCTCAGGTTTTTACTGCAGGCAAACCTGCAGCTCCCACTTTTTTAAGATTTGATCTAAACCAGATGCGCATGGTACTTTTGACGTCAGGCCTGAAAAAAGACCCCAGCCGTTGTGTCCTATCATTGTTAGATCATTTCTGTTGGTTACCATTGTAAGGGAAACTTCTGTAGCAATGGAGAGTCAGGACTCAGAGAGACACGAGGAGAGTTGGAGCTTTGATGTCAAGCACTGATGGTTTATTTGGAGTTTCGGCCGGAGAATTGACAAGACAGGTGGTGTGTCATGAGTTGACACAGCGGTTGCCAAACCAATTCTGAAGAACTCTTTCTGTAGCTCGAGGTTTTAACTAGTTCGGAGTGTAATAATCAACATTCTTCATCAGTGAGACTAAAGCAATAAGGACCCTGAATCCAACTAGAGCTCTCGTCCATAGGAAAGAATGTGCGCCAGGGAACCTTCGTCCCTGAACAGTAAACTACCTCATGGCGGCTTATGCTCTGTCATAGACTGGCAACAACAATGCGCCCAAGCTGCCCCTCCTTAAGAGAGATAGCAGCAATACCCAAGGCCGTAGACCTATGCCATGGAAAAGGAGACAGTGATACGAGAAAATGATTAACTGTGTCGAAGCTTGAATACCTAAGCAAATTATTTCCCTAACAACCATATGCTGTTTAACAAAAGCAAAGCCACACTAAAAATAATCTTTAAATCTGAAAGCCTGATGTTTTGACCTCTCACAGTAGTTGAACAACATTAGCAGATAATTATGATGAAGAGTAACAATTACTGCACTATGTGGTTGAAGAAAAAGCATACAGCTCAAATGTGGTGAACATTAACAATCAGGCAATAATGTATGAACATGTATGTGTGGGTTTTTGTATGTGAGTGCCCACAAGTTTGTTTGATTTGCATAATGTGGTAGGCATCAAAGAGAGTTGAACACACACAACAAGAGGTTTGAAAGGAACACATTCACCAAAACTACATATGGCATTAGTTTGTTTTCCTTGAAAGACTTAGGCTTTATCTACACTGTGTCCTCTAATCTGATCTGCTTTCCACCAAAGTCGCACACGTTCAGCTTACACCGGTAACAGATCAAAACAACCTCCAGACATTTCACAAGTGTAAACATGCAGAATGTGACATTGATGGCTGCTCTGGCTCAACTTCCTCTGATCTGATATTGTCATTGCCACATAAACAATGACAATATGTGTGATTCCAATTTTTGTAGGTTTAGACATGAAGGGATAAATCGTCTCTTTACCACAATGATGGAAAAATGTCAGCTTTGAGCTGTGCTGTGTTAATCTAGCCTAAAACTCCAAGACAAGCCAGACATGTAGTTAATCTTTAAACATATTTCATGTGTAGATATCTACGGGTGCTATTTGGATCTGTCTGTCAGTTCCCATTTCTAACAGAGCCTTTCAGCGCCTACTTGTGATCAAATCGGCCCTCTCAACAGTTTCCAGATCCGAAGGAAACACGCAATCAGTGAAGTTTCATTTCCCTTACCACAGTTAGCCTGTGGGTGATTAAATATACTGTTCAAAGACTTTTTCTTTTTGTATATTTACTTGAAAAGATACAATGAAGATTCAGGGTTACGTTTCTAAAAGTAGTTGCACATATAGACATGAAGTAGTTATAAATGGACGATGCCATCAAAATGTATATACACTAATGTGGCATGGAGCCTCAGACACTTATGACTGGAGGGTCCATCTGATACAGACCAAGTGTTTCTATCATGGGGGATAATCTCTTTAGGGTGAAGCTATTTTGCTTCAGAAAATGATTACTATTTCATATTCAGTCAAATATGAAGCTGGTTGAGCTTCAGGAAGAGGCCATGTCACAGTAATAATTAAAAATGTCTGCTCTAGGCCAATAATTATGTGCGTACATAACCTTTTGTAAAACATAAACTTGCCTTCATCATTCAGTTTTGTAATAATTACACAAACAAGATATTGCATAATTAATTTTTTAACCAGAAGTGAGTTGTATTGAGATTCAAAAGCTCTTTCTTAAGAGTTGCTGGCCTTAGACAATCAACATCACCATGCACATTGTTGCAGACACATAAACAAAATACATTATAATTAAAAATGAAAACAATGAATGAATTACAGAAAATGAACATATCATAAGACATTCATCAACATTCTTCAAAGTCATCAACACAAGGGACAGAACATTGAAAACATCTAGTGCTCTAGTGTTGGCCTTGAAATAATGTCAAATTCCTTAAAATGCATCAAAAATAAACCAGTACCTGATTGTTCTGGTAGCTTTGCAAGTGATCAAGACAGACCAGATTAAAACATCTCAGTGCTTCATTTTACACAGCATCCAGCATGTGTAAGCATTTCCAATTTGAAAGGCAAGGCAAGGCAAGGCAAGTTTATTTATATAGCACCTTTCAACACAAAACAGTTCCAAAAATACATTAAAATCATTAAGAAATACTGCAGCGGAAACACATTCTAAAATAGCATTTAAAAACAGTCATCAAAAAGCGATATAAGAGATATAATATAATATAGATATAATAAAATATAAAAAGAGAATAAATAAACATAAAACAAGCTAATATAGAATAACACACGTAAAATATTCTTGAGTACAAGTTACAGTACAGTGTAAGATATGAATAGTTCAATTAAATGCATTAAATAAATTAAAAGCATGTTTAGAACATTGCCAGCAGACATAAGGGCGGTGGCAACAAGTCTTGATTTGGCCTCAAATTTAGACTTATGTCTAAATTGAAGAAACTATTTAAACGCTTCAACATGTTTTATATGAAAGGCCTAAATGAGAGAGAATCATGAATAGAGATACTTGTGTTATGTTCCAGACCCTCTCTCAGAACCCTAAAGAGAGTGACGATAGATTATATAATTACTGAGCTTTAGACATTGTGGTAGGTGGATTTTGTTACAGTACCTTCGGACAAAGCTAAAAGGTACGTAAAAACGTTCATTCTTTAAGGTAAAGTTCTCTGTGATAACACCCATTCGTCATAAAGCTCTGTTAATTATATATTTGGCTTTACTGCTAATGTATCCAAGTATCATGTTGATTATAGCGGGACGTTAAGCAGCTGAAATTCCTTTTGTAAACAACGCTTGCGAGTTCTCACATGTGGTCATTCTATCTCGAAATATATGAGCATCAGGAGGGCTTCTATTTGTCTTCGCTGGCAGGAAAAACAAGATGATAGCAAAGGGCTGTAGCCGGCGATGAGGAGTGGACAATAAATGACTTCCTTTATTTAGAAAGCATTCAAACTCAAATCCAAAAAAGGCTGAAGAGCACATTTTGGGAAGGAAGATCGAGGTAATGCTCTTAAGGTCACTTTTTTGAGTTAGTACTCATTATGATGATTATTTAATAAGACACATGTGTGAAGGCAAACAGGAATGCACTGGTCAAAGTTAAGACAACAAAATAACTAAGAATATATTGAAATAATTTGAACAAAGTGTTGACCTTTTATCATGAGGTTGTACAATTACAGTAAAGCTTTTAATTGAATTGTACCTACTTATGTTGCTCTCCTCTCACAGTCTCATAGGAAGGAACGTTGTGGAAAATTTTAACATTGCTTTTAAAATGAGCAACACTGTAACTATTGTTTCACAACCACAATGTCTTGCCTACGATTTATAGGTAGTCTGCATAGCAACCAAGAGCAATGCCCAAAGACAACCTTGATGATAAGCTGTCTGTGCCTTGAATTTACTGAGGTCATAAATCAGCAAATAAATATGAAACACGATGATGAAGTCTCACTTAAAACAAAACTCCTACCCAGATAATAATTTTACTTTGTTTTTGAAGCTTGCGTCTAGGCTCAAAGTTTAAGGAACATGAGAACAAATGTAAACCACATGACCAGCCCTACCAACCAGATCCCAACCTAATTGAAAAGTAGATGCTAAAGTTGTGCACACCAATATGTTCAACTGTCATCCAGAGATGAAACAAGGGAATTAATCATAACACAGTATTGTTGTTATTGTGCTGCCCAGCATTGTAGATCTGTCAGTATCAAATGCCACAAGTTTTGTTTGTTTTTATAATTTGTTTAATGTGTTAAAATGAAACAAGGCAGCTTTATCCATCACATAGAGTTAAAGAGGCTGCTTATGCAAAGGTAATTCAAATGTAGGTAAACACAAGCATCACAGGGGAGAGGAAGCAGATCCACTTTTTTGCCACATAATGATAGTTACAACTTTGCTTAATGAGGATATAAAGGCAGCGATAGACTAGTAAAAAAAAGGAAGGATGAGGATGGTTGAAATCACCACCCTGCTTTTCGCTCACAATTGGAGTATACCAGATATAAAGCCGACTTGTTGACCTTTTATCTTGTCATGGTTTGCATTTTAAAAGTGTAAACTTCTTGTCTGGTAGTAAAAGAACAGGAATAACTTGAAGGGGAATTGAAGGTGCGTGGAAACTTCCATTAAGAGTTCAGCGAAACAGAGTACAGACATGCATGACATTAAAGGAAACATAATATAAAATGTACCCTGCTGTGACCTCTGTGGGGGATTTGTTGCATCTGCTGCTAATATGGGGTAAGTTTCCTAACATGAGCTGAAACCAACACGTTCTTACAATGGGAAACAGTCACATTTCCCTGAAAGTGCATGCATCAATTATTTTCTCATTGTCCCATGAAGTGCAGTAAATGTCATCACCTCCCACGCAGTCATAACAGCAGACCAGTGCATGCATGAAGTTAAATGTGACGATTTTAAATTATGTGTGTCCTTATCTTCACTGAGGATGAGGATTCCAGTGGTTTTGTTAGGATTGATTAAGACATTTGTTAAGTTTGGAAGATCAGTGATAGAAATGGTTGGAGAGTTGGATTGACATAGCATGAAGGATGTCCTTATTTTTACCATTGAATGCAAAGTTACTACTGAGTGCATTACATTGCGGTTGAAGTTGTAACTCCACAGGAAGGATGTTTTTCAAGGTTGTGATTGGTTGGTATTTTTAACCAAACTACAAAGGGCCAAAGTAAAAAGATCTTTAGAAAAATGTTCCTTACATTAGTTAAAGCACTTGGACGAGATGTCAGCTGAAATTGAGACTTAAAGCAGGTTGACACTTGTGACAAACATGTTGACAAATTCGCAATTTCAGTGATTGGCTTGTGTGTGTGTGGTTGTGTGGTTGTGTGTCTGTGTGCGTGCGTGTGTGTTACTTCATTCCTCTGTGCTGGTTTGGAATCAGTTTGGCTTTTTCAAAATCAGTCCGAGGAAGTAAATGGGTCCACACATATGAAGCTGATTTCAGATAAGCAACCAACAAACTGCTCTCATATCTACTCCCACACACAAACATGAAGGACACAAGTATTGGCAAAATACATGCAGACTATGAAACCAACGTACATGCATACCAGACATGCAAACTCTTGGTGGCTACCAGTATAGGTTATATGTGCGTCTAGAAGTACTATGTCACAGAATTTATGAGAAATATTTCAGTCTTTTATTAGTGTACCGCCTGACTCTCATTTTAAGACAAAGCTATTTCTTTAAACTCACTGCCCCGTGACAGTTCTCTTCAGTCATTGATTTCTGAAGTATAACCAATTTGAGGCTTATGAGTTTTGTGGATATCATATCAGGGTTCCTTTCTTTCACAAAAACTTGAATCCAAATCTTTTTACCCTCCACTCAAATTCAAAGTTAATTAATACATCAGATTCCTCTTTCTTATGAAAAAGGCTTGAGAGATTTGTACTTGTTGAAAATAATCTTTCAAAAAATCACATTGTAATTAAAAACAATGAATAAAATAAAAATAAATAGTATAATTGAAAGTGTCCTATAGTTTCAAAGTTCTCTGATCATGGAAATAATATGGTCAGAAGCTCAGCTGTAGCACCAAATATGCTGCTGTACATGACATGCACTGATGTTCCAAGGGTACACTTATACTTTCAGAGGAAGTATTACGTTATGTAAGGACTGTGATGACAGTGTCATTATGGAGCAATCAGGGATTTATCCATCTTTGTCCTCAGTCCAAGGAGCAGTTTGCTTCTAAAAACAGTGCAGACACAATGACAGATATTATCTTTCAGGAGTTATGTTGGCTCTCTAAATATAATAAATGTTCCTTACTTCTGCGAGTGTTATTGTCGGACAGGCTGTGGCTTCATGGGAATATGTTGGATGTAAAATGTTTATGTTTTTAGGAAGGCAGTGAGTATTCCTTGCGGCTAAGCTACTAGCGGCTAGGCTGATTAGCTTCTCAGTTTGTGCGCTGTAGCTCATTGTGTGAAGTATTCTGTTTATTTAGCTCGTCAGCCGGGCAGTCAATAATAAACTGTTATGTCTGTATTGTCTTTACAGTTTCACCAAGTAAAGAGACTTCAGTAAAACTGACAACTGTGCTGGAGTTTTCTTTCAAACGGTTTAACTCAGCCTGTCTTCCTACAAAAAATGACCATATAGGCCGATTGTTCATGCCCTTATTACGACCCAGAGACACGTTTTAAAGTGTATGTTGTTTCTTACACGACCACTAGAGGTGCTCTAGTGGTCGTGTAAGAAACAACATGCTCCCGGCCCATTCATTACAAACGCTCCGGAGGGACGTTTATTCACTAATAACCCTCTCTGGAAAATCCTAAATTGTGGAATAGTTTGGCCATTAAAATGCTTTTTGATTCGATTTCTGGCAAGAAGTGTATATTGTACTCTTAGAATCTACGTCCAGTCGATGTGTAGGATCTATAGTTTGATAGATATTACCAGTGGCTGTTCT
This sequence comes from Gymnodraco acuticeps, assembly GCF_902827175.1. Taxonomy (NCBI): domain Eukaryota; kingdom Metazoa; phylum Chordata; class Actinopteri; order Perciformes; family Bathydraconidae; genus Gymnodraco; species Gymnodraco acuticeps. The sequence continues at coordinate 342,166 of NW_022990940.1, forward strand.
AGACCAATTTGACTGGGGGGGCCAGGCCAGTTATTTTCTGAGGGGGGCACAATAAATGCAGGACGAAAAAGACAAAGACAGTATGAAGTAATTGCGCATAAGAAAACAATGCAATACAGTTATTAGTATTTGTTTCATTACACATTATTATATGCTTACCTTTAACCTTTGTGTGCTGTTTGGGTCTGTGGGACCCGTTTTCAGTGTTTACTAAAAGAAAATGTATTCAATTTAATTATTTTACCCTGCTTTATTTGGGGGTGGACCTCACATACTCTCGGGGGGTCCGTGGGCATGCTCCCCCGGGAAGATTTTTTTTTTAAATGTTGAAGTTAAATGCATCAATCTGATGCACTTTGAGCACAACATGAATTTATGGATACAGCTCTCAACACTCATATGAAAGAGAGCTGTATACTTTTCAATAATCCAAACATCTTTAGAATATGATCACAACCAATAACAAATCATTTAAACTTGTTTATTCTTATCTTATCTTACCTAGTTTGCATTCTTTATTTTTATTCATGCATATTTGACTAATCACTCCCCTTTTAAACTGTTTTTTTTTTTACTGTCCTGTATAGTACACTTTGGAATGATTTCTTACTTTATTTTTTACAATTATATTAAATAGATAAAGGTGTGCTCTCTCTAGCTCTCTCTCTGTCTCGCTTGCTCACAGAGGCTGTGTGCTCCTTCGTGGCAATGACGGCTTGCGTTAAAACAATTAAATAAACATATTTGTAAAGCTATTGAGGGCTTGCGAGATACCGGTAGCTCGCGATCGACGTGTTGGAGACCCCTGCTCTAATGGGTCCGACTAGAATGACAAATATCGTTAGTTCCGCCGATTCCGTCAGCCAAGAAATCGTTTAACCATAAACTTTTTTTTTCTTTTTTCAGGGGGGTCAGTGTTGGGGGGGCACTGCCTCCCCCCTAGAACCGCCCCTGGATATTACGAAGATGATTTGAGGTCTCGCCAGGAGAACGTGTATGCAGATATACTTTATTGATCCCAAGTTGGGAAATGTTTTTGTTACAGCAGCATACTACTTTGTTTTACTCCACTACAATTCAGAGGTTAACCTGGTATTTTTACTCCACTACATTTATTTTAGTTACTTTGCAGATTCTGATTAATGATGTGAAATATAAACAACCCTTAAATCAGACTTTAGTTACACCTGAGTCAAATTCAGGGAAGGTGATTGTCAAGTGCCAAAATAAACTATGCAATATGTTGGACATAAGTACTTTGTTTTGCATATCCTCCTGTTAATATCTTAGACCCTCCAGAAAAACGCGGGCAAAAATCCTTGATTATGCGATCAAACATGCAGGGTTTTATGTGATTTTATGCGGTGAAATTGCGGGAAGTTGCGAAATATGCGGAAAAAATAAATATTGGGCTGTCTTATTTATTTATTCTCTCTCACACACAACCTGCCACTAACGTTAAACCCCTTTACTATTCAATTAAACACACTCAATGTTTATTTATTGTAAAATAAATTGGGCTATTTTAATCACACTCTCTCTCACACACACACGCACGCACGCACGCGCACACACACACACACACACACACACACACACACACACACACACACACACTTCTCCGCCTCATTCTGTTCTCCTCATTTACTCGTTCGTTATCTGACTTCGTTTCTTGTAGCCCTCGAAAGGGTATTGGAGGTTTGGCTTTCTTGTCCGCAGCAGCAGAAAGCATTTTAAAATCTTTGAATGAATCAAAGTGGGTCGTCACCGTCGATGTTCTCTTATGCTCCAACACACAGTTGCACGGGGTGCAGAATAAATGAGATGGATTAGATTTTTTCATCTTGGTGTTTTCTCTCTCGTGTGAGCTCCACACGTTCACTCTACGGTGTTGTTTACCTTCTGTGATGCGCGAGCTGATGACGTCGCGTCATCATCATCAATTCACGTCAAGACGAGTTAACTTTTTTTTTTCTCAACTTTGTGTGGAAAAATGCGGGGATTATGCGGCCTTTTGATAAATATGCGGCCTTTTAAAAATCTGCGCCATTTTGCTGATTATGCGGTAAATTCTGCGATCGCAGAATCGCGTTTTTCTGGAGGGTCTAATATCTTTGGACGTCCTGCACTAAACTGTTTTATTGTAGAGATCACTAGTATCTTCTTGATATTTTCTATTTTCTATTTCTATCATGCATTCTACTTTCCCCCAATTTTGTATGTAGGCTACTCTTAATATTTAAATGTTTTCATCAAATAAAACTTATTCAACAACAACATTCAATAACATGCTTTAACCACTAGGCGGTGCGGGTTAAAAAACCAGTGGTGTAGTTAATAAAACATAATAATATCAAACATAATATGACTATTAACTTTATTGTGAAATTAAAACAGAACGGTAAAGGAAAATACAGTTTCAGTCTCTCGATTTGAAGCTTATACATTGTACCATGAACCTGTATAGACCTGTAACAGTCAACTGCATGAGGAGTTGGAAAGGTAGTTCAGTAAATAATATCTTTAAAAACAAACAAAAAAATCCCTTTCTATCAGCTGTGCACCGTTATGGTGTAAATATAACCTATCTACCAATTGGATCAAATATAAAAGTCAGCCGAATTAGTGTTGATACTGCAAGGAGACGTATTGTGTGAAAAATAAATGGAAGATGTTGTTTAATTGCTAATATATTTATGATCCATGTCACATATTCAGTTTTGGCGGCATTTCTTACCGTTTGTCAAAAGGTCTTCTGATCAGGGCTCTATAAATAAATATATACGGCAGATATGTAATATTTAATGCAGCCAAACTGTGTATTACAATGCCGTTATGTGATGACTTCCAAAGAGAAAAGCAAGAACACTCGGAATAAAGTATCATTTTATTTAAAAAAAAATGTTTTTCCGATTTCATATCGCAGAAACACCATATCCCGACATGCATTGCGGCTAAAACAATCGATGTTTTAGCAAAACCTCTGAAAAAAGAAATGTGTCTTTCAGAATCAAAATAGAAAAATATATGGGAAAAACACAAAAGCGTTGTACACAATTTAAACCAATAAATGTCGTATAATTAACAAGGATAAACTGATGTTTTTTAGTTGATGAGTACTGCAGATATCACTGTTAAATCATTTGATCATTGGTTTTATTATGAAAACGTCGAGACCGGAAATACTATTTTCAACCCGTAACTTTATATGGAGGCTGCCACATACCTCAAATCATCTTCGTAATATCTATCAAACTATAGATCCTACATATCGACTAGATGTGGATTCTAAAAGTACAATATACACTTCTCGCTAGAAATCTAATCAAAAAGCGTTTTAATGGCCAAACTATCCTACAATTTAGGATTTTACAGAGAGGGTTTATTTGGTCGTAATATGGGCCTGAACAATCGGCCCATTTGGTCGTATGAGTTGGAGGACTTGTTGGTTTAACTGGATGGATAGCTAGCTCAGTGCTAGACCCTTACACTCTCTACTACACTGTAAAAATATTACCATGATTTCACAATATTTACCTGTAATATTTTACAATAAATTACTGTTTTACCACTTTACAGTCTTTACCTGTAATGTTCACAATATAATACTGTAATTTAGAATTTCACAGTGAAATCAATACATTCACAGTTAATGACTGTGAATGTACAGGATAAATGATTGCCAGGATTTCACAACATGTTACTGTATTATTTCATAGTAAAATACTGTATTCAGACCATCCTGTGTGATAACACAACAAATTAAGTGATTTTCTTGCTTTTATCGCTCTTGTTTGGCTTTAAATACTAATTTCTTTCTTTGGTGCAGGTTTTACTTAATTTGAAAGGGGCACCGCTGCATGTGCCTTAAAATAAACGATGCAACAAATAAATCTTTGTCAAATTGAAATTGTTGTCTTGGCTTATTGTTTTCAGGTGCTTCCTGGGCATTAATCCTGAGACGGGCTCAAAAGCCAAAAAGAGGCATGGCAATTTAACCCCCATGTCAGCACATTCTTCATAAAAATTGTTGACTTCGAGTGGATGTCTGTGTAGACATGGGGCCCTTCTCACTTCGGTGAAATGGATTCCTTGCGTCCCTCACTTGCGTCGTTTCCCTGTGACTAGTCCCTCCCACCAGGGAAGCATGGAGAGATGCAAGGAAACCACGAGAAGCAGGGGTTGTGTTCCGATAATCCAAAAATCAGCTCCTAAATTCTAACCCTATCTCCTATTCCTTGACCTCTGAGTGAAACGTCACGGGGTTAAGGGATAGTGGATAGGATAATTCAAAAGGACTTAGGAGAAGAGACCGCGGTACTTTAGAGAATCCGAATGCACTTTCACTATCCGACGTGTTTATGATGCGCCAGCGGACGTCATGAATGTGCGTCTGCTGCTGTGGGGAAACTATGGAAACTAGTTTTCTATACAGCGGACTACAACATGGATGTTTAATAAGAACGAGGGACTACTGTAAACTCATCTAGAGACTCTGCACCGTGCTCTGATGCTGTTGCTTTATGCTTTATGAACGTGGACAACAGAGAAACATATTCTTCATGACCAAAGTTGGAATTTAAATAAAAAAGGAAAGTGAAACTTATGCTCGTCACCCTCTCCCTCCGGTATGATTGTATGAACTATGAAAATATCTTAAAATCAATACAAATGTATTTATTATAAACGCTATTCCTTAACATCTATCACTGTGTATTACCACCATTCAAACATCTTTTAAAAGTTGAACAAACCCCACACAGCTCAGTAAAGACTGTGAAATGTTGACTTTATTTGATCATTCCAGTAAAAACTAACGTTCATATTTCTTTTTTTGATTATAATACTGATGAACGTTCAGAAAAAAGCACTTTGGCAACTTACCACATACGTTTTAAAATGCTTAATAAGCATTGTAACTTTCATGATATAATTTCTCGGTCATAATCGGTTGTTTCCGTGAACGGCCGACTGTTGAGTGGAAGGTTCCTAAGCTAAATGGACTATTGGAACGCAACCAGGGCTGCAGTCGAATAGTCCATTTAGCTTAGGAACCTTCCTAACGGAGTGAAATGACCCGGGGCCCTTCTCACTTCTCTTATTTTTCATTTCCTCGCTCCTCGGTCTCGGTCTCACCAGAAGTTGATTTGTCTGCGCCATCTTGAGTAGCGTCCCATTGGCCTTATTTTTGCCGGAGGACCGAGGATCGAGGATCGAGGAGCGATAATGGAGGAGCTATAATCGAGGAACCACCAGACCATCCTTCGATGAAATCCTCAGACACTCGCCCCGCCCCCTTACTGTGTATCGCTCACTGATTGGACGAGGCAGTGCATGCACTGATCTGATGCTTCTTGACATGAGAGCAGTTTCCCAGCGGAGTGAAGAAAATACATGAACCTCTCACGAGAGTCACTCCTCAGTTTATACCGTGTTTTGTTTCAATTCATGTATCATTTAGTTACAAATATGTGATATATCTGAACAACAAAGTGGTCAAAAATCATTTTATTCATTTTTTGGAAACATTTTCATGATCGCTTTTTTCGTTTTGCATTTTCATTTATTGTCATTTCCATTCAGTCAGTCATTAAGTGCTATTAAAATGTTAATGTGCTACATATCCACACAAACAAACAAAGTGTGCAATCCAATGAATGTTAATCTAACTGGGTTTTGATAGATAACATATCTCTTTTTCTTTTCTCAATTATTTTATTTCTATTGTGTCAATCAATATTAATCTAATTATTGTTCGTTTATACATTTTAAGCACGGGCGTAGGAAGCATCCTGAATGTGGGGGGGACATTTTTAACGGGGGGTGTGGGGGTCCCCCACCACGAAAACAAAATAGATGTCCTGTATTCTGGTGCATTTTAACAGGTGGTTTGATACTTTTATGTGGCTATACTAGCATGAGGAAAATGATGGGTACATTTTGTAATTTCATCCAGTAGTAAAGAAAGGAAACATATTTGATTATTAATTCAGAGCCGTCTTTGAATTAATAAAAAGCAGTTTAAATGCCAATTTTTTTTGTACATTTATATACAACAATAAATATTTGTGAGTGCATTGAGAGATATTGTTGTGGAGAGTCATTTACATATAAATCGCAAAATACATTTGTGAATCCTTCTGTGAGCATTTATTAATATTGAGACTGATCTGACTCCATACAGATGTTAAGTTCACCTAGGAATGGTATCATTGACTTAAATGTTCAAATAAATGTTGCTCTTCTGTCTATATTGGTCATATGATGCCCCTTGACTGAAATGCTTCCTGTTCAATATCCCCACTGATTTCCTTAACATTCTGGAATGAGAGTCCACATCACAATTGACTCTAAACTGTCATTTCCCTTTCATCGCTAACCTCAGCAATGGACCTCTCTCCACTGTCCCTGTATTCTGACTCACTCTCAAGCGCCTAGATGTCAAGAGAGGTGGTGAAGTGATCATTATTTATTGAGCAGTATACTCTTTCACATTGAATCATAACAAGTCATACTGAATGTAAATACAACTGACTCTAAAGTAAGTCCCAGTCTGTGACATTGGACATTTTGAAGACTCAGTAGTAGGTAGAATATTAGCTAGTCTATGTAATGTGCACAGAAAATAAACAGTTAACTGAATACTGGGATGGAAATGGCCTATAAGCACTCAGTAAAACATAAACACACACAACAAGCTTCTGAATGATAAGTATAATTAAAACATAATGCACATTACCATTTTGAGAGAGAGTACCTAAGTTAAAGAACTCAGAAAATAATCTCTTATCGAACTGAGGCTCCAGTAAAACACACTGACTGCGTCTCTACATCATGGTGTTTACATGAGCACAGAGAGATCGGGTTATTCATGTTCCCTGTTTACATGATAAATACTAGTAACCTGGCATTTCGATGCCTTTTCTCATCTAAACTATTCAGTATTTGTATCTCTCTATCATGACATAAAGACGAAACTCCTCTCCAGAAGTGAGACGCTTTTGCCGCCGCCGCCATCACTGTTAACTGATTAACTGCTACCAGCTGAAGACTTACTTTCCTATTCTTTGAAAAAAATGTTGTTATGTCCATGTTGTCTGGGGGAGAAAACATATCAAACCAAGAGATCGTCAGCTTTGATTTTCGCTGTAGGCTATTAACAATGTCCTGAACACTTGGTGTGTGTGCCTTACCTCCGCTACCGGCATCGCTTAACAGATCTGAGCTGTCCAACTATGACAACACTCCTTGAACATGCGCGCGCTATGGGAGAATCTGCCTTGGTACAAAGTAGCAGTGAAAACATGGTAGGGAGTTTCATTGATTTGGACATTCTCTCAATAAGCAAGTGGAATGGATTTGATAGTGAAGCACTGACATAGCGCTCTACAGAGTGCGGCGAGTGGAGAGACCGATTCACGGACTTTCCACATGGTAAAAGTGGGGGGGTCTAAATTAATCATTTCAAAAAGTGGGGGGGACTTGTCCCACCCTCATATAATGGCTGTGACGCCCATGATTTTAAGAATGGCGTTTATCTTTTTTGAGTATGAGTTCTTATTTTATTTTATTTATTGGGGTCTACAACAGATGATACAAATGTTTGTGTCAGTAAATGTGTACTAACAGAGGCGGGGGTGTGTGTGAAAACAACGGGGACAGGGCTGCTGTCAGACGATCAGCTGTGCGGCGTCATCACAAACGGACGTCGCTTCACGTGACGCTCCGGAGGAAAGGACGTCCCATTGCTCTTAAAACTAATTTCCCTGCTTCTCGTAGTTTACTTGCGTCCATCCATGCTTCCCTGGTGGGAGAGACTAGTCACAGGGAAACGACGCAAGTGAGAGACGCAAGGAATCAATTTAACCAAAGTGAGAAGGGCCCCCGGAAGTCCCTCAGTGGCAGCCATGATAAGTGCCGTTTGAATTATCTAGAATGATAGGAAAGGAGGTTTCAAACTTCCTTTATAACCTCCTTTAATTTAGGAACCACTGGACCTCCCTAACCGAAAGGAGAGGAGAAAATGCTGCCCCACAATGCCTTGCAGCCGCAGCATTTGCGTCACACAACAGTCGGCCGTTCACGGAAACAACGATTATGACGGAGAAATTATATCATGAAAGTTACGGTGCTTATTAAGCATTTTAAAACGTATGTGGTAAGTTGCCAAAGTGCTTTGTTTTGAACGTTCATCAGTATTATAATCAAAAAGAGAAATATGAACGTTAGTTTTTACTGAAATTATCAAATAAAGTCAACATTTCACTGAGCTGTGTGGGGTTTGTTCAACTTTAAAAGATGTTTGAATGGTGATGTACACAGTGATAGGTGCACGAGCCACTACCGCGGAGTAGAGGTTGGGGCCGTAACAACATGTCCAAGACACTGTGAAATGTACTTTGCACTTCAATGGAGTAATACAAAGTTAAAATGGGCATTTTCTTTGTTTTTCTTTGTTGATTGAGCAGATTCAATTGTGTATAGTTATGGTAAAATATAGTCAAATTTACAATATATTATCGTATTATTTACATTTTTATATTTACATTCAATTACTGGCAACTGTGTTGCATTACTTCTACAGTAAAAGTGTGAAAATGCAGGTAATTACTATAATTTATGTACAGCAAGGTACCATAATACCACATCTCTGTACTGATATATCACAGTAATTCCATGGGCATGGCAACTGTAAAGTCACAGTAGTTGTACTTTTATTCTAATTTACTGTAAAATATCTACAGTCAATTACTGTGAAATCCATGCAACTAGTAGCCAGTAATTTACTGTAATTGTACAGCCAAACATTTTACAGTGTATAAATATAATACATGTTCCTTTTGCTTTTTTTCATCTCATTTTTCTCAAAAATCTTACCTCATAAGAGGCAAATACTCTGGTGAAGGGAAAGGGAATATTGAACATAAACATGAACCAAATTACGGTGGCCCTGAAGTGCAAGACACTATAGCATTTCAGAAAACGCCACAGCATTTCACAAAACACCACAGCATTTCAGAAAACACCACAGCATTTCACATTGGACGGAAAGGGTATTCCTTAGTGATGTTTGTGATTGGACAGAGCCAGCCAGAGAAGCACTGCTGTGATTGGTTGTTTTTGCTGCCAGTCAAGAAATGACGCTTCGTGATTGGTCAACACCCGACAGCGAAATATGTCCCAACACATCAGCCGTTAGCACACACTCAGTCAGAGCTCACAGCTCCTCATATCTGTTCAGAAACTGGAAAAGAGTTAAACATGTACAAACCACAGACTGTCTGTGTCGTGGTGAATACAGTCGCTGCTTTATTTATGTCTGTATGACGTTGTTGTGAGTGTGGACGGAGCAGCTACAGGTTAGTTTAGCCTGATGGATCCGATTCCATTCAGAAAACACGCATTTTAAAAGCTTTTCGCCTGCCGTCTTATCTGCAGACTTGTCAAAGCGTTAATTCATGGTTTTTACTAACCGTTATCAGTATGTAGTTTCTTCGGCATCACTTTGAAACGTGTATTACAATTAAATCACGGTCAAATATGTTCATTTTGTTGTAGTTGGTATCTCCCATAGGATTTACATGGAGATACGCCCCGCCCCCTCTCCAGCGCGTCTTGTTTGAATGACAGGAGCAAACACAGCTGACAGCCGCGGTGAAACTCGAGCGATTAGAGCGATGCGAATATTGGGTGGTCTACCATAGTATTTACATGGAGATAAGCCCCTTAAAAACCATGAATTAATAAAGCATTAATTCTGTGTTTACTCCTGTCATTCAAACAAGACGCTGGAGAGGGGGCGGGGCGTATCTCCATGTAAATCCTATCGGAATCGGATCGACCAGGCTAAACTAACCTGTAGCTGCTCCGTCCACGCTCACAACAACGTCATACAGACATAAATAAAGCAGCGACTGTATTCGCCATGACATAGACAGTCTGTGTTTTGTATATGTTTAACTTGTGTCCAGTTTCTGAACAGATATGAGGAGCTGTGAGCTCTGAGTGTGTGCTAACGGCTGATGTGTTGGGCCAATCACGAAGCGTAATTTCTTGACTGGCAGCAAAAACAACCAATCACAGCAGTGCCTCTATGGCTGGTTCTGTCCAATCACAAACAAGAAGTGTTCTCCCTAAGGAATACCCTTTCCGTCCAATGTGAAATGCTGTTGTGTTTTGTGAAATGCGGTTGTGTTTTGTGAAATGCTGTGGTGTTTTCTGAAATGCTGTGGTGTTTTGTGAAATGCTGCGGCGTTTTATGAAATGCTGTTGTGTTTTATGAAATGCTGTTGTGTTTTGTGAAATGCTGTTGTGTTTTGTGAAATGCTGTGGTGTCTTGCACTTCAGGGCCACCGTACCAAATTAAACATAATGTGTCTGTTTGGCTGATGTTTAACAAGCAACCTGCACTTGCCAACATGTTAGCCATATCAGTATAATATCAGTATTCAATGTATAACATGTCCAATATGTAATATAATGTAATGTAATGTAAAGCGCTTTGAGCACTTGGAAAAACACTCAAATAAATACCATGAATTATTATAATATCAACTTGGCTAAAGAGTATCAATATGTTAATAACACCCTGTTCCCTTATATAATTAATTTAAAATTCATGACTTTCTTTTTATTAATTACTATTTTCAAAAACAGATTATTTACTGTCACCAGCCTTTCAGCTGCTATACAGGTTCACTGCTACATCCAGCACTATCTTTGACTTGGTGCAAAAACTGCAGTCAATTTCACCTGACACACCAAACCTTATACTTGGTGATTTTAACCATGTGACCCCTAAAAAGACACTCTCTAACTTTTATCAATATGTCTCCTGTCCAACCAGGCGGGATAAAACATTGTGTTATGGGTCAGTAAAGGAAGCCTATAAGTCAGTCCCACTGGGCTCGGCTGATCATAACTGGGTGCATCTACTGCCCATATACAAAACAGTTTTGAAGCGAGAGAAAACATTGACAAAGGACATAAATGTCTGGACAAAATAATCTGTAGCCTGTTTGCAGGAATGTTATGACTGCACTGATTGGGATATGTTCAAAGAGTCTTGTGGTGCCAACTTGGATGAACTTGTTGATGTAACATGCTCATATACAGCCTTTGTAAAGACATGATTATTCCGTGTAAGCAAGTCAAAATATACCCTCATAACAAACCATGGGTGACCAAGGTGGTTAAGTCCAGCATTCAGAAAAATAAACAAGCTTTTAAACAGGGAAGTGCCTCTGATCTGCATAATTCTAATAGGGAACTTAAAATAGAAATTCTGAAAGCTAAACAGAATTTTAAATCTTAACTTCAAAACAAAATGGCTGCAAACAACCTTGGCTCAGTCTGGAATAGCATGAAAACCATAACAGGCCTCCGGGAAACAAAGAATAGCTGCCATGTGACTCTGGATGGCTTTAATTCAGATGTTGAGTTTGCAAATGCCCTAAATAAAAAAAAATTCTCGATTTGACACATTTGATTTCAGTAGTAATATATCTGAACTGAAGCTTGAACTTGAAGACAATAAGCATTTTAATATAGACCAGAGGGAAGTGGAAAAGGCCTTCCATTTAGTAAAAATAAAGTCATGGACCTAGGCAAAATAACTTAGCCCTGTGTTCCACTACATTTTGAATATGTCTTTACAGACACAGCATGTGCCAAAGGTTTGGAAGGATGCTGTGGTAGTCCTTGTTCCCAAATCCAGAGGCCCCAAAACTCTTAATGATTTTTGACCAGTTGCACTTACATCAATTCTAATGAAGACATGGGAAAAACTAGTCAGAGCAGAAATCTTAAGGAAGACTGAGCATGTACTCGATCCCATGCAGTTTGCTTACAGGCCACACAGAGGAGTAGAGGATGCCACGGTCACCTTACTTAACTTACTTTTCAAACACTTGGAGGGAAATGGATCTCATGCTAGACTTTTATTTGTTGATTTTTCCTCTGCTTTTAACACAATTCAACCTCATATTTTAATTGGCAGACTTTTAGAACAATTTGAAATAAGCAATAATCTTATGGGCTAGATTCTTGATTTTTTAACCAATAGGACACAAAGAGTGAGGGTGAATGGGACCTTATCTGATCAAGTCAGCTCCTCCACTGGCTCCCCACAAGGATGTGTCCTTTCACCACTATTATTTATACTTCACACTAATATGTGTCAAAGTAGGTGGGAAAATAGGACTATTTTAAAGTATGCAGATGACTCTGTAATTGTTAGTAGGCTCCAGGACAATGAGACCAGCCACAGCCCTGTCATTGACAACTTTGTCAGGTGGTGTGAGGAGTCCTACAACTGAACATAAGCAAAACCAAGGACATGATCATTGATTTTAGAAGACATCCCCACATACATGAAGTCTTAACAATCGCGAATCAGAAAGTAGAATTTGTGTAATCATACAAATATCTCGGGACACTTATTGACTCAAAATTGAGCTCTGATCCAAACTGTGAAGCTGTGTGCAAAAGGGGGCACCAGCGTTTGTACTGTCTTAGGAAACTGTCCTATTTTAACATTGACAAAACCATGATGATAATGTTTTATCGTGCTTTTATCGAGTCAATTCTGTCTTTTTCCTTAATGTCATGGTTTGGTAACCTGACTTTAAAGAGCAGAAACTCTCTGAGTCAGATCATAAAGTGGTCCAGCAGACTGATTGGTGAGCCACAGCTAAACCTGGAGACCCTGTACCTCAGGCAATTACAGCAGTTATCCAGCTCCATATTAGATGATGACTCCCACCCTATGCACTCAAAATGTAAGCTTTTTCCTTCGGGCAGGAGGTAAAATGTCCCAAAGAGTAGAACGAAGCAGTATAAAAACAGTTTTATCCCAGCAGCTATTGCACAAATTAACACATCATAGGAGCGTCCCACAGATGCCTATTTATTTATTTAATTATGAATTTCGAATGCCCATGTTTGTACTAGTGTTTTCCTTCTTAAATGTTTTTGAAATATTTTGAGATTTGACAGAGCAGGGTGTACTTGTACTTTTTACTTGTCCTTTTATTAGAGATCTGTCTGTTGTTTGTGTTTGTTTTTAGAGTGTGTCAGGATGGATCCCTTGTCTTTTTCTCTGCAAACAAAATCTACGCACGGGTACAAATAAAGAACCTGAACCTGATCTCAGTATTGGCTTTATTTTTAACTTATTTCCTGTGCACTGAATGCTATGCTATGGGGCTAAGCATCTTATCAGATAATGGCCAAAGACAGATTCATCAAACACCTTTAGATGTCCAACATTTAAAAGAATGCAACTAAACATTTAAGCGGTGTTTTCTTTACAAACAACAACACGAGGCCCCTCAGCTCCAGTTTCACTTGGGCAATCCCACCGTCCTCTTGGTTCCCACAGAAATTCGAACCCTTACTTTTATATTTAGAGACAAACAGCCGCTGTCAGTGTAAAGTATTGCCAACCTTGACACCTGGGGTCTTTGGTGATGGTCAGGGTGGAACATGCAGATGTTTGTGATCTTTTTGTATGCATGAACTTAGTAGTCATGTAATTCACTATAAATGTTCCCTTTATTGTAAGAGTTTTTATAGACTTTTAAATGAAATTAATTTCTTTATATCAAAACCCTCTCCCCTGTGGTTCCTTCTACCCTTATGCGACATTTACTTTGGCTTCCATCTTGCTCCCTTGAATCCAACTTTGAATGTTGAAGTCCCACTCCTCCTGCTAAAGTGATTCATATCAACCTCCCCTGCTACAGTAACCAAACGCATACAAGCAGGGGAAACGATTAAAATAAATGATTAAAATAAATGATTAAAATAGACTAAGGTGTTGATATGATGAATGAGCAAGGTAAGAGGCATGATTAACCCACAGGGGGGGAAAGTATTAAGAGCTGCTCATTATCTGTGCTCCTCCTCCTATTCCTCTCCCTTTTCTTCAATCACTTGAGGAGAGGAGACCCTCCCAAACTAACTACCCATTGGCCTATAGGCATTAGGGACAGCTTTTAGCAATTGAAGAGGGAGGGAGGGAGAGAGCAAAAGTCAGTGGCAGTGTGGAGGTTTTTGAATCATTGGCCCAGGGCTGTCAACAGGTGGCAGAGGGAGAGGCTTTGTGACGCTCAGTCCTTCAGATAAAAGGGGAGAAAGGAAGAGAGTAAAGGAGGAGAAAGTTAAAGAAAACTCTCAAGGGTAAGGCAACATTTTCATATTAGCCTTCTCTGTCATTCATATTGATTTAAGCATGCGACTTAATGTCTGTCCTCAATATGTGTTTTTTTTGGTAAGGGATTTAGTTTAGTGGCAATTGTGAGTCTCATTAACCTGTAGGTGTGTTTCTGGTTCAGACTAAATCGTTTTAATATAGATGATTACATTTAGCTATTTACTATCACCAGAAAAAAATATGCTGTTAATTTAAAGTTGTTATTTTTGTTATGCTCTTGGACAATTCTACATCATCCCAAAGGGCTCCATTATGCGTTTAACCTTTTGGTTCTCTATCTTACTATATATCAAAGTTATTGTTAGTGTTGTTTTCCACATTCTCAACTACATGGATATTGAATTGGAGTTGAAACAAGCTATTTTTCAGCTTTTCTTCCTCTCCCATCTCCAGTTCTTCTTCTCCATCCATCTAAACTCTCCAGTTGTCTCACCTCTTTTTCTACATCTACCAGTCTATAATCAGATGGATGGTAGGACTTCGGTTAAACAGTCCACATGCAGCCTTTCATGTGAACCTTGCCTAAAGTTGCATGGCATTTTACAGTTTAACTTGACACCTGGAATTTATGAAGTGTCCCTCGACCGAAGCGGTTCCTCTGTTAGTTTGTTTTGCATGGCAACAAGAAAGTAGTGGAAATCTTGGTCAGTGATGAATATTGATGTGATGGAGTTTGGCACACTGATATGAAGTATGAGCATTAAAGTGTTGTGAAGTTGTTCAGACTTGTCTTTCTGCATTTATAAAATCCAATGAAAGTGCTGTATAATGTCCTGAGGAGGAAAGTAGAGCTGATTTGCTGAAGTACAAATGTGTGGTACTTATACTTAATGATTTATTTCATTCTACTATCCAAATACTGTTCGAAAATGTTGTTACCAGTTACTTTAAAAATGAAAATGTTATCTAAAACAAATAACTATTACGTAAAAAATATGCATTGTTATACATTTAACTATCTAACATTATAAAACAATTACATTTAGCTTAACCTGCACATTAAAGCACTACCTGTTAATGCATTAGTAATACATCTTACAAAAAGCATCCAGTTTTATAATAATATTAAACTGAACATTTTCCCTATAGGTAACATTTTTAAGGCAAGAATTTTGTTGACGTATAATGGAATATTTCCATAATATGGTATTGTTACTTTAACTTAATGAATGACGTGTTTTCTGACCAAATAATGTATAAAGATAAAGACATTCCAAATTATTTAAATAAATATGTTATTTTAGTTTAGATACTCTAAAAAATGTTTTACATTTTGATCAGTTAAAACGTAGTTTGAGCTTTTGTAAATGTTTAAACAATTGAAAAAATCAGAGTTTTTCCCTTCAGAGCTGCTGTAAGCCTTTATTTCTGCAAATAATATACCCAAGTTATTATTTATGTTTTGTAAATCTATTTCCCCATTGTTGTAGATAATCCTAAATTATATGTCAACATAGCTGCCAGCACTAATTTTCTTCTGTGATAATAACACAATAACTATGTGCAGGGGTGATAGATATTCTCACAGGGCTGTCGATCCAGTAGATTTACTTTTAATGCTACTGTGCTGGCTCAGGGGATACACAGAAGCCCTCAGAAAAATGAGCTACAGATGTGGGCCCTCAGCCATGCAAAACGATAGAAAGAGGGACGCATGCAGGAGGGAGAAAGAGAGAGAGAGAGAGAGAGAGAGAGAGAGAGATAGAGAGAGAGAGAGAGAGAGAGAGAGAGAGAGAGAGAGAGAGAGAGAGAGAGAGGAGAGAGAGAGAGAGAGAGAGAGAGAGAGAGACCCACACTCTAAAAAAGTGTTCATATTGCATAACGTGACTGCTTTCATGAAAGCCTCACAACTCCAGTTTCTTTCATTAACTTTCACTGATTGAAAATGGCCCCTGGGCACATGAAAGCTACTCAAAACACACTTTTATTATTTCAAAAACGTATCTCTTTCAAAACTTAGACTTAGGTTTTATTAATGCTCGGGTTATGTTATTTTTCTTTCTGCTCAGTTGGATAGGTTTTCATCTGAC
Source organism: Gymnodraco acuticeps (assembly GCF_902827175.1). NCBI lineage: Eukaryota > Metazoa > Chordata > Actinopteri > Perciformes > Bathydraconidae > Gymnodraco > Gymnodraco acuticeps. The sequence goes on from NW_022990940.1 coordinate 358,411, forward strand.
TGCCCCACTAAGAGGATTGAATCCTCAATGTTTCTGATGAAGCCAAGGCCTTATCAAGGGCTACTTGTGGCCAGTAAGGCAGCGGGACGCTGACAGTATCGTGAAGATATGAGTTTTGCTCTCAGACGATAATTGCTTTCAGCTTCGTTTTATTCATTTCCTCCTTTCTGTCTGCAAGCTGTGGAGAGGAAAGGAAGGGAAAAGGAATGTCTACAAGTTTGTGACCGCACATAAATGCAGAACCTAGGCTTTTGGTTTGGTCTAATGAGACTGGTCTTGAGTTGAGACCTGGCCAAACAGTCTCCCTTCTGTCTGAAGCTTAATGGCTCTTTAGAGAGGATAGGGTATTTTGCATATCTCTTTTTGTGTGTATCTGTATTTTTCTAAAGCTGTTCATTTATGTTTCACCTGTTGTCCTCCACTCCATATCCCTGTTTATCTCAACCCAATGCGCATTCACTGTTTTCAAAACTCTAAAGGGAATATCTAGTTTTCTAGAAACACAAATACAGCTTGACACAAGCCTTCACTGAAAGGAGTCTGTGGATCCAGACAGCATTGTCTCCTGGTGATTAAAGTGCTGTTGTTACAATACATGTAGACGCAATCCCCCTTGTCTCTGTAAGCTATAAATAACATACACAGTGTCAGAGTCCCACGCACGTCTTTCTTCCATATAAAAGAGTGAATACACATCACAGGTAGTGAACACACATTTTACAGGCCCATTGACATAGCTTTGCTTTGACTTGGAGAAGTTATTGTCAGGAAGGAATTTTTAACTGGACATATTGAATTTTACTTGATGGTTTGAAAGTCAGGCTGAAATGCTATCTGGACGGCTGTGTGCTGAGTGAGAGCGTCCAGCGGACTGAAGCAATTCTGTCTTCCTGTTTCGCGTATTGATTTACAGTGACTCATGACAGTCAACTACTTTTAGATCATGAACTGTGAATTTGATGCCAAACCTGAGTTCAACATCTTTTTGTTACTGGTGGATTGGAGAATACCCAGTATGTGCTCCATCCATCCAGTATTTTATTATTTCATGTAAAACCCATACTCTACAAGAGGATATAACTATTCAATCGATTCCACCGATCCATCCGTCCATCCATCCATCCAACAGACCAATTATTTTTCTACTTAATCGTCCAGCAAACCCTCCATATCTCTCTGGCAGTAACTCTCAAATGTGACTGGCCCACCTTCTTCTCTATTCCCCCATTTCCTCTCTCCATTAATCCCTCCATCCATCTCTCTTTCCCTACACCGGGACTACACCGGGACATTCTTAGTACTCAGTAGTGGCCGTCTGCTATGCTTGGAAGGTCACAGTGCTGTCTCTTCCAAAAGAAATAAGGAAAGGGTCTGAAAATGGCAAGCATCAAATAAAAACCTTGACAGGGAGCTATAAACATGCTTGTTAAGCATCTCTATGCACCAGTTCTCAGTGCCATTCCACATGGCTAACGTGGCAAGACCAACGGTTCCCAACCTGTGGGCCGCGACCCCCTAGTGGTCCGCGAAGGCATTGCAAGTGGGCCGCCAAATTATTATTATTTATTTATTTAATTTACATTTTAAATGTTGTACAGGCTAAAGACACAAACATGGACATAACAATAACATATAGGAGATGACATTCCCAGTTGAAAAAGGTTGGGAACCGCTGTGCTAGACTGTCACTGACTCAAACACACTCTCTTCATCATTCCCTCTCCTACCTATTCACTCTCTCTCAGTCACTAAATCTCTCTCAATCTATGTGTTTTTCCTTCTCTTAATATCTCTTTTACCTCATCGCCAGTTTACCCTCCAAAGTCTTGGCCATTGATAAAACATCCACTAAAGATGTGGCCCTCACATTGGGTCATAAAAGTAATTTCCCAGTGATGTCATAGCTTGAATTTCTTGCACAGGCACCAGTCTCTAACCTCAACTTTTTGACCAGCAGCAATAAAATAAAATAGAATAACCTAACAAGTTCAGCTGTATTGCATTTTGAGACATAAAAAGAAAAGGTCATGGTAACTACATGTCTATTTAAAAGACTGGATACTTTTTAAACAGAACTACTTGAGTTACAACCTGTGTCAATCATCAGAGGAAGGATTTATGCAGTAAACCAAAGATTATTTTACTAAAAACAAATTGAGTCCAATTGAATAAGTGAACTTTCCATCTCTTACATATTCAAAGGTTCAGGTTTTCTCAACCACTCAGAGTCTTACTTAATCTGATAATGGTATCATTGGAAGATTGGCAGGATTTAGATCTACTTGTTGACATTTACATTTTCTGGCAAAGCTTCCCAGTGTCTTGGGGGAATTGTAGGATCTGTTTCTCTCTCTGCTCATTTATACTTTTCCATCTGTTTTAGTCTTTGATGCTCAAGTTTAGCTAATTTAGCTAAATTACTTAAATATTTTATAGTTCCCACTAAATCATTCTTAGCTCAAAATAACAATGATATTTGTAATCACAATGTCATGCTTGTAAAGTCTGGGGTAACACTTTTCTGTCTCTCTTTCCTATTGCTGTCTTTTTTGGTTATACAGTATGTGTGTATTGTTTCAACTCTTGGGTTTTGCAGAGCATGCATATTCCATTGAATAATCCTGTATCATTTGAAACAAATCCAACGTATTTATGTAAGCTTGAAAGATATAATATAGCAGTGTGGTTTTCTAGCTGTCAAACAACACAGCAGGACCCACAACATTTTATTACTGGGCTTTCTTTTACTGTCACTCATTAGAGGGTTTGTGTTTCCATAGACCACACACACTCAGCAAAGTTAGATCAAAAGTTTATTCTGCAGCAATTCAAACTTTTACATCAGAGTGTTAAATAAAGATCAAAGTCCTTAAAAATATACTATTTTGAAACCTGTAATTTTGCTTTCCAGGAAGGCATATTGGTGCTGCTAGGTTTTAGGTTCACATGACATCACTGTCATTAGACACAATGACATCATCACTGAGGGCACGTTTCTGAGGCTCTGCAACGCCTGAGTGAGCGCAATTTATAGTTTGGAGCAAATCTCTGAGCGATCTTTGGCAAAGTGATGACTGCTCACTGACTGCTGCCATGCTGTGGAATGAGGGGCAGAACACACACACACACACACACACACACACACACACACACACACACACACACACACACACACACACACACACACACACACACACACACACACACACACACACACACACACACACACACACACACACACACACACACACACACACACACACACCACAGTGACACAATGGTTCAGCTTGCCTGAAATTAAATATATATCAGCATGCCTCACTAAATGTAATATAACTTCTGCATTGTAGAGATAGTATTTAAGTCCTCCGCTCTCCAAACACCGTCTGGAAGGCACAAATGTGACCCTCTTTCAACCCGTAGACTCAGATTCAAACAGCTGTAATGACTAACATCTACAGTTTCAGAAGTCTATGCCATAGATCCAATCTCTTTGAGGCCTATGAACTTGCTGGAAAAAACAGATGTGATATATATTTCATAATTGTATCAAGAATTGTGTTAGGTCCCAATGTTTGAGAATCTTATGTGGTTGAATTCAGCAGTGAGGAGTTTAGTTTTCATTCTATTGTTGTTTCTGTTTTGTAATGTAAGACAACAGAACACCTATGCATTACAAAGAGGTTCCCTAATGGATGGTACCCATATCATTTCTCTTGTAGAATGCAACAACAAAATAATAGATAGATGTGAAAAACTAACATTTTGAATGCTCTTATCTCGTCCTCTAGCCATGACTTCCAGTCTCCTGTGGCGGGCCCTGTGCCTGCTGGTGACGCTCTGCACTGTGTCACACTTCAGCTCCGCCACTCACCACCCTGGTCCCTCAGCTCCAGAGCAGGGGGTCACCTTCAGCCACGTCTATAAAATTGACATCCCTGGGACTTCCAGTTGTAAACTTGAGAGCCTGCCAGCCCAGGACAAAACAGGTCATAAACAATAATAAGAATTAGAGCGAGAAAGTATGCAACTGAGAATAATTACTGAAAGAACATGAGTGGTGTATGAGTGTGTATGCAGAAAGCTAAGTGAATTGGATGAAAGTCTGTAAACAACAAGAGCTGAAGAAACTGTTTTTGTAAGAAATATGATAAGAACCTAAACCCTTTCAACACAAGGATATGGATTTCATTGGGAAACAATATGTTTTATTTTTGTAATTTTATATAGGTCAGACTACCCGCATTATTGTACCTCACACTTAGGTGGAAATTACGTAAAAGTTTAGGTTAACCTTTTTAGGTATCTTTTTGTCCACTTTCATTGTTGTCAGTAGCACATGATGGCTATATAGATATTTAATCCAGAAATGGATATTATGCTAAATAAACCGTATCATTGTGTGTGAGGATTGTGACCAAAAGTAGTATCTGAAGTATTGAATATATGTCCGTCTGTAGGTCTGCAGACTGAGACCACTTCTAATGGGGAGAACGACATCACCTTCAGACACAACATCAGGCTGCAGACACCAAAGTGTGACTGTGAGGATTCTGAAAGCTTCAAGTCACTTTTGTACAGAGTCAATGGGCTGGAGGAAGAAGTCACCTACCTAAAGACCGCCTGTACCCAGGGATGTTGTGGAGGTGGTGGAGCTGCAGGTAAGCAGTGCCACATCCATAGACTGTATACAAAAGGTCCACAGCCGATACATATTGACCCACAAGCTATAGTCTATGGAGGAATAAGTATACTCACTACCTTAAGTAAAAGTACCATTACCATATAGAAATAAGTACATTCCTGCATTCAAGATTTTACATTAGTAATACTGCGAGTTGTTTAGGCCTACATAGTTCTTAGGAGGATCTGATTTGTTGATTGTTGTCAGGATGTAAAATATTTTTCAACAAATGTAACAAAAAGCTTTAAGTACAGTTCTTGAGGATAAATGTAGCGTACTTAGATGTATACTTTTTTGTATCACTCTTCTCTTTCTCAAGGAGTGGGCACAAGCTGTAGTGGGCATGGTACCTACCAACCGGAGACCTGCAGCTGCCTCTGTAACCCAGGATGGGAAGGCCCAGACTGCTCCGTGTCCTCCTGCCCTGACGAGTGCAATGACAACGGTCGATGTGTGGATGGGAAGTGTGTGTGCCTTCAGGACTACACAGGCGAGGACTGTAGCCAGCTGATATGTCCAGACGATTGCAACGACAAAGGGCAATGTGTGGATGGCAAATGTGTGTGTTTCCCACACTTCACCGGCGAGGATTGCAGCGTCCAGAAGTGTCCCAACGACTGCATTGGTAACGGCCAGTGTGTGGATGGCCAGTGCATATGTGAAGAAGGCTTTTATGGCGAAGACTGCTCATTAGGTAAGCTATTAAAATGCCTAGCAACACAAATGCTTTAAGGCCGTGAGTACGTTTGTGAGCTAGTTAACATTGCCGTGGTGAAGTTAGATTTAGATTTGATATTCAAAAGACTTTTACTCAGAACCTATCAGTGTTTCAAGGTAATTCGTACCTGTTTTGTTCTATGTCCCATAGCAATGAATTGCATCTGAGTAAGCATGTTCCACTATAACCTTTTTTCTGGGTGATTTATATATGTAGGGTGTAGTTTAATGACCCAGGTTTTGATCGGTTTCTCTTCTGAGGATTAGCATTCACACCTCGTCTTTTTATTTAGTCACCACTATGGCTCTGCTGACATTAAGCTGTGAATGTTAACTGCCATCTTATGGAAAACACAGATGCTACAAGGAGCTCTGGGACCATAAAAAATACAAGACTTGCTCTTAAAGCCCAGTTCACCTTCAGATCATTTCCTTCCTATATCATTTAACGAAAACTTTTAGTAGGACACTGAATACATGTATAGTACTATAGGACTAAGAGCAATCAATTCATGCTTATTTCAATGTATCTGCTTTATTCTGTGTAATTCATGCTGCACTATCCTTGGTTATTCAACTGCAAAAGGTATTTTTCTTTAAAATAACATTTCTAATGAAAAGCAAAAGGGTACTAATACCTTGATAATGGCTGTGTATCACAGTAAGCCATGGCAGTGTGACAGTGAGCTAGCATAAACTATACCAGGGCCTTAAAACCAAAGTAGCTAAATGGGACTCATCGAACATTTATTATATTTTTTTCATCCGTTTTTATCATGTGACATGTAGAACGTGTCACCCTGCAACGCTGAATTTGAACTCTCCTGTACCAATGACATGGGTTGCTACTGTTTTCTCCACCAACTCTCTCTTGTCTTATGAGGCTTTTGATTCCGTTGACTGTTCAAATATATAATCATATATAACTTGTTGAGCTCCCTTAAGAGCGGTCTTCTTAGCCACATTTCTGTCCTACTTAATTTGTAATAAATGGTGACCTAAACTAAAGTAAGTCATTATGACGGCCACGGTGACCTAGTTGTGGGGAATTTAAAGCATCTCCCCAACAGTTATTTCAGATAGAGCAGCTGATGGGGCCTTTCCAGTGGGCTGACCCTGTGACCACTGACAGCTATGGCCTCTAGACAACATATGACATGAGGTCACAATTTGTATTGTACTACCGCTGTAAAATAGGAACACCCATCAGTCTTTCTTGACTGCCACCTTGCTGTGACCCCCATGAAGAATGATCACCTTTCCTTAACGCACTGTTTACCAAAACGCTATTACTGTACTGCCTCAGGTGCAGTGTGCGAAATTGCATTTTATGGCAATTTAAGGCCAGGCAAGCAGAAAGGTGCACAGCAGCAGCCAGGTCAGTTCAATCTGCTCAGTTCATTCTGTGACAGCCATTTCTAAAGATCTCTTGAAGAATCAGCCTCAGGTGTTTAGCTCAAAATGTAGCTTTTTTAAGTGTTCATCTCTGGGATTGGAAACTTTTGGTAATGTGTCTATGGCGTTTTATCCTCTTCATTTAACTCGGAGCACATACTTTAAGCAGGAGATTTTAATGTAAACTACACGTGGATTTACCACAAGAAAAGCTCAACAACCAATTTCAGTTCCTGAACCACATTCTTCGTGTTAGCCGCCAGGTCAGCTATGTCAAACTCTTCATGGTGATTTAGTTTTCGTCAAGCTGTATTTCGCTCAGCAAAGGCAGGCTCATGTGTAGGTGATGTTGAATGGAGTCCAACATTAATAATGGCCCCGTGTGAGAGGAAAAGTCAGGGAGGAAGAGAAAGTGGGTGGTAATAAAAAAATAGTGTTGTTTTTAGCTTATGTAATAATAGTGGTAATACGCCACAGGAAAAGAAGAGACATTCTTTGTTTTATTTGGCTACTTGCCATTTTAACACCAGGATGATGGATGTCAATCTGCTCCATGGGTGAGGACATGACTTTTGAAGTGTGGATTGAAAAATACTTAACCTCCGGTAAAGCAGCGGTAGTTCCTTGCCATCAATGTTAATATAGCTTCAACATTATATATTTTTCTCGCCACAATTGAAGGCAGATGCAGGTTTAGATAATCAGTGGTGATCTAACAATGAAAATATTAGTTTTTGTAGCTAAAACTCTATCCATCACACTAGAGTTGAAAAGTGGAAAGTATAGCAACTTCCTCCAATGACATAATCTTGACACAAAGCGGTTGAGATTATCAGCGCTTTGAGTCAAGTGAAGAGAGTACATTCTGTAGAGCTATTTCAACACAATGCAGATGCTTTGGATTTACGATTCTTACAGTGGCTCCTTTGACTGTCTCAAAAAAAAGAGATTAAAGGCAACATAATGTACCCTTTGAGTTATGTCCTCAACTCAAAACCATATTTGGCAAAATTCTGTGGATAAAGGAAGTTTCTCAGAGAAGTGTCAAATATTTAAAAACAGAAGCAAAAGGTAATAGTACACAAAGTTCTAGTTGAGTGAACTCCTATTTCATTTGTCCCGAACAATATTGACAGTGATACTTCCTTAGTGCTCACTTGTTGCAGATTGATAGCCTTTTCGCAATCTTGATATGTTCATTTTGCCTCCCCAGCTGTTCTTAAATATTATTCTAGTGTAAAACCTGTTGATAGTCAAGTCTAGAGTAGCGACAGGGGGATATTAACTGCTACTAGATGGAAAGGATTGCTACGTTTGAGAAAAAAAAACATTTGACTTCCTGACTTTGCTTTTGGAATGGCATTTGAACTTGATGTGAAATCCTTCCCTGCCAAAGTTATGGTTGCTTCCTTCAACACTCATTCACTTGTTTGTGGAAAGCTTCACTCCCAAACTCTTCTGACTCGATGTCTCCTGTTTTTGGCAGCTTTTTAAAAAAAAAAAAAAATCCGAAAAATGCATTGCTTGTTTCTGGTTCATGATTTCTTGCTTTAATTATCATTTTATGGATTTAAATGTGTATGTAAAGCATGCACTGTCTAACCAGTGAATATGGATCCAATTGTGACCAGAAACCAAATAGTTGTTTATGAGATATTTTACCTATAATATTTATTAAGCAGGTTGTAGATGTTGAGATTAAATAAAGTTGTAGTTTGATAAATAGATATGGGGATTTATATCTCGTACTGTTTAAAATAAATATGAATTAAAACTAAAACATAATTATGTTTGCTTGCAATTGCATTATAGCCTTTTTTCGCCACTTTTTCTCATACTGATTTGATATGATAAAATAAATTGACTTCAGGTGTTATAGAGAACATTACAGAAGAGAAAAGGTTTACAGTGAAGCAGTCAAAGATGTGATCAAAGTGATAGAACAGTGCATTAAAATGTGGTACCTCTGTTAATCCTTTTCTCTCTGTGTCCTTTCTCTTTCTGTGTCTCCCTCTGTCAGTCCTCGGCCCTCAGGGTCTGCGGCTGGTCCAGCTGACAGACGTCTCTCTCCTGGTTGAGTGGGAGTCAGTTCGCGGGGCAGAGTATTACATTCTGACATATCATCCCAAAGATGATGAGAGTGCCCTGAAGCAAGTATGTTGTTTCTTTCTTTATCTGTGTAGCTTTGTCAAATAAATGCAGTAGCATCTAACCATATGTTCTTGCTTTTATAACACCTTTGCTTCAACCCACTGTATCTTAGGTTAAGGTTCCCAACACAGAGAACTCCCACCTTATTACAGGGTTGAGTCCTGGGGTCACTTACATTGTCCAAGTTTATGCCGTCATCAAAGAAATCCAAAGTGAAGCAGACAAGGTCGAGGCTACCACAGGTAAGCACAGTACAGTGGAGTACATCTGAAAAACAACATTGGCGCCTTAAAATGGCTTTTGATTAAATGAGCATGACACAGATTGAGATCCATGACTGATGAAGTAGAACAGGGCTGGATGCAGCATGTTGCCCTTTAAATGTGTCTGTGGCGTAGCATTAAAGTCATACAGTATTTGACCCATTACAAACTGATGTGCCAGGGTAGATTAAGATTTTCTAGAGTTACACGGCAAGACAGTCTGTTCCCTTTATGCTAAACAACTTGCAGTGATTTGTGCAAGATGTGAAGTTTCTTGTATTTAAACCTACCGTAAATGTGTTTCACAGAAATGTTTTGCTGGAAAGCAATGGACAAGCTAAAGCCTGTCATTACAAAGTGTTTCATTAAGCATTGGTTTGTTCATCATTAAATGTAAAGGTAATTACAAGGAAATGGCTACACAGATGTGTTTAATGGAAATCGGACATGATCACAGATGTGCTGGAGACAGATGTGAAGAGCAACAGTTTACTAGACCGGATTGGTGGGCAGACAGATGGACAGAGGGAGAGATTGAGTTTGACTCTGATGTGTGGTTAGCCTGGTTAGCCATTAAAAAAAAAGAACTCACAGAGCACGGCATTCCCAAATGGGCATGAGAAAACACGACCTCATCTGGCTTATGGTTCTGTGAGTACACAGCATGAGGCAGACTGGTTCCATAGTTTTCAACTTCAAACGATGGTCTACTTCAAAAGAAGGTTTAAGTGAATGTTTTTCTTTTCCCAATAGCTGGCATCAAAATAAAAATGTTTACCCTTTTCATTTGGTTCAATTTTTTGTCACTTTGTTCTGTCTATTTTCACCATATGCTATGATTTTGACATCCCTCCTGGGTATGTTAATAGCATAAATAGAACCTTTGTTTTCCAGATATATTTATCTAATGGCATATGTGTGAAAAAGCCTTTAATGCTCCTAATCTTTTGAAAATACCCCGGTCTAAGAATGGTACAGTTAGTATAGTACGTCTGAGTCACAGTATCATAGAGGAGGGTATTGTGTACATCATGTACAATGAGCATTACTAACATACTTTTTTTTATAATTCAGAATGTCTCCGGTTCAACATTATATAAATGTGCTAGTATTTGATTATTCATACAGAGACTACAGTGTGCACTTTTCATGCCATTAAGGGCAGACACTGTCCACAGAATTCTGTAGGACAAGGTGTGATTTATTTTATATAGCCATGTACAAATGTTCTAATATCACGTTTTGTTATTACATTTTCCTGATGGCAAAAGATCCTGAATGGCTCTCTCCTTAGAAAGGTCTCATTTCAGGGTAACTCTTTTACCCTGAAATGAGACTGAGATTCATCATCTTGCTCAAGGACATGGGAGTATAGTAAAGCAGATGCTTGTGATTACAGGGGTTTTAATTTAAGCTTTCCAGTGTAAGGTTCACGTCTGAACTCCCTGTTCCACCTTTCTGTCCAACACTCATATCCTTCTCAGATGTCTCCACTGTTGATGGTATCAGAGTTCTTGGCCAGACAGAAGTCTCCATCAAGGTGGACTGGAAGAACCCGCGTTCTGAGGTGGATCACTTCAGGCTCACACACATCAACCCAGCAGGACAGGAGGAGGAGCTGAACGTCAAGAGGAGCCAAGAGGCGCGCACCAAACACACTATTGTCGGTAAGTGTTGTAACAGACAGATAAACAAGTTTGAACACAAGACTTAAGTCTCTAGGGTTGGCTAGCTGGATGTTATTAAAGAAAGATCTGCCCTAAAGGAAGGGAGGCTGTGCATTAGCTATGTTTGCCCCAAAATTAGATGATCATTTACCTCTCAATATTCTCCTATCATCCTATGCAGAAATATGAAAGCAATGTATACTCTAACTGATATTTTTACCCTTTTAATGATGCAGTTCCTTTTTGTCTGTTTTGTTTTCTTTAGTGTTTGCATCTACCCTAAAACAAAATGTCTTCCTGCAGGTCTGTTTCCAGGAACAGAGTACCAGATATCAGTGCAGGCCATCAAAGGAACCTCTGAGGGAAAACCTTCCTCCATCACGGGAGCCACAGGTCAGTGTCAACACATCGCCCTCCATGATCCATTTACCCTAATCTGTTACTGAGTGCAAATGATGTATGTAAATGATCAGTAAGCACAACATGGGATCAATTGTCTACTGCTGAATGGAAATTGCAGGGATTTGTGTTAATGCTTACTGTACACCAAGTGTCTGAATTGGATGACACTTAAAATGATGGATCAGCCACTTGTGGAACTGAAACACATTAAAGAAAAAGTGAGGACATCCATATTCCACTTCTGCATTAGGCGAAGCCTCAAATACAGCTCTTAGTTCTTGTCAATTGGCAATTCACTAGTGGTTTGAAAGTAATAGGAAAAATAGGAAAAACACATAATCTGTCATTCAAAATGCTGAAATGCGATATGACACAACCTGGTATTACCATTGATGCACAGCCAATGATAATGACGTAATGATGACAGCAAGCAAGAAGCGTGATCTTGGGTTAATGACGGAGGGCAAGAATTTACAACCTCATAATCTGGACAGGTCTTAATGGCTGTGGTGAGCCTAACACCAAGACGAAACATGAGATCAACGATGTTACGACTACCCTGATGTTCCTGGTTTGAAGGTCCATCATTTACAGATTCCATATGGTAATGTTGGATTTTAGCGGTAAGGCATTACGTTTGATGCCTTTAGTTTAGTGTTTGGTTTTTCAGGACATGTGGAAGAATTCATTTTACAGCTTTACTTTAACAGCTGGTCCTGTCATTCAGTTTTTCTATGGATATTGTTTAGGTGACAATACAATTGTCCATAATGGCACAACAGGTTTTCAGTTTCTCACAATATTCTGCTCAATATTTTTTACTTTTTTGAAACGTTTTCTTACTCTTTTTCCCTCCTTCTCCGTTCTCATTCACTTTCAGAGCTTACTCGGTTCAAAAGCAGTCTCCAGGTCGATGGCTCTTCGGTTTTTAGACCCTAAGGCAGCCAATTTAATGTTTTTTAGTCATCAGAGCTAGCTTGGTATTTTCAAGACTCACCTTGCTCTTTTGCAGCCAGCCAGGTAGTCAAGGGCCCCTGTCACTGCTAATCTTTCAATGTGTGAGTGTGCTACCTACTTGTGTCGTAAGTGTGTGTGTGTGTGTGTGTGTGTGTGTGTGTGTGTGTGTGTGTGTGTGTGTGTGTGTGTGTGTGTGTGTGTGTGTGTGTGTGTGTGTGTGTGTGTGTGTGTGTGTGTGTGTGTGTGTGTGTTAATCTACACCAGACAGAGAGAGGCTTGTCTCCACTCCAGTAGCTACAATCCCTCATTTTAGCTGTTGCATGAAAAGGCTTAGAGGTGATTGAGGAGGATAGGCCTCAGCTCTGCTTGCCAGCGAGGATGCGCTGGTTTCAGGAACCACACTCACCTATGTATTTCCCCGAACATGCTGTTTGCCATGGGCCAGTGTGGTTGGATTCAAGGAGAGATAAAAGGAAGATGAGGAATGTAAAAATAGCAAAAAGCAGTTCAGTAAAGAAGACAGTAAATGAGTTACAGCAAGAAATGATGGTATTTTTTAGTCTTGCTCTTGGTTAATCAAGAGCAAGACTAAGACAGGATATGAAAATGAATGAGGCCCAGAGAGACGATTTTAGTGACATTATATAGCAAAGCATAATGCATTAATGTGTAGCTACTGTTATTAAATGACTGAGCTTTTGTCGAAAGAGGATATAACTGTGACTACTGTGGAAAGTATTTTCTATATCTTCTCTATGTCTTCCATTCTTTCTCCCTTTTATTTCCTTTATCTGCCTGTTTAAGTCTTTTCGGACTTTCCTTCTCCTAAAACGTAATAAATAACCACTTAAATGTATTTAATGTGACAATGTGGAAATGCACTTATGTTGTTTCTCCAAATGACAAAGTTATTTGAAACCTGAACACATGTTATATTTACAACGCTATTAAGGGTGCTCATTATGGCCTTGGTATCGTGAATTGTTTCTAGTAAGGGAATGGCTCTACATTAAATATTTACGGCTTGCCTGATTCACATATGTGCATCTAATGTGGTTGTATAAATGATCCTCTCCTCTTTACTGCCACCAGTAAAGGAGAACCCCAGAGTCAAACTTGAAACACACATCTCACACTCACTAACCTGCCAAAAGTTCACAAGGCGTAAAACACAACATACCACGGCTGCTACTGCTGATTCTGATTCAATAAAGTAGCCACCAAGGCACATATAACCAAAAGCAGATGGACTCGGCTTTAGGCGAGAGGAATGTTTGTCTTTATGTTATCAGGCCATATTAAAGAAACCCATGTGGCCCAATGGGATTCACAAGTCTGCTCAGACTGGGTATGTTATGATATTAACCCGGTTAGTCTGCTCAGACTTGTCTATCAGCATTTTCTCTGTACAGTAAAAGAAAATGTGAGAAGAGACATTTGATGGAGATAATAAACTACAGTATGACCCTTTTTGGTTGTTTAATTATATTGGCGTTAAAAGAGACAGCTCTATTGGCCTGTTCGTGTGTGTATGTAGCAACGGGGGCCCGGGGACACAAGGCCAAGGCACATCAGATATACTGTTCTCTTTTATTGGAGGATTAAATGCAATTTCTGCATTTATTTATGGTTACTGTAATACAGCTCATTGGTATTGATATATTAATACATTTAGGTAATTAGACAGCAAGTACATCTGCATTTGAAAAAAACCCTCTAATGATGAAAAACGAATGGTGTAATTTCTCAAAACTGTGAAAATGGCATGCCTATGGTACTTCTACCTCTAGATGTGGTGAAATAAACAGATCAGTTCTGTCAAAAATAATGATTAGCTACTTATAGTACAAATAAATTGTTGTACAACCATGAAAAGCATGTGGATCACCACCATCAGCACCATCAAAACATAAGTAACACCTGAAATACTGTGGTGTCTAAAATAATGGCACCTATTGACTCATAATTTCCTCTTGGCGACATCCGCCGACCCACATGGCTCTAAAGTACGGTGAGGCTGTAAATGATGAAAGACAGCCTGTTACTGCGCCTTGTGGTCAATGCCTCTGCTGAACATGTCATAATGGATAAGCTGTTTTCCAAATCACCAAAGCCACAGCTCGTGTTCTGCAGCCCGGTAGCCACTGTCGCTGCGCAGCTAGTGAAGTACCACGTCTGGAGAAACTCAATCCATCACACACTGTTCTAGAGCAAATGCAAGTAGAAAGCAGCTGTGCTTGGAAAAAGATCTACAGCAATAGCATATAGAATATATACATTTTTAGTCAATTTATTGAACATGTCAGAAACAAAACATACAACAATAATAATAATATATATATATATTTTCTTTTTTTTCTCACTCATAATAATAATTATAACAAAGTGCAAAAATAAATAAAATAAATAAATACATTCTCAAATAGTCTCTGTCATGTTCAACAGGGGCAAGAAGAAGCTTAAAAAACTGTTCTGGTCCTACCCCCTCTAGCGTACATTTTTCGTCATCAGCGACATGTTTGTCTTGTTAATTTATTTGTTTGTTTGTTTTTTACAAAACTTTGTTTTCACAACAAAGAGGCACATTTTTACTTTGAAGGAGAACAAGGCATTATGTACACACTTTATTTAGATGGTTACTTAAACATCTAATTTAAGTTAATTTGTAGAGACGGATAAAACGCAAAAGAACACTATATCTTCAGTTTATCATTCATTAAACTAACTTTTATTGAATAAGATTACATCTGTTGCATCGCTTTGGTTTTAAAGTTACAAAATAAAAAGCAGAGTTCATTCTCTTCTGACTTACTGCAGAAAATCAGTGTTTGTGGTACAAATGTTACAATATATCAATGGTTGTCAAAGAGGTCTGCTGTTTTCAGTGTTGTGTTTCCTTCACTGTGGATTATAGCCAGAAAGCTCTGTTGGATGTCTGGCTGTATAGAAAAACAGTACCACGATAGAGGTTGGAGGCAATACTTTATGGTGATTAAACTTTTTCTTTTGGACATATGTCCAAAAGAAAAAGCACATGGCACATGAAGTGGCTAGGTTTTGCCCTACCTCACCCAACAACTTTCCTATTGGACTGTGCATGTGCATTTCTTTCTAACCTACTGCTAGTGCCACTGAAATTACATTTCTACTAGAATGTGTGAAAACTACTTTGCAGTTTCTGCCAAAATTACAACATGCCAATAAAATCTGCCTGGTGGCCTATGCTCCTGTTTGTGTTTCATACTCACAGTTCTGGTGTGTGAAATTACGAGGTGTAATAGTAAAAAGCACACAGTCTGTGTAAACATTCAGCCGGCCACAAATGTGTATATTATAACAATATACAGACAGCATTGAAGTCCAATGAAAATAAGATGAAAAGGAGTGCGTTCTACCGATCCAGCACTTGGTCACATGACATGGAAGCTATTGAAACAAAACACAACTTTTTAAGAAGTTCCTCAATAAAATATTCGTATAAAACGGAAAATGTGTGATCGCAACAGACCAAAAAACATGTGATGGATGTTAGATTGATTTAGAACACGTTATTAAAGTATAGTATATACAATAAACTAAACATTTAGATGGATGCCTAATATGCTTGGCAATTTGCACATGTAGTTTCAGGCGCTTGCTGAGCACCATTGGTAGCACTCAAGGTGCTTTGACTACTGATTGACCTCTCATTTTCTTGGCCTTGCGGGAAAACCCTAATAAAATGGAGCTATTATAAATTCTTTCTGTGGTTAAGCTCATGACAAACTGTCAAGCAGTGCAGCCACAAGCATGGAAAAGTGACAACGGGAGAAGAGAGACAGAGAGGGGTTATAGAGTTAGACAGCTGCGTGGTTCCTTCCTTCTCCTGGAAGCATCATCAATCAATTATCATGATGCAGACTGCGCACTGACACAAGACTGACCTCCACTGAGCCGCTGCCGCAGAGGAATCATCCTAAATGATGATTGCTTTTACATTTCCCTTCACTTCCTCTGTGTCTCTCTTTCTATGCCTCTGTGACTCTTTTATTTGCTGTCTCCTTCCCTTTCTTTGCTGCTCTCTCACTTTGCTTTCATCGACATTCCCTCGGCAGACCATCCACCACCAACTGCTCCGTCTGTGCACCCATATGTCTCCTGTGATAACTGGAGCTTACTGACTTTGGTAACAGAGGCTCTCCAGTGTCATCCCTCTGCAGCTCATGCTGTGGAGCTCAATGATCAGGACCAAACCATGGGTTGTGTGTTAGTAATGTTCTCCACAGAGCTCTTTCTCTGAGACGTTGGGTCCTTTGTCGTTCACAGTAGCTATACAAAAACAGTAGATGGATAACAGACTTACTGTACTTACTTAAAAAAGAAAACAGCAATCAGTAAAATATATTCGTGTTTTATAGTTCATTCTTGACAAACAATGCTGATTCTCTATTGAACTCACATCACTTCCAAACACAGCAATTTAATTATATTCATACTCTACATTAAACAATTCTCATCCTGCCCCATGCTACAGTTGAGACTGTCCTCTGAAGAAATGTCTTGAGTCTTTCAGCTCACAACATATGTTTATGTTTAGTTGACAAAGCCCTCTGGTGACTGTAGTTGTTATAAGGGAAGCAAAGGAGGAAGTCAGGTGATGTTGTTGTTGAGCCGCAGAGGGAGGACGGAAGGGCCAACAACTTTAGACTCCATCACGGGAGACCGCTCTTCGTTTCAGCCAGTATCAAGGTTTCTTTTTAAAGCTTGATCACGATTGTTCCCAAACTTTAATCCCATTTTTATTATTGTAAAATTCATTTTATCAGTCCCCTAAATGTGAAGGCAGAATGTGAAGACTTTTCCAAAAGAAGAAGACTAGAAAAGCAACTCCTCTAAACAGGGTAGAAAAAAACAAATAAAGAGCGACAAAAGGCCAAGAAGACAAAGCTCAAGATTCCCCCTAAACTGGGTGGGTCCAACTTAGCAGAACCTATTCGTTTGTAATGATGATGATGAGTAGGTCATAATAAGTCATCTTTACTTAAATTACTTTTTTTCGTTGGTCCAGGAAACACAAATATCCAGTCCATAGCGACTGCCCTCATTAGCAAAACGCTAACATCAATTATTTGTTAAAATGAGTAAAATGTGAAGTTTCTACAGTTTCCACTTCCAATTTGAATGGACTAGATAGAAGGATTGATGAAGAACAATCACTTTTTTTTGTTACTTTTCATTTTCTTCTTCTTCTTCAGACATTGATTCTCCTACTAACTTGGTCACCACTGAAGAAACAGAGGACACGGCAATAGTGTCATGGGATCGTGTCCAGGCAGAAATCGAGGGCTACATGTTGAGCTACACCTCTGCTGATGGCTCCAGCAGCGACATCCCTGTAGGACGTGAGAGCACTTCGTACAGGCTGGTCGGCTTGAAGCCTGGAGTTCTCCACACCGTCTACATCTGGGCCTTCAAGGGAGACAAAGTCAGCAAGAAGAGTTCAACAGAAGCTGAGACAGGTAAACTTTGAATGATACCTTGGTTCATGTGTTTCCAAAATCAATCCATATAACGTTTATATAAATGTTCAACACATACGTTAAAAGCAACCCGGTATCACGGCAAGACGTGAACATGTGACGATTTACCATGCTGGGAGACGTGAAGATGTCACGATTTCGTCCCTTCAAACGTGACAGTTACACGGTATTGTTAACCCATGTTAACCAGTGGAGAAATACCCGGAAATGCCAAGCAAATGCTACCCCGACGGTCGGTTGTTATTGTCAATATTAATATAATAATGATTTATTTTTTAATAGTCACACTCGATTACGCCAATTTTCTTGTTGCCCCAGCTGGTCGACACCTCTTTTAGCAGAAACAAATCGATGTTAATCCATGCGTGTGGATGTGGAATTAACGGACGTGACGTTGTGCGATTGCGTTGCCAGGCAACAGCTTCGGTTCATGTTCATGTGCAAACTCTTCAACTACAACCGTAGCTATATTTAAAAGCATGTTAGAAGGCCTCACGAAATACTTTAATGTAAATTTAAATTTAAATGTGAAGGAATGTGTGTATAACAAAATACATCCGTCATAAACGAAACCGGAAACAGAGGTAGGCAAGATCCTCAGCGATTGGATGGTTTAGCCGCAATGCACGCTGGGATTTGGTGTTTATGCGATGTGAAATCCGAAAACATTTTTACAAATAACAAATAATAAAATTCAATAACGTGCTTAGTATTATTTTATTTTTCAAAAATGTTTTCGAATTTCCGGTTTCGTTTATGACGGATGTATTTTGTTATACACACATTCCTTCACATTTAAATGTCTGTATGGGAAGCTCAAACAGCTCTTATATGCAATTCACCAATCACTTCACCTTGATCTTCTTTCTGTAGATTTTCAGATTATTATTTTCCAAATTAGCACTTAGCACACTGACCCCTCTTAGCTAATGTGCCAAGGACATCTTGAATTTACCTGAAAAAGGCTATTAAACATAATTAGGCTTGACACCTCATTTAATGTAGGTTAAGTTTACCAGGGGGCTGAATGTCTTAGAGAAGTTTAAGTGAATTTTGCTATGTTAACAAAGCCAGGAATGTTGTTTCTCCCGTGTCTCCTGTCTCTTGATCTGTGCTGTTTTGAATGTTAGCAGCTGTTAGTGTCTGTTTGCCTTTTTGTCTCTGAAGAAAGGCAGAGGAAACACGATTTTGATTACTGAAATGTAATCAAAATCACAAAAATGTAATGTCTTTCGAAGATGCTCTAGAAATTGAAAACGTTTAGGACTCTTAGCCTTTAAGCAGTAAAGAAAAGAGAAAGAGTCAAATATATTCCTCGCATTTGTATTGTTTTGATTGTTTAATGCCAATATTATAAATGTTTCTCAGGGATTAAGAAGGAGAGCAGCTAAATGTAAATCTCCCAGCTCAAACCACTCTAATTGTTATGAATATGTTTATAATTTGTAACATTTTGAGTTCCGACTTTTCACTCTTGCCCTGCTGCAGGTTTATGATTTTTGGCAAGGCCACAATTGCTCTGGCCACATGGGGAATATCAACTCCTTTGAGTTGCTGTGTTTGTTGAACATATCGGATGTATCTTTCCATATTTTTCTGTTTTGTACACATCTTCATTTTTTTCCATTAAGGGTTCAGCTTTCAGGTTCTTCCTGGTTACTTTTGATGAGGGAAGCAGACATGTTAGCTTCAATAAGCTCACTCATACATCAACCAGCAGGAGTGCTCAAGGAAGCAAATATCTGAAGTGGCTTGAAACTCACTTTGCTCCTGATGATGTTAGCAATTGTAACCCCCTATTGATTTATAAAATGGAAAACATGTGGAAGAGTAACTATTATTATAAGGAGTACAAATGGCTTTGGAAAAGCAACATCAATGGTTCAGGTTTTTCTTATCTTTAACAACGTTCTGTCACCATCTTTTGTTTGCAATATTAGTTTGCATGTTCTTTAATTAACGTATATTTATAATAGCTCTGCTTACATAACAATGAGATGTGATGTCAAACTTGGATTCAGGACCTCAAACTAAAAAAATGGTCACATATATTTCTTAGGGAAAAAATAGTCATTAATTATTCTAAAACATTTTTCATATTCTTGATAAGAAAACCATTTGTTTTGATTGAAGAACCCAAAAAAGACCATCAGACACCTCCAAACACATTTATCCAAGTTTGATGTTTCTACCCTCTAACCAAGTAGCTGAATGTTATGTATAAGAGGTAGCTGTGTTTATTTGTTGTTATGTTTGCACTTGATATATTGTTGTTATTTCGTAGTCTGAACTAACCATAACTCCCCATGTAGAGCTGGATGCCCCTACTAACTTCTTGGCCCGAGATGAAACTGAGTCCAGCTTCAGGGTGTCCTGGGATCACACCAAGGCCGAAGTCGATGGCTACATGCTAAGCTACAGCTCCTCTGAGGGCTTGAGTGAGGAAATCCCTGTCGGGTCTGAGAGTACTTCCTACGTGCTGACTGGCCTCAGACCTGGGGTCCTCTACACTGTCAACATCTGGGCCATCAAGGGGAGCAAACCCAGCAGGAAGATATCCACACAAGCGGAGACAGGTCTCAAAGACTTTCTGTTTGAATTCAAATAACTTACCTATCTGATTAGCTATTGTCTAAAATGTGGGATTAAATGCTCATATACATGAAATAGTATGTTGAGGACCCTTCAAACAATGTCAAAGAGACTTCTTTTTTTTTCTAGACCTGGTTGTTGAATATAATTTTCAACCAATGTGTAATTAGGCCGATCCCAACTCCCTTACCTTTGCCCTACCTCAAGTTTTGGAGTGCCACAGACAGTAGGGGTTGGATTATTTACCTAAGAAATTTGACACCACTCCTTACGACATCATTACATCATTAGCTGATAAAATAGGTAACTATTTAAATATTTGTTTAAAAAAGGACATACAAATAACATTACCTCACACTCTCAAATCAGGGAATTTTCATTGATGAACACAATTTGGGATCTGCATCTGAAAGCGCCTCGTTTGGTGGGCTGGATGACCACAACCTGTTGATCCCCTAAGCAAGGAAACAGGACATTGTAGCCTGCTTGGCGGCTTGCGAAACGGAGGAGTGGTCCAAATGAGGAAGGCCTTAGTCTGTTACATAGTCCACAACTCTATATTTAAACTACAAGCTATCGGCAAAAGGGGAATCCGAGTCCAGCTTTAGTTTTTCATGAAACCAGCGGGTCTTGGAATACCTTATGGACTGGTCTTGAGTCTTTAGTTTGCATCTGTAGTACAATAACCACCTCCTCTAACATCTTCTTCTAGACCTGGATGCTCCTGCTAACCTCTTAGCCCGAGATGAGACAGAGTCCAGCTTCAGCGTGTCATGGGATCCAGTCCAGGCAGAAATTGAAGGCTACATCCTCACCTACAGCTCCTCTGAGGGCTCTAGTGAGGAAATCCCAGTCGGGTCTGACAGCAGCTCTTACAGGCTGACTGGCCTGAGGCCTTGTGTCCTCTACACTGTCTACATCTGGGCCATCAAGGGGAGCAAAGCCAGCAAGAAAACCTCAACGCAAGCTCAGACAGGTCTCAAATCTACCATTTTCTTTCATATTGACCACTTAAAGCCATGCCTACATTTAAACTGAACTACTTAACACACTTATTTTTTGTGGGACTGTTTATTTTGTATTCTTCATATTTTATACAGTTATTTAGACAAAAAAACTCTATTTTAAAACCCAAAAGAAAAAAAAAGTTCCACATATGGTAGACTAATCGGTTTAAGGAAGTTTCAAATGAATTCACCCGTCACTCCATCCATCTACTTGCCAGTTTATTGTGCGTTTCACAGCGAGCAAAGCAGAACAGACGTCCTTTTTCCTCAATAATTTACTCCAGTTCTTCCTGAATAGTCTTGTGCCAGCTCAGAGGTGTAATCCATTATTTCCAAGTGATCTTCACACCTCTACCTGCTTCTCTCGAAGAACCTCATCAGTCTCTTATATCCAACAATGTGATCATTTCAGTTACATCTGCCAATGTTTGTGACCACGGATGAAGGAATGGCTGAAGATTGACTATTTGGCACTGGTGTCTACTAGAATTCACTCATATGTTGTCTACGTTGCTGCACCCAATCCCTCTTACGCTTTTGTCTTTCTCTTAAGTCCTTACTCTTGTGTAAAAACCCAATTTATCTGGATATTTTGTGAAGCTGTCTGCACATCTTTTCCAGAGAAGGACAACTTAAAGCGTCAAGGGACTTCTTTCCGAGTTTGACAGCCTATTTCACTCCTGTTGTGGACCACCGTCTTTCTAAGGGTGTCCCAATGACCATCACTCTACACCTTCTAACTACAGCTTTTCACAGCTGCTTGTATGATAGGGAAATGAAACAGAGTCCATTGTGTGAAGAACCTATGATTGGATAGAAAAACATTTGGTTTGGAGTTGGGAATTAAAATAATCTGGCCAGCAATACCAGGCCTTTTTAGCTAACTCAAAGGGCCAAATGTTGTGACCAATCAAAGTGTTCCTCCTTTCAACATCAGGTGCACCAGAGTCCAGGATGGATACATTTATGCTTTTTTTCTCACAATCACCATTTTCCCAGCCCTTACACTTTGGCTACCAGGTATTGCCTGAAACCTTCAACATTTCTGGATGAGCTGCAAAGTTCATTCGACCATAGGGGCTCTCATATAGAAGTTTTTTCTTAGCTCTTGCTATAACCGTGACTCCATATGCAGAACTTGGAGCTCCAACTAAATCTTGGACCATCATCAGAATGTTCTGAGACACAATGCAGTCAAAAATGAATAAACACTCTGATGTAAGCTCAAGCATAGAGAAACCTCTGTGATCCTATGCTGACTCTGACAAGCTTACTGCCTCTTCTTTTCTAATGTCACATCATTTGGGCAGTGAGGAAGATTTCAATCTCATATATGTAGAGGGTATCTTATTTGTTTTACGATGTAATATATGAAAGTACACATTATTGTTCTCCTTGAAATTACCACTATACAACTAATGTTTGTTAGCAAATGCATGCCAGAAGATTTCATTACAATGCATCTTGTAGTTTGCATCTGTAGTATAATAACCACCTCCACTAACATCTTCCTCTAGACCTGGATGCTCCTGCTAACCTCTTAGCCCGAGATGAGACAGAGTCCAGCTTCAGCGTGTCATGGGATCCAGTCCAGGCAGAAATTGATGGCTACATCCTCACCTACAGCTCCTCTGAGGGCTCTAGTGAGGAAATCCCAGTCGGGTCTGACAGCAGCTCTTACAGGCTGACTGGCCTGAGGCCTGGTGTCCTCTACACTGTCTACATCTGGGCCATCAAGGGGAGCAAAGCCAGCAGCAAGATTTTAACCAAAGCTGAGACAGGTTAATACTCTACCAATAGGCAGGATTTATTTTGGTTACAACAAAGCCCTCCTCTATCTTGAAATATCAATCTATCTTAAAATAATGTGGACACATCCTGGAGTGTTTTAAATATATTTTTTATAAATACTAAAAAACGGTGGAACGCCAACAAACACAAATGTTTAAAAAACTGCTGTGAAAAAACAGATATTGCTCTCGGCCAGATACGAATTTATTGTTGGTCTGCTGCTTGTGGCCTTTAGTTTAATGATGTTGATTCCATTTTAGCAGTAACAAGTCCCCGTCTTGGATCAGCATTATGTACACATAAAGGAAAGTTGTAGCTTTCATCCCAATAGAGTGATTTTAATTTAAGAGGAAAACAGCATTACATTGGGTTATGGATTGCTGCATACTGTTTGATGTGGCATTACTGGATACACTGGTATTCACAGGGGTCAAGGGTTAGTTATCAGAGGTCAGTGAATGCATCCTGGGACAGAGAATCACCTGTGGGGCTTACATCATTTGTGAGACATATACACCTAGATGAACTGCTTAATATGTCAACCCCAAAGCTAAGCTAAACTATAATAATCTACCACATTGTGTTGATGCCTGCTAAACCAAATTAACTGAACATTGCTGTATTATTTATTCAATATTAATAATGTTTTTTTGATTAATGCTACATTAAACAGCAATACATAATTTCTTACCCCCTGAGAAGTTTAATTTATTGAACTGTAGATTTCTTACAAATACCAAAACAGTTGACACTTAACTTTAAAACTATGAGGGGGAAACAAAAACTCATCCTGTGGCTGGAAATGTGTCCGGGAGGCCGAGGCCAGGTCACTGGGAATGTCTGGTATCTTAGTGAGGGGTAAAAATAGCAGTGGCCGCACATGGTGAACGGGTTACAACAACAGTATCTTTGTGTGAGCCAGATGATCTGTAAAATCACCTGGGAGCTTTAAGTGAAAGCGGCAACTTTTTCAATTAGGCAGAAAAGGGCCACGTTTTGGATTATTAACTTGTCTCGTCGTAACTCATTCAGAAACGTTTTAGTGGCTACAGACCAACACCGTGCTGGGTTCAGATAGGAAAGCCATTGTGTCACAAGATATCATCTGGGACCCATAAAAGCATGTGTTATTCCATTTGTGATTTTATTGGACCTAGAAACAGGCACTATTAATCTGTCAGTTTAGACTGTCTTAAACCAACATCTGTGTGTTTCACAGCATTGCTTTTAAAAAATGATGTCACCAATGGCACCCCTAAATCTGTCACTGTTAACACCTTTCTGCCATTACAATTTCATTACATGAAAAGACTGAGAATTGGAGGGTTTCTGAATATAATATATTATTGTATGAGTTTTTGACCTTGACCCTGTTCTCCTTTGGGGTTCCTCCTTAGTTGATTATTTGCCTGAGTTTTTGTTAACAAACTCAAGTAGAAGCAGTACCAAAGTTCTTCTGTTTTCAATTCAGTAAAGACGTATTAAATAAACCGTGTTCTTGTGCTGTAATCTCTCTGATTTGCATCAAATCCACAGACATTGATGCCCCCAAGGACCTGAAGGCAACAGATGTGTCGCTGGAGTCTGCCCTTATGACCTGGGTTCCTCCTCTCGCTGACATTGAGGGCTACATCCTCACCTACAGAGATGAGGAAGGCAACATGGAGGTAACTTAGATATATTTTCTCTCTCAGAAATTGTAGACACCACTTCAAAATGTA
Organism: Gymnodraco acuticeps; assembly: GCF_902827175.1. Lineage (NCBI taxonomy): Eukaryota > Metazoa > Chordata > Actinopteri > Perciformes > Bathydraconidae > Gymnodraco > Gymnodraco acuticeps. The sequence goes on from NW_022990940.1 coordinate 383,277, forward strand.
TTCACATATGTCACAACTGAGGTATGAAGGTAAATTAAATCTGTAAATACACAGGGATTTGTCATACAACTGTTACATTGAGTTACAAAGAACGTATAGAAAGCTCAGTTTGGCAATAGGAAGAAAAACAACATTTAATTTCTTATTGAAAAAAAACAGAGCTGCAGTTAATTTCAGATAACTGTGGCTGAATGACAATATTCAACTTAACAAAGCTGATTTAAACTCTTTGTATTAACAAGCAAACAAATATCCATTAAACATATTTTGTAACTCATTTGATTTTAAAATACTACTGCTAGTTTTTAAATCTCTAAAAGGCTTAGGACCGTATATAGACGACCTACTCAATCACTATGAAGCATCCAGGAGTCTCAGGTCTTCTGGGTCGGGTCTGCTCTCTGTTCCGAGAATAACCACTAAACATGGAAAAGCAGCTTTTAGTTATTATGCCCCAACAATTTGGAACAAACTGCCTAAATGATGCACGTCCGCCAAAACACTTCCTATTTTAAATCCCGACTAAAAACGCACCTATTTGCCGCTGCTTTTAATTGAGTTGCTCATACTCACACTACAGTATGCCTTTTTAGTCATGTATTCTGTACCTGCTGTGTTTATTTATTTCATTACCTTTGCATATTATGCCTGTTTTTAAATGCCTTTTTAATAATGTATTTATGCTGTATTTGTTCTTAAATGTCTTTTGCTTTTAATCTGTAAATCGCCACATGCTGAAAAGTGCTATATAAATAAAATTGCCTTGCCTTTAAAACGTGCTGAGGTGACAGTAAACGTGACTTTAAACTCTGTAGTACGCTGACCTCTTGTGGTCAAAATAAAATGAATCTACTGGGAGTGATTTAAACTACATGAAGGAGGTGATTGATCTTTTCCTTGATACTTTTTAATACCTTATAATAATAAAACATTAGTCTACCTAATGCATGTGTCTTATTGAAGCTTAAGACAATGTCATCTTTCATAAAGTGAGAGCTCAGTCAGATGAAATGCAATTGTGAATTGTGTTCAGACGGTTGAAAAGCAGATTGGGGCCAGGGAGAGCAGTTTTGCTTTATCCAGTTTGGAGACTGGGAAGAAATACACCGTCACCATCATCGCCTACAGGGGGAGCAAGAGGAGCAAGGTGGTGGAGACCTTCTTCAAAACAGGTCTGTGCACAGTTCACTGAGTCTCTCCTGCTTTCTGTGTATGCTCTTTTCTGAAATTGGAAATTGGAATTTCTATTAGTTTATGTCAGTTTCTCTGAGACGTCACATTGTGAGTATTAAATAGGTATTACCCATTTGTGCCCAAAGACTACATTTGGTATGTTAACGGAAAGGCCAAAACAATTATTCTGATTGGTATAAACTTTTTAGTCCTGGTACGGACATGCTCTGGGCAGGTATAAGGATAAGTACACCTTTAAAATGTTTCACATGAATGATCACAATTGTATCTAGTCATATTCCAAATGTTCCTAAAATCGAGGAAAAATGCCAACTTTGCACCTCTATGGCCACAAAAGATTAAATATCTAGTTCACTGTGACCTCACAACACATGTTTTGTCCATAACAAATAATGTAAATGGTACTTAAGATGGGTTAACAACACCATCACATCCCTTCTCTAGTTGGCCTCGTGAACCCCTTCCCTGTGGACTGCACCCAGGTCATGAAGAATGGCAATAAGAAGAGTGGCATATACACGCTTTACCTTAACAACGACCGCTCCAAACCATTTGAGGGTTTCTGCGACATGGAGACTGACGGAGGCGGCTGGCTGGTACCAATTACTTCCACTTACCAAAATATATAAATTTGATTTCAATATTAAAGGTTCCAACGAGTCACACAGCCTGAGAAAAGTTAAAGTCTGAAAAGTTATCCTGAACATTTCCACATTAGAGATATTCAAGACCTCTGATGCTTCGTTTTTGATTTGTGTTCTCAACTATATAGAAATGCAGTTTTAATTAGCTGGAGTACCCATGAATTATAGTAGTTGCCAGTTATAGCTACTGAAATGTTAGTGTTGGAGATGGTAACCAAAGAAAACATTTGGAAAGATTTGTGTAACAGATGTGAGTGAACATCCTGTGTTTGCTGCTTTCAGGTGCTGCAGCGACGTAACACCGGCAAGCTGGACTTTATGAAACGCTGGAAACAGTGCATAGCCGGCTTTGGCAACTTGACAGAGGAGTTCTGGATTGGTGAGCACCGGTTCTTAGCAGAAATTGATGTATGCACATCTGAACATTAATGGAGCATGTCCTCTTGTCTGGCTGTTTCCTCAGGTCTGGATAAGATATATGAGCTCACCAACACTCCGACTCAGTATGTGCTGAGGGTTGAATTGGGACTGGGCGCCGAGAGAGCCTATGCTGTGTACGACGACTTTAAGATTGCAACGGTCAAGCAGAAGTTCAGACTCACTATCGGCAAATACAGTGGGACAGCAGGTGGGCCTCTTGCTCCTTAAATCTCTTCCAAACTACCAATTGACACCATATGGAACTTACAAAATGTATATTCTCTCAGACACTTCCCTCAAATAGAAAAAGGAAAGAGAACACGCAGTAGGCACCCCACCCATTATTCTGTGGGGTGCTGAGAAAGCTATTCACACTAACAAAAGATGGAATATTTTTTGAGAAAATTTGTATATTCTGTCAGTTATGAGCTATATGGGGAAAGTGATGTCTAAAGAAAGCAGGGCTTTTGTGGGATTTGAAGCCAGACAGATGCAGACACACAGCGAGTGGGAACATACCACAGTGTGCTGAAACAACATATACTGTATCTCTCTATTTCTGTCTTTTTATTACATTTCTTCCATCAGGGAACTCATGGAAGAAAAGGAAGTGAGCAGAATAACTGTTAATAGAGAAAGGTTGAACTGCATACAGACTGTTCTGTATTATATAAACATTTAGGCTCTATTAATTTTTTATTTCTAATGATCCCCAGGTGACGCTATGACCTACCACCAAGGCCGGCCCTGGACTACTATAGATAACGATAATGACATCGCCCTTGGCAACTGTGCCCTGGCCCACCGCGGCGCCTGGTGGTACAAGAACTGTCACCTGGCCAACCTCAACGGAAGATGGGGAGACAGCAGGCACAGTTTGGTGAGTGAGCAGTGAGGCACTCCTGCACTGATGTTCATACTGTAGGGTGCTATCCTGCCATTACTGTGGATCTGCCCATTTTGGGTTTAAAAAGACGAAAAAGTAATACAAAAGACAAATTAGAAAGCTAGTAGGAGGGTTCATGTAGTACCTGTAGGAGCTTGCATCAGCATTAGCGCAAAAATATCAGTGTAATTATGAATATTGTTCACAAGAACACTCCAAACATAACCAGTCTTTATGGCTAAATTGTCAAGGACAAAGTGTTGAAGTTAACTCTGAATATGAAAATATATGAAATGGAGTCTTCTCACCAATAGGTGGCACTGACAATGTTATGTGATGATAGATTTCAACATACCCATGTTACCTGTTAACAGTCTAAGGGTCCTTTCAAATAAGGCTTTATACTCTCATTTCTAAACTCCATCCCCAGTAATTGATTTAATTTTTCGTTCTAGGTATAAAGTTCAAATTTGCGTTGCAAAGTTTAGCTACACTGGAGACTTTTTTTAATTGTTTATTTTCTGTGTTCTGAGTCTCTTTCAGTTCAAAATGTCGATGAAGCAAATCCAATTTTTATCGAGCACGGTTTTTAATTAATTTAGCAGGTTTCAATAGAGAGGCGTGCTTTTCTCTTCTATTTTAATTGTGAATTTCTCTAACTGCTAAACAAAATATATTTAGCTGTTGAACAATTACCACTCAGAACCAGCTGATTTCAACATGATATATTTGCTAGCGCTTAAATAATGGTCGGCAAATACAACTAATCATGATACAAAATGGAACAGCCTCTGTTATTTATGTTCAATCAAAACATACTTACAAAAATAAACTTGAAAAAAGCGTGCTCACTGGGAAGCTGTTCCCTGGTCAGCAATCAAAGACAACTTCACCCCAGCCCTCTCTCAGTTGTTTTGTTTTAGATTGTTGAGATGAAGCACAAATGGCTTGAATCCATCAGCAGTGATGAGAAAACGCATTTCTCACCCCAGCTATAAAGCATAAGTGTTTTTTACCAGGCTGATAGGATAACAACAACAGTTATTATGTCTAAGGGAGTCTGATACTGAAGAAAATGCCAGTGGAATTGTTCTGCTCGAGACTTCATCCATAATATTGCCGCTGCAGATCACTCCCGCAATGTTTGTCGGCGAAATGCAATAACAGTCCAAACAAGTTTGTACTTACATGAAATTAAGACTGAGGCTGGTGTTTAATAGTGTTTGTCATTCTGCCTGTCTATCATTGTCGCCTGCCCATTTCTCTCACCCTTTTCTTGTCCCCCTCATTTCCCCTCTCCCTTCTATTTCATCACTCCAATGTATACCGATACTTAACTCCATTCTTCAATCTCCTGCCGCTCAATCTGCTCTCAGGGAGTGAACTGGGAGCCGTGGAAGGGCCACCTGGTGTCCCTGGACTTCACAGAGATGAAGATCCGACCTCTGGGAGCCATGTCCAGCAGGAAGAGGCGAGAATTGATGGCCAGAGAGAAGAGCAGAGCCACAAACCCCCAAAAGAAGTAACAGTGCATCTCCCACTAAAAGCACAACAGTCATCACCAGTCCCATTAACCCTGCATCACGCTAGACTTGGGTGTTTCTGTACATTTGTTCATACTTATGTCCGCACATGCCTGTATGTGTCTAAACTCTTGGACAATATGTACACACACTGAAAGAAATCCGGATATGGAATAATAACTTATTATCTGTTTGTATGCAATGAGATCAATCAGAAATTCCTAGGTTTAGTGTGTTTGTGGGAAAGACAAATGCCTTGGTGTTGTTTTGAGTGAACTGAATATTGAACAAGTTTATCAGTTATAGGCCTACAGCAATTGTTATTCTTACAAGCTCCTGTTTCACTGATTCTGGTACTAACTTCAATTACGGATCAGGAAACAGAAGATTTAAAGGTGGGGTAGGTAAGTTTGAGAAACCGGCTCGAGATACACTTTTTGTTATATTCCATGGAATGCTCTTAACATCCTGATAGCAATGAATATTTTAAGTGCTTTGACAAAAAACCATAAAAAAATGTCATCTGTGGAAGCCGTAGTACTGTAAAAAGCACGACCAATCATTTTAGCCGGCTCGGCTAAAGTAACTGGATGGCCTACCTGCCTGTCAGCCTTCCATCTGTGCACAAACTTATCTCGTGCCCTCATTGGTCATGTGCGCATTCGTGTGTGTTGGAGGAGGGGCTCTGTGAGGAAGTGGCAGATTTTTTCCGGCTGTGTATTTTAAAATTCTAGCGATCTCGAGCTGGTTTCTCCAAAATGACCTACCCCAAATTGGGGTTAAAAATTAAATTAGGCGAAAAAAACGAATTTTCTTCAATTCCTTCATTAACTTTCTTTTTAACAGGCCTCCGGACAGCAGCCCAGGTTATTTGTATTATATGTGTTTATTTGATGTCCTATGAAGATTTGAGTAGCAGCCTTTCTTGTGTATAGTAGCACTTTCATAACAACATAAATGTTAAAAAAAAGCTGTGAAAATGCCTTGTGTGGTTTGTTTTAAGATCAGCTGTGAACAGTTAGCGAGTTAGTGCCCTGAGTTTATTGACGAAGTTGGCTGGCTGTGTCACATTCAGCTGTCACTGCCCTGCAAACACTGTCACATCCCATCAGTGTGTACAGAGCCAAGAATAACAATGGAGGCTGAGTGACCATACTGCTCCTGCTTTATATTCATCTGATACCGACAGCGCATATCAATCAATGCAATGTGCCGACATCAAACGTTCATATGGATGAAGTGTGTTTGCATCGTCCTGAGGGACTTAATGAACAAACTCTGGAAAGCTGACAAAGGTTATTAATACTACTTTGACTTTGACTTCATGTATAATTGCATTTTTTGGATGGAGCGCACAAATCAACTTTTCTGATGATTTGACAGATTTAATCTAAAAGTACCCCGCTCCTCCATAAATGTAACTCTCACTTAATGTCTTATCTTTAAACCTTCACGGCTCATAAGATTTTATTTGAACAGATCTTCAATCGTGAGTTTCAAGGTCAGAAATTAGGACCAATTCTAAATCATTTACAAACCTGTATATGTCCATTTTGTTTTACTAATTTCAATCACACCAACATTACAGATGCACATTTATATTTGTGCCATGCATTCACACAATAATTCAATAAATTAATAGGTTTTTTTACATGAAGATTGTCATTTTTCTAGACCCTTATGGATAAAGCTTGGACAAAATACTAGGCATTTATCTTTCCGCAGAGGTAAAAGTTGAACATTTGAAATGGGAATATCAGTAAGGTCTTATTAATTTGAACTACAACTGTAGTGCTTCATTTCTGTATCAAATAATTGATGCATCTTGAGATAACAGAAGACTAAGAATGTTTTAAAATGCAGCTTTTAGCTCTGTTAAAGGATATAATCACATCTTGTCCTCATGCAGTTTTAATGCAGCTGTAGTTAGCTGCATTACATACATCACTTTGTCCTCCATCCCTTACAATAAACTGCTTTAAGGAGGGCTCTCTTCACGGCCAGTAAGGTCGGGAGAACAATTACAACGATTATTAAACCTTTCAAAGAGATATTTGAACAAATCCATGGATTTAATCCCAATGAAAACATGCTGATTCTTTGCAGGTAATGTTAACACTGTTGATCATCTTCAGTTGGTGAGTTATCATCAGCTGAAGTTGAATCCTCAAATATTTCTATATGATCTTAATGACATTTTGAGTGATAGTGATCACATAAGTAATTGAAGTTATGTGAGGAAATTTGTTCCACATTTAAAGGTGATCCATCCAACAGTTCTGAAGACATCTCACTCTCAAACCAAAATGCCAACCTGCTGGTGGTGCTAGAAGAAAAGTCAGTGGTTCAACAAATGAATTGTGATTCAGCACTAAAGTATTGGACTGTCAGTTCATGATATACATCAGACGTGTGGTCACAAAGCTAAGTTGCATTACTAATTAAACACATCAACTTTTGTTTTGGTTTTCAACAAATCCCAATCTTCATTAGCAGATGGAGTTTCCTGAGTTTAAAATCACATTATTAAATACATTACAAATTACATTTGTGTGACACTTGGATAAATGTTTGAAACAAAAGTGTTCAGTGCTGACTCTGTAGTTCCTCTATCTATGACTGCAAAGTTCCCGCAGTGCAACATTTTCATCATACTGAATTGAGCAATATACTTTCAGGGACTGATGACTGTTTGCCGTCTGGTCTCACAACAGTTTCCCAATTCTGTATCTCATAATCTGTAGACAGCAGCAGTTTACCGGCTGTCTGAGCTGGAACCCATTTTACACGGCTACTAAAAGTCTTTGGAAAGGATATAAATAGCAAAACATACCACTTAAACACAAAAAAAGATAGAGATCGAATGGAAACAAACAAAGCACCACCTTGAGTAATGCCATTCCTTCCTCAAAGGCCAAAGAAAAAGTGAACCGAAAATGTTTTTGAGTGTCTATTTATCGGAACAAATGAGTGTGAGAAGGTTCCTGCAAAAAATGTTGGCAGCAAATATTTCCAGCATAGCTTGTCATTTCAACTTTGAAATGAATGTCTCAGAAATGCTCATTGATGCGAAAGGCCTTTTCAGCCACAGTGATTGCAAATGACTTTAAGGAGATTGGTTTCTGCCACTGCTCTGCAAAGCAAGTGGTTTGCTTGTTGCCAGCATAAACAGAGAGAGGAGGGTATTTCTCTCTCTATCTGTCTGTCTGTCTCCCCTGTGTTGCTACATACTGTACAGTATAAGCTTGAACACATTACACTTACGCCTGGTGTTCAGCGTGATGTGCTTTTTCCGTGAACTATATAGTGTTGTAACAAGGGAGTGTTTGTATGAAGAGGAGGCGTGTGAGCTGTTCATGGAAAAGAGGGAAGTACAGACCAGACAAAAGAGGAGAGAATACACTCTGGATTAACTTCTCTTTGTCAGAATATTACTCTGCAAATGACTCACCCCAATTTCATTATTATTGGACACATTATATAGACAAGGTGTGAGTTCACTAAACACCTTTCTGAAAACATATGCTAAAACAGTAGCCCTTCTATCAATATGTTCTCCCTATTGAGATGCGATACTTAGCTTTATGCGATAAGGAATTATAAAAGATGAATCAAAAATATGCTTTAGTAGCAGGAGTGGTGCTATATTAAAGTTGAGCATTATTTAAAAAGGCTTCTTAAAGCAGATTTGTGTGACCCTGTCTGGATTGATTGAAGCATAATGTCCTGTTTGGTTATCCTACAGCGTGACTTCTGCATTCACCAATGAACTTCTTCGTCACTGAGGTGTCTGGGGCCTTGTGACTGTCCTTGACAATGACTCCTGGGGGGCACAGCCTGTATATTTAACCTGCAGAGCCTCATTCAATTGAAAACGTTTTGAATTTCATGGAGTAGCGCAGTGGGACAGAGGCAGAGTGAACTGCTTACATCAGGCTTTGAGAGTGAACAAGCAGAAAAGTTGAGCACGGAGCAGACTGGTGACGACATTGCAGCGCTCAAGACTCGCAGAGTGACAGACAGGCGAGTACAAAAATAAAACTGTTGCGTTGCCTAGCAACATAGGTGCTACGCAGCTGCTCCCTTCTGTCTGATTGTGGGCTATATCCTCTATAACTTTATCATGCATCCCTATGTTGGCTGCATTGGTGTTTATTTTCTTCTGTTTCTTATAAAATAAGCTTCAGGTTATCTTATTTATTGTGTAATAAGTGTTTGATTTCTTGTTTGTTTGTCAATTTGTCTTACTTATGTCCTTGTTTCTGGTTAGGTACAGTGAGTCTCTACAGAGGAAGGCACTTTATAGGTTTATATTTGATAATCAGTTGTTTGCAGAGGCTGCAGTGCTTTCTTTAAAAAAGGAATTTGTAGTTTTTTTTAACCTCAGGGCTCTGTGGGGTGATGCTACTCCACGGACTCTGACATTTAATACAATTTAGTATGTAGCTTAAATGTTCTTTAGTTTGACAGTACTATCACACACACTTTCTTTAGTACAACAGAAGACCTACTTCTACTTTACAATAGTACTCTTTTCATCCCTGCGCACCTTTGAGATGCCTGCACACCTTTGAGATGCCTGCATCCAACACAGTGAAATGTTTGGTATTTTGTTCATTGTTGTTTTGGTATCAGAGGCACCTGTGCTCTCACCACTCAGCAAACATTTCTAGAGCAACAGCTTGGTTTACATTTAATTCAACGTCCCGTGTGACCTGAATGCGACTGTTTTCATGTGCTTCTCATGATAGGTCCAAAATGTGCCAATAGATAGAAGTCGTTGTCAGATGAAGCATGACGGGGTGAGCTCTCAGCAATTGAGAAACACTCAACTGAACGTGTTAAAAATCCTGTCAACTCATTGATCGTTGTTTACAATTGATCACATCTTTGTTAAGCACATCAGTGATAAGAAAACCAATTCGTCATGGAGTTGGATACACCTCCTCATGTCACGGTACATAGATGACAAGATGTGAGAGATCATTTTCACACCTCAGGCCTTTATGAATTAAATAAACATGTCTTTTTTTCTGTTTACACTGAGATTTAAGCTACTGTATGCTGGAACTGACAAACCCAAAATATCACACGCTAGTTAAGAATAACGTTCCGCAGAACATATTTCCCAAAGTGCATGTCAGAGCATTAATATTGTCAAAGATAAATCGCTCCTCAGGCGGAACTGATTACTTGCATCAAAGACGGCCATCAATGCAATAATGAAAATAACATGTTCATGAACATCACTGGAGGCAGAAGTGCGTATGAATTGCATCGCTCTCAGCCTTGTTTATTTACACCGTTTATACCATAAGCAACCTTCCCCTACCGCTTTTATCTACTTATCTTTTAAACTCGCTGCAGTTAAAGTCGATGTGAGTGTAATAAGAATATTTGTAGGCAGATGTCATGCTGTATGTGGATCTACCACAAACACATGTGACTCTTTGTAGTTTCTTTCTTTCACATTTCACAGTCAGTCAAGTTCTGGGTCCTGTGGTCTCAGAACAGTGTGTTAAAAGTCTGCAAAAATGAGCAGGAGCATTGTTCCTGTATGCTCAAAATAAATGCGTTTGCTGTAGATATATTTAAATGTTGTGAGCATATTGTCTTTAGCAGCTGAGCCTTAGCGGCTTTGTCTTTAAAAAAAAAGCTTGTCCATGATCACACACAAAGATCATGACTTTTTGTCACAACTCAAAGGCTCCGTTAACTTCAGTTTACATCAGAAACAGAAGGATGAAATCACACTAAAAGCTACAAAAAAATACTTTATTTTCCTCCTTGTCATCTTCCACATTGTGCTGTCTTTATCATTGTATCTCTATATGTCAGGATAAATTATTCACGCAAAGCCCAACGAGGCATCTCATTTGAAAAAACTAAAATAATCACCTCAGCATTTTTCAAACGGTAAAACAACAGAAAAGATGTCCTAAATATACGATGTCATGCATAATAAGATTAGATCAAAAAGGATGTGCTATCATATCCAGCCTAAAACAATCGAGGACGGCAGGTTTGTTGTTCAAACAGATGACAAATCCTCCCTTTACGGGTTCCTCTGGTCACAGCAAACTGACAGAGGGAAAAACATACATTTAATTTTCTCTACCTTTTGACTCCGGCAGCTGATTTACATACTTCCTCTAAAAAATACAATATGATCTGTTGAAAGTGAGAGAAGTCGAGCAGAGCGTGGCATATTATCAAGAATACGGCCTAAAAGGTGTTAAGAGAAACGCCTGGATGTTGTGAACATGTTAACAGGAAACAAAGTGATCTCATTAATGCAACCAACACCTCAGCAGACATTCATAGCACATGGCGGTAAAAACACCCCCAATACTGTATGATGGATTGGAAAACAAATAATGACTATCAGTAAATCATGGTCAACTTGTAATGTATTGCAGCGGGGAGGTGACTGAGAAGTAAGGAATTACAAATTGATCGTTTTATAAAGAAACAGAAAACCATTATATTCTTGCACGCAATCCCTTTAAAACTGTTTAAACTATTAATTGATATTTAGCTTTAGGCAAGGCTTGCTAGTTTCCCCTTGTTTCAAGTACTAAGTTAACCAGCAACATGTTTACCTTTAAGACATTTAATCGTATGCCCCATTTACACGGGAACGCAAATGCAAACGAAACACAAACGAACCGAATTCGATATAAAAAAAATATTCCGTTCACACGGATATGGCTCAATAAACGTATCCCTTCACACGAGACCGCTCGACCTGCTGGATACGCTGTAGTGCATATGCTGGGCCTGTAAGTGGCGCTACTTCCGCCACCAAATACACCAAAAGCAGCGAAGAAGACCCCGAGCATGGTTTCCATGGTTGCCTGGCTGCCCTTCTGTTTATTCTCCGCGGTGGATTTAGCAACATGTAGTTCATGTAGTTCTCCATGTCCACTTGTTGCTGATGGTTGTGGTAGAGGAGCTGTAGATTTTGCACTAACATCTGTAGCATGGTCAGTAGCAGTAGCAGTAGCTACTGACCATGCTACAGCAGTGAGCAGCAGAGGTGGGGAGAGGCGGGGCTATGGCTTCATCGTTATCAGGAAAATTATCGTATAGGACGAACACACTGAGCCGTGTGCCCCCCAGAGCGTTGCGTCAGCAGATCTATCCGCCTTGGGACCCATTATCGTTTTAGGGGTCCGTTTCCGCGGTTCCTTTACGGCCTCGTGTGAACGAACGGGCTATACGAAGGAGAAAAGTAGCGGATACAACCCGTTTCGTTCCCGTGTAAACAGCACCTTACTCTCAGCAAGAAAGCATGCAAAGTGTCACCCAACACTTTGAATAAGATTAAATTGAATGATTATCTTACCTATTGTATTGACTCTGACAAGGCTTGTGACAGTCTGCAACAACTGATGAAACTTGGTAAACTAAACTTGTGGATGATGTAATCTGTTGGCAGTCCTCAGTGTGGGCGAGAGCATTTGTTAGTGATTATGCATTGCTACAGAGGCTTTTATTTAGCAGGGCAGGCTTTCAAATTAAGCTGAACAAGAACAGTCTCTCTCTGAACATGAATCAGAAGAGACAAACCCCAGCTGCCACATGGGAGTGGAGCTGTCTGAGCAGTAATGACATGACTTGGTGCCTGTTTTCCCAGCAGCACTTGAGCAGGAAGATCAAGTTAGTGCCAGTGTACGATAATGCCTGAACACGAAGATACTGCTGAGACGCCTCTGCTTCATTGGGCTCTGAGATATCGTATACTTGAAAAAAGTATGGGCCTTCAGGTACAATCCATCAGCCAAAATCATTTGATTATTTCTACGTTTTTCGTCTCGTAATAATTTACAGCAAATAACCTTTTTAACCTCATTTATTTTTATCAACATAACTCTATGCTTATTTTATGATTATTACTTGGATAACAATTTGAATTGTGTGTTATTCAAATTAATGTTTTAAATGCAGTATGCTGTACATATATTAATGATGTGGACAAACTTTGGACCGTACTTATCAAACTTCTAAGAATTACATTCATAATAGCTCAGGAAACACATTTAAGTCAAATAAATTAAAACAATGACAACATTTCTAAATGTTATTGCATTTTCCTCAGTGATATGTTTTCGGCAAAAACCTAGCAAAATACATAATGTGTAAGCCATACCATTTGTTTGTGATGATAAAAGCTTGAATGAAAAGCTCAATAACAACCTTATTTTATATAGGGATTACAAAGGATATACATTTGATAAATCAGGATCACATTGACACACAATGAAGAAGACAAACTCATGCATTTAGAATATTTGTTTTACTGACATTTGGATTGTGAATTGTGCCTTTGATGCTCAGTGGACCTGAATACTGCGACAGTCTCAAAAACCAAAACTAAGAGAAGTGTATCTCGATGGCATACAGTACAGTATATATATGTGTGTACTGAGTACACTGTATCATATTTAGAAAAACAAAAATAAGAGCACAAAATACATCTAAATAAGGGAAGTTTGATATTTCCTTCTGCATCCTTTGAGTTTAACTTTCTGGCCGTTGGTGACAAACCTTTTAGAAAGTGAGAGCGTTTCATGAGTCTGGATTGCAGTATGAATGTGAAGAGAAGGGAGTATTACATGAACGCTGGGCAGACTTTAAATTGGCTTGCTCCCTTCAATACAGACTCAATGAATTTCACATGGGAGCTCTAAAAACAAAGTGCTCTCAATAACACTGTACTTCTCTCTGACACACACACACTCTCCCCCTCTCTGAACTGCACACACACACACACACACACACACACACACACACACACACACACACACACACACACACACACACACACACACACACACACACACACACACACACACACACACACACACACACACACACACACACACACACACACACACACACACACACACAAATGTATGTATGTGCCTCTGCCTATTTCTTCCATTATGTACCACAAACTTAAAAGCTCATACAAATGTTGTAAACATACTCCACTCACAACATCATATGAATACAACATGACAGGAATCTGTACAGTGTTTACAAATTTCAACTAAATCTGTACCCATTACAATGTAAGGGTCTTCCCAAAAGTTTAAAGTGGCCCTATTAAGTTCATTTTCAGGTTTCATAATTTATTTTGTGCCTCCACTGTGACATGTTTCCATGCTTTAAAGTTCAAAACGCACTTCATTTTTCTCATTTTTCTGCAGCACCTCTTTCCACCCTCTGTCTGAAACCAGAGCCCACTCTGCTCTGATTGGTTAGCTAGCCTGCTCTGTTGTGATTGGTCAACAGCGTAGAGATGTCCTGCCCCTTGGCCTATCAAGTACAAAAGTACAATGTGTTGGAGCGCTAGCCAATAGAAGTGTGAGTGTTACACAGTGATGTCACTATGTTACGAAAGTAAACAAAGGAGTCCAATGGAGGCGTTTTAGGCCGGAGGAAGTGTGTGGGAGAGAAACTCCCTCTGGAAGATCTTTTGGGTTCCTGTAACACATTACAGGAAAGGGAAAACCCCAAAGAGCATAATAGGGCCTCTTTAAACAATGTCCTTTGAGCCCATGCTGGGTTTCTTTTCAAGACGCTCCATCAGCTCCCCTGCACTGAAATAAAAAAACGGTTTCCTACTCCATGGCCAGGGCGACCCTGTCAGGCGTCATCGCCCCCCCCTTGACGGAGATCCACAAGTCCTCACTCGAGTTCTTTCTCTTCTTCGTTTCTGACCTTGCGGTTGCCATGGCGTCCTTGCAACAGCAGCAGTTGGCATGGCGACAGCAGCAGCAGTGGCAGCACACGACCAAAGTGGTGAGGAGGACGATGAGGGGCAGAGTCAGCAGCACCACCAGGCACACCGTGTTGTACGCCCCCTGGCTGTGCTTCTCTGTAGCAATGCTCCAAAGTTGGTGGAAAAAATCCCGGACGCTGTCTGTTCCCCCATCCATGGCGCTCGGATACGGAGTCGTGGCTCCTTTTAATTAAGTTTGTCTGGCAGTTGTAACGTTTTAATAAATCCTTTTAGAGGGTTGTGAAGTTTGCAAGTCAGTTAATGTGCGTATTAGCCAGCTGGAGAGACTCAGATAATCACAAAATGGTGTTCATTTAAGTTGAAAGTTGTTTTTTTATACGGTATGGTTTCAGCTTCAAAGTTACTCCGACGTCTGTCAGGTCTGATATTGTTGGTGACTTGAAATTGAACTTTTATGTGCTCCTGCTTCTAAAGAGTTTACAGCACTATCTGATGAGGCTTGCACTCAGGCTTGGGTTGTTTATGTTAAATGGAAACACTGGAAGCATGCAGGGTGACTTCATGTATGTCTACTTCCTTGAAGTGCCCTGAGCATTCTTTAAACAAATCCAGAAGACCAAAAGCTCACTTGTTTATCAGAAGGTTTTCTTTGAAATAGCCCAGTTGTGACAATCTTGATGCAGGAGAAAAAAGGCAAAATCTGCACTCCAGCCAAGTTTGTTTATCCTGCTTGGCATTCCACAAAATGTTTTCTTTCTCTTTGTCTTCCAGAGGCCTCTCTCGTCCTCTTGCTCTTTTCAGTTAAGTATTGTAGCGATGCTTTTGGGTGTGTCTGTGGAACAAAAGAAAGAGAAAGTAAATACATTTGCTTTTCAGCAGACAGCTCTTCTTCCCTTTTCCCAAACTCGGCCTTCCAATCCATCTTTTTGCCGCTTGTCAATGTCAGCTTCAGATTTTCAGCTTTTCCCCTCATTAATACTGCAGAGGACTCATTCAGGATTCAGGACAAATCTCTACGACTCCTGCTGAGGAAGACCGGTGCAAAGAAGAAGAGGAGAGGGAGATTGTGTCTGAGGGAAGGCAAGACAGAGATAAAGGTAACCAATCTTTCGAAGAGTCCCGCTGAGACAGAAAGTGTCAGGGAAAACAAAGAGACGTAGGCTAGAGAGAGACCTGCTCCAGGAGATTCATCTGAATATACGCAGCTAATTGCTCCCAATGGAGGAAATATATGGAGTCTGACTTAAGTTTTCATAAATGTCTGATTGTAACGCTTTCCTCTGGCCTCAGATAAAATCTCCTAACAGCTCTACTGGAGGAGAAAAAACGAGGTGAGGTGCTTCAATTGGGGAAGTAGGTCTGCAAAAGAAGAAATAAAAGAGGTAAAAGTAATATTGTTCCTTTTTTCTTTGAGACTATTTGATTAAGTCTAAAGCCTTGAGGCAACGTCTTTATTTAAACGGTGTTAAACCACTATAGTTTTCTCCAATGATTTCAAATACCAATTGAGTAAAGTACGTCCTCTAGATTCCCTTTAGCTCACGGCGTCAGAGCCTCTCTGTATTCTCGATGCAAGAGAGAGAAGAGATTCTCATCTCACATTTGGCTAGCAGAGAGAGTAAGATGCACCTGCAAGTGGAGAGCGAATAGATTTGACGTGGCTCTCTTGGTGCGTTGCGTGTCATGTGTGAAATTGGTTTACCCGCAGAGAGCCTGCTAACTTCCCTCCCGCTCGTGTGCTCAACAGGAAACTGAGCGCTCAAGATAAGTGTCATCTGAGACCTCAGAGTTAGAGATGAGAAAGAGCAGTCTCTCAGACCTAAAATAAATGACCACATTTTAAACTGTGCTTGTTACTATTCGTCTGTTTGGTTATAGTTTTGTTTTTCTTATCAGGCTGAAATAAAATAAAGTGTCCCATTCAACATACAGTACGTACTAAACTGTAAACAGCACAGTTTCATTCATTATAGGCCTACTGCACTCGGAAATAAATATATTTTGTTTGACACAAACAGAAAATGATGCAATACTTCAAACTGCTACTTTTAATTGGCTAATAAGATAAAAACACATACAAATAAGAAGCTCCTCCATTTCCTTTGTCTACATCAACGGATTGCTGAATTATGATTTTGGTGTGTATTCTGACTGCCTGTGACTTTATTTTTGCTTATTTTGGGTTTTACTTTGGTTGTAAAACTACATACAAACGCTCACAGTATGTAATCGGTGACAAGGGTTTGCACTCAAAGTGCAGCTTTCTAGCCGAAAGCAAAAACATCAGATAAGTGTGGACAATGATCTTATTTGATGTACAGAAATCCTTCTGGTCCCAACAGCATTAGATTGAAGCATGCATTAGTCAAATGTACGCAGATTTTCAGCCAAAAAGCATTGCAAGTCAACTGTGAACTATACTGAGGAATATGAACATTGTTGAGAGCTCCAGAGTCACTTCCATGTTATTGTTGGTCTTTTCCTCCGATGTTACATCATGTTGAGTTCATGTTGAGCACCTTTGTGTAAACTCTGATCTCCCTCACATAATGAAAACACAGTCAACAAGACGAGCCACAGTCACTGAACAATAAGTCCGTAGGAGAGAAACAAAAGCCGGTACCAGAGGTGTGATAGCTATATAAAAGAGATGACTAATAATGCATCAGTGCTAAAGTCATTGAATGGAATGGATAAGTCATCAAGAGGTATGATAATTATAGTCTCTTGCCAGTATGAATGATCATTGTGGGTTATGTCTAACATGTCGAATTGTTTTCTGTATGTGCTCCAATAGAAAGGTATGAAATAGTTACAAGCTATATTAAATAGAATATTTTCCTGCTCAGGTAGTTTTAAAATGTGAATTTTCTCAAGGTAAACACTGTGATTGTCAGTATTGTTCTTCCAAGATCGCTTTCTCAGCAGGACATTTGCAGTTTGTAATAGAGGGTGTTCACACTGTGAATACTGATGGCATACGTCTGAGCTGAAGTTAGTTTGTGGTTTAGGAAAGGTGCAGAACAAAATAAATAATTGAAAAAAGAAAATACAGCCATGCTTAATTTTACTATATTTTAAATGAGGCCACATTCTTTAAATGTTTACCTTGTTCATATTATCACTGAAATGCCATTCTAAGTTTGGGTGCTTCACTTTCTCATGACATTGTGCTCAGAAGGAGCCATTCATATACAGGAAAAGGCCACACTGGGGCACACAAAGCCAGGAAGGGGCTGAGAAAAATGTTATGATTGCACTCACTTAGCCCTTGCTGCTTTTTAAGGAACATGTGCGACCTAAAAGACAAAGTTGTGACAGAAGGCAAAGCAGGAATCTTTAATGACTCGCCCCGAGCACACAGTCAGAACACAGCCTTCATCAATCTGTATTAATATAGAGCATGGAGGACATGTTTAGCTTAAATTGAATCAGCCTCCAATAAACTATTAGGACATACTTGAGTTTTTTTGTTGTTGTTGTTGCTAAAAACACAAACTAGGTCAGATCACTAAGTGTAGCTGTTTTGCTTGAGTAGCTACAGGCCTGCTGACAGTCTGGAGGAGTGCATTTCTCTGGAGTGATCAAGAGCAAGTGCACAAGCCCATTACAGTTCAGACTTGTGTCAACTCGATCCTGACTGAGTGAAATGAGCAAAGTTGAGGACAAGAAGAGGAGGAAGAGACACTAAAACCAACATCAGGGAAAGACCAAAAAACCCTCCATTGAACAGAGCGACAGAAAGTTACTCTGAAAGAGATTGAAGCAGTAAATGCAGAGATTACAACTATTTTATAAACTAGAATTTGAATAAATAAATAAATGTTATATTTTAACTAGATAACTAGAGGAGTACATTATAGTGATACTTCGGGGCACTCAAAGGCAGGAGAAAGGAAGAAACGTATCATCTTATCCTTGTAACTTGTCAAACATCCTGTCAGATCTAATCTCTAATACAGAA
Source organism: Gymnodraco acuticeps (assembly GCF_902827175.1). Classification (NCBI taxonomy): domain Eukaryota; kingdom Metazoa; phylum Chordata; class Actinopteri; order Perciformes; family Bathydraconidae; genus Gymnodraco; species Gymnodraco acuticeps. The sequence continues at coordinate 401,659 of NW_022990940.1, forward strand.
CAACACTCTTTTAATAGGAGTCTTCACCAAAAAAGTTGAACCACAAGTCCCACAAGAAAACAGCTTATATAAACCACTCAGAACAGTTTCAAAGTATCTCAAATTGGCACTCAAGATCTCTTTGAAAGCGGCACCTTACCCCGCGGGCACGTGTGAAGTGGCAGGTCAGCTCGCCCTGCTGTCTAATCCCGACAGCTGCTCAGACTTCAGTTGTTTCTGTTTTGGCATCTGGCTTCTTCTCTGTTCTGGTCCCCCTCACCCAGACATCTTGACAAGTCTTCACTTTCTGTTCCTGTTTCCCTCTTTACCCTTGTTTCCCATTCTCCTCCTACTAGTGAGCGTGTGTTTTGGTTACAGCGTCACTGCACCCTGCCCACTTTGTGTAAGAATGGGCCCTCTGTCTCTGCTGCTGTGTTTCCTGCATGGGAAACTACATTCTTGTGGTTGCTTTACTCAACTCACACAAGCACAGGGTGATGTCAGACAGCAAGGGGGGAAGTTATGTAAACTGCATACGAAATGAAATCACGAGACCTTATTAAATGTGTCTTATGAGAACAACTCCTCATGTTAGGATATTAAAAGAAAGGCTTCTCTACATGCACCAATGTGAGAAACCATGCAACACCAGCATTGTTGCAGCATTTTACTTAATAACACTTTATCACAGTAAGAACCACTCCTCCCATCTCAGAGTCCTGTTAAGGGAATAAGAAAGGGGAAATGAAAGCTGTTAAAGGGTGTGTGTTGTGAGCACCACCATGTATAAGAGTCAGATGCAGTTGAGATATGAAAGGGTAAGGTTGTGTGAACTGCACACAAACACACACACATTCTTACTATACCTGTGGCATTATGGTCAGTGCCCTTCCAGCTCAGTCAGGCAAAGGAAAAGAGGATTTTTATTATTAAGTAAGAAAAAAAGTGTTTTGCTGACATTAAAAAGCAGTAGTCTATTTATACTCTTCTTCTGAAAGGAGAAGTTATGAGATAAAGTGCACTGACTCGGATACTGTACACGCACTCTCGATATGATGTGTGCCTGTGAACATGCAATATCTCAGAGTGGTTAGTGTGGGCCTGCATAGTCTCAAAGAGACATTTTCTTTCGTGAGAATCAAACGTTCTTTTTTATAGCGCCTTTTTTATAATAATGAATAAGGAAACATGGTCAGATATACCCTGTTGTTTTGAATTATTCTACTGCAGTTACATACCCTCACCGGACCATCTGACTGGCTGGACATGCAGTGTCTTTTGGTTGCCACGGGGCATGGTTACATGAAAATTGATGAGACGAGCCTCACCATGTCTGCAGGTGTGTCTGAGCCATCTAAGACAAACAACAACCACCTACCCTCACACACACACACACACACACACACACACACACACACACACACACACACACACACACACACATACACACACACACACACACACACACACACACACACACACACACACACACACACACACACACACAGAGGCTGACTGGCAGGGCGTGTAGTTCTCCACAGTGAAGCTATATCACAGCTGCTGTTGAGGCACTACAGGGTCCAGTCACCTGGAGCAAGTGTTGATTAATGACCTCAGTGTAGCGGCACTTCCCTTGATGGAAATCCCTCTTTACAGTAGTTTATATGAAAATGATTTCACTATATTTTCTACTGGCTGCTTTTGATTGTCACTGCAGACGCACCTGAATATAGATTAAACTATACTGCAGGGGTCATTTGAAAATCTTGATTCTGATTCCAAAACACGAGGAGGGATCTGAAAAAGCAGCTGAATATTATGCGCCAATGTGCTTTCCAGGTCTGAGTTTCTTTCTTTCTTACATTATAAGGATCCTATTATTCCTTCCCTTCCCTCTAAGTATAGGTCTACCTTATGTTCAAATGACACTGCAGTGGCCCTTGTATGCATCCCATTTTCTCCAAGGAGACCTTATTCTCAATACATATTTCCTTGTGCTATATAGGGCGTATCTCGCATCTGGTTTATAGAAACCTTACTTTCAGGCAAGCACAGCTATGAGGGAAACCTTGAACAATATATCCCTTTATCCAGCTGGGGTCTGTAGCTGAACAAATTACAGGAAAGACCAGTAAGCTCACGCTGGATCACCGAGCATACAATCATGATAGCAAAGAGGTGACTGTGACATTACCTGTAGCATTAAAGAAAGCCTCATGGGATCACTGGACTGAGTGGGTATAACCAAACGTGGTGCACTCTGTGACTTCTTGAATGTGAGCGCTAATGAAAAGTGACTAAAGGGTTGCTGTAGTGGAATCTGACAAGTGTCCAGAAATAGTCTGCTAATAAATCCCGTCCCCTCGGGGGCAAACCTTAGCAGTGGTTCAGTCCTGTAAAATGACGCTATGAAAACACGGAGTAAAGACTTGATTAGTCTATATAAGGAATTGCCTCTTGCTCTGAAGGAAAAAGCCCTCATTGAAGAGCTGTTAGCTGGCATGTAAACTTAAGGCTTTTACAGGAACACCTAATTGCACTTTTAAGCTATGAGGTCGGTCTGAGCTATTTTTACATTTATTTACGTAATAAACTCAGCATAGTTATCATATGACACAGGCTGTATTTTAGGACTGGACATATTATAAAACATCTCTTTCTTGGTTTGTGAGAACACAACTTTGGTCCATTCTGCTGTATAAATAAATAAAGGGCGTCTCTGTAAGCCTACAGTAAAGGAAATGTTTTCCAAAGTGCTTAAATATGTTCAACAGGGACTTTCTTAGTTCCTCTTTGCTCCCCAGTATATCCATATACAGAATAAGCTATATGAATCACTGTGGGAAAATCACTCAAGCTAGTCAACATGTTGGGTTGCCATGACACTCAGTTGCCAATAATGAGTGTAAAGTTGGCCAAAAAAGATGACTCAATAAGAAACTGCAAAAAGCAGCTGAAGCCCTCTCAGTTGAGAGTTAAAGGTCACATATTATACAAAATCAGCGGGTGGTTGTACACAAATGTGTAGCTACAGGAGCATTTAGGGCTAAGAGATTAAACATTTTACAGGAACACGACACAGCAAGCATGTTCAATTAGAAATGTTCACCCTGCAGTGATGGGAAAAAAATAAAACAACTATTCTTTAAAACACGTCTCAACCGCAATTCATATCAACACGACAGCATTAATCTCCTCACTGTGTCACATTTTCTCGTCTCATTATTATCTCAGTATCCAGTCCCATCTCCCTTAATCAATGTCACCTGTTAACAGAATAGACTGGTGTCTCACTACAGAACACCTCAGGAGAGCATTAGACTGTGCCATGGATATGTCTTTTTACTGACTCAGCTAAGAGATATAGCAAAAAAAACACCCTTTGCTGTTGACCCTCATGTGTCTTTTGTTTATTCAGATATAAAAAAATAGGTTTCCTAATATAAATAAAATGTCTCTCAAGCCAGACTAAATGCATATTCGGTTATCTTTTATTTATAAAATCTAAGAATCCCTTTGTATTTCTGAGATAGGGTTGTCAATTATGCAAAAAAAAACTGAAAATATATGTTATCCTAAATAACAAAAACACTCGGGTTAGTAGAATTTTAAAATAAATCTCAAATAAATCACACTTCCATTCTTCATTTGTGTGTCTTTGATACAGCCAATGACATAAAACAACGTCAAAAGTACGTTGTGCCCTCTGCTTTTTTTAAAGATTATCGCGATTCATTTTTCATCCCACCCATTTACTGTAAATCTTTCCATATTTGCATTCCATTTCACCATCTCGCAATGTATCGGTACATTCGTGCTCCGCATGCTGACCAACAACAAATAAAGCTGTTCTCTTTACTTGCCACTACAGCATTGTTCTCATTCAAACTGTGCATCAATGCGTGTGTGCATAGAATTTACTCTGTAACTCAGTAATAGCAAATGTGGTCCTACTCTCTCACAAACACACACGTACAACACGCTGTGGCTGTGCCCTATGCACAAAATCCCAAATTGTTGAGCTTGTACCCTGCCGTCCCTGTAGGTGATGAGATAAAGCAGAGACTCCGCTGAGCTCGCGCCCCAGGTCACTGCAGCCCTGAGAGACACTTCCATATGTGTGTCAGCTCTCATATCTGAAAGGCTCCTGAGGACTTTTGTGTAGCCTAGTTCAGCTGATGCAGGGGGGGGGGGGGGGGGGGGGGGGGGCACTAAAGAGCGCTCCTGGCACACAGCAAAAATCCAACCCCATTTTCTATTTGGCCTTAAATCATGAATACAAAATGGCAAGGCATTTCGTTGGTTCAGGAAAAAAATTATTGAAGGAAAACTTTGACAACAAAATCCAGAAAGTCCAGCTAAACAGACGTGGTGACTATAAAGAGAGGAGATGGTAGACTTTATGTAAATCAGTGAAGCCAGAGGGTTATTCTGCTGTCTCCAGAGGACATGGAGAGATTGTGGAGGATTTCAACTTGTTTTAAATGTTGATCAATAACATAATTGGTGTTTTTGGAAAAAAGATTTGCACAAAAACAGGATTGTAAATTTCATATTTTCACAATTACTACAAACCATGGTACTGTAGTCTCACTGCACAAGAGTCATGAAGTATATCTTTAGAAAAGTCATTAGAAAAGTAAAAGCTATGTATGTGATAGCAAAGACAATCAACATATATATATATATATATAAAAAAAAACATTTCCTTAGAAAACTCATAATATAGTATGTTACAAAAATGTCAATAAAAACAAGCGGCATATCATTATAAATGTCCTAAAAAAGCCACGGTATAGTTAGTATGTAATCAAAAATGTGTACAAAAGTCATAAAGAATGCATAAAAATAAGTAATAAAAAGAGTGCGTTATTAGAAATGTAATTAATAAAATGTAAAAAAGTAAATTAAAAATAAACAAAGTATGGTTTGTCATAACAAATTCATAAAAACTCATAAACGGAGTTCTAAAAACATTATAATAATAGTATTTGATTTTTGGATCCCAGCTACCACTGACCTCACTGAGTCAGCTCACACCTACATTTAAAGTCCAGCCCATTCAGGAGCTAGAGGCAGTGCGTGGGGAATTTAGTGATTGCTTTAAGGGATGGATAACCCCTGAGCAGAAAGGAAATACTTATTCAGAAGGAAATTGAATCTAAAGTGCAGGGCATAATTGGTGAATCAGCACTAGTTGATAAAAACAAGGAACATTCTCATTAAGCAGCATTGAGACTTCAGAAGCTACATTGATGCGATCATTAACTAATTACAAGTGTTCAATAGTGCTGAAAACCTTAGTGAATGCTTAGATAGATCGTTGCAACAATCTTTTTCACTTGTGATCCTCTAATTAGAACAAACAAACAAAAATATGAAGTTGTGAAGCTCAAACAGAACATGAAGTCTTACCTCACATCCTGCGCTGAACAGTTAAATCTTCCTCTGTGATCTGTGAGGCCCATGGAGCTCTGAGTATCAATACATGTCTGATGAACACCAAGCTGCTCACCGGCCGCTTTCCCAATTAAGCCTTGGTGTTTACAACCCTGTCACAGAGAGACTCTAACTGGGACAACTGGGCTGTGCCTCCCTCTTATTCAGATGCCTGCCAGGGCCTGTTAACTTTCTGGATTCAGTGAGATGTAAAGAGACTCTAGGAGCGCATGGGAGGCTGGGGACGGCTCACAACGCCGCTTTTCATCAGCTTCACCACGTCACTCTGTGCTCAATCCTGTGGAGAGCTGTGGAGGCATTACTGGATGGATGGAGTGAAGAGAGGGGGAGGAAAGGAGAACATATTTTCTGATAATTACGCAGCATGTTCAGCATTTCATTGACTCAGTATAGGCAAAGGGAAAACTAAAAGATTTCTATGTAAATAAAAGTATGTAGCATTAAGTTCTATTTAACTAAAATACATAATTTGTCATGATGTACCTTTGGGTATATCTTTGTCACAATAAAAAAATGTTCACTTTTTATTCCTCATTTGCTAATGGAATACGATTGCAATAATTAGGGAACATTATGTAGATTTAGCAATTTGGCAGACTCAAGAAAAGTCTTCAGGAAAGTTCACACCAGTACTGTTGTAGAGAAACATCATACAGTAAGCTTCAATTAACTAAAATATACAAAAATTGAAATCAATGAAGCTTGATGAAGTGGTTACATGATTGCTGCTAATGTACGCATGCTGTATGAAATTGGTCTTTTGCATTTTGTACACAAATTGACTCTCATTCTAACTAACTACATCATTTTTAACCACAACACATTATTCTGTTGTTAAAATCAGCTTCTCCTCATTGGTTTTCGAGATGAGATCAGATCTAACTTAGCCTACAAAGTTCAAGTCATTTTTGCCACCCAGGCATGTTCAGCTGACAGTGTGGTCGGTGGTTTCGCTCGTTATCGTGGCCTTCCAGCTGTTAGAGATTTAAAAACAGGCACTTGTTAAGATTATGCAATAAATCCTGTCAAATTACATGAAATACATACATGGTTCCAACACATAGAAACAGTTATCATTTTGATAGTATCAGCAGCCCTAACTGGCTCATTAATTGAAACATTGTATTAATCACCTTTCTGGATTAAAAAAACGAGTTCAAGCTACGGGTGAGTGATATTTCACCCCATCTGCTGGTTGGAAAAAAGGACAATACTCCTATACTCAATATGTATTACATGTGTGTACAAAGTCAAACTCTTTACACACACACAGGCAAAAGTTGGAGATGTTTCCATCAAGACTAACTTCCATCCCAGCTGTACAGCGCAGTGTGAACACAGCACTGTGGCAGCAGAGTAATAAACACAGCAGGGTTTGTCGTCTCTTCATTTAATCAGACAGTATAATCATGTTGTGTCTTTTTAATCGTCCAACATCACACATTTTAAACTCAAACTACGGCCCCCTGTTGAGCTCCGTCTTTGGTTAAAGGACAAGTTACACACAGTACGTCTTCAGGGTTTTAGTTTGCAAGGAAAGGGAAAACAAACCTTCCTTCTGAAAGGGAAAAGCAGGGAGAAGTTTCTGAAGCTTCTCGGACAAGTTTCTGTTAAAGTTACACTCTTTATGACGGACAGAGAACATGGCAAACTGTGAGCATTGTTTTCATGACGCAGCTGTTCAGTGTTTTCTTTTGATAAAGGCTGAACATGAGCTTATCTCTCTGACCTTTACCACTATAAAGTGCTGTGTTGTTCATTTATTTGTGTCTAATGTATTCACGAACCCTATGCAGGCTCATTATTTACCAAGTGGATTCTGCTGACCACACATTTGAATGGATAATTAATAGATAATTAGAAGAGGCCGTAATTAAACAATGCATCTCAGAAAACTGCTGAATTGAGAATTATAATGTATATTTTTATCAAATATGTAGCTTCTGTCATGCATTGTGTAGCTGTGCAGTTTTGTTAAACAAAAGTCGTGTGTAACCTACGGAAGCCCATTTCCATCACTGAGAGGACATTTTTGATGACTTACTAAATCATTATGATGACTTTATGTCATTATTGACTAACTGTAATTATAATTAACACTCATTATTTAGAATGATTATCTCAATTAAAATGAGATAATAATTAATTTAATAATTTCTTGACATATTAACTCAAAATAACGACCTAATGGACCTGCTTTCAGCAGTTGGGCTGCCGCATGCACTTGACAGCTCAAACACATACACGTAGTAATTTTGATTCTAAACTGACGGATGTTATTTAGCACATTCTTAGTTAAATCTGAAACTTGACTTAACTCTAAAGCCATGTCCGTCAGCATCATTGCAAAAGCCGACCTTGACTGGCTGCTAAACTGTAAGTCACACCGGAAGCTAACAAAACAAAGCTACCATGATTTATACACAATCTCATTGCGAATGCATAAGCCGCGGTTTAGGACCACAATTGAAGTTCCATTAACAGACAAACCAAACCTCAATGAAAATGGCATCTGCTCTGTCCTTTTGCTGAACATTTTCCCCTGGTCATCCTCATATCACATGAATAATAAAACAAACAGCTTTACTGTTACATTGCTTGCAAGGCAAGGCAGGGCAAGGCAAGTTTATTTATATAGCACTTTTCAACACAAGGCAATTCAAAGTGCTTTACAAAAAACGAAAGACATTAAGAAAATGGCATTTAAAATCAGTCATTAAAAAGAAAAGCTAATAAAATAAACATTAAAAGAAAAAGTACATGGATAAAAGTTACAGTGCATAGTGTAGTAGATATGAATAGTTCAATTAAAAGCAGCGGCAAAAAGAAAAGTCTTCAGCCTGGATTTAAAAGTAGTCAGAGTTGCAGCGGACCTGCAGGTTTCTGGGAGTTTGTTCCAGATATTTGGAGCATAATAACTGAACGCTGCTTCTCCATGTTTAGTTCTGACTCTGGGGACAGAAAGCTGACCAGTCCCTGAAGACCTGAGAGATCTGGATGGTTCATAATTTAGCAGGAGGTCAGAAATGTATTTTGGGTCTAAACCATTCAGTGCTTTATAAACCAGCAGCAGTATTTTGAAATCTATTCTTTGACATACAGGAAGCCAGTGTAAAGACTTCAGAACAGGAGTGATGTGATCAACACACTCTCACTCCATAATCGTCCAGGAGCGACGTTTGGTCAGGGTCCCGTGGCGTGCAGTTGTGACGCTCCTAGGCTCCTTCAGCTTCATAAAGGGACGCAAATAGCTTTCAACTGATTGCAATGTATTCCCATCTGCGGCGGGGTTTGACGCTCATGGAAGCACGCATTCGTTTGTGTCGGCTGCCCTTAAAAGGCAATGTGAGCGTCCATTCCCATTGGATAACGGAGAATTGTACACCTGGAAGTAAGTATTCCCCTTACTGTCGATTGATTTTACAGTGATATCTGCAATACTCATCGACTAAAAAACACCAGATTATCCTTGTTAATTACACAACATTGATTGGTTTAAATTGTGTGCAATGCTTTTGTATTTTCCCCCTTCGATTCGGAGAAACAAATATTTTTTCGGAGTAAAGGATGGCAGAACACTACCCAGAATCCCCAGCTATCGTTTAGGACTACACCATGTGCTCTGTTTGACAAACCCCGTGATTAGTTCTCAAGCTCTGTGATTGGTTGACCTCCAACTGCATTCCATATGAAAAAAAAACGTTTCGTAAAAGATAAAATCATACTTTATTCAGCAGTGCTTGCATTACTCTTTGCACGTCATGGTACCATAGCACCTCCAAGGCGCTAAAAATAAAACTTCAAACATCGCAAAATAAACTGGTCAGACTACTGCTTGACCTTTCATCTAGAACCCACCTCACCTCTGCCCACTTTGACAAACTAGGATGGCTTAGAGTCAGGGCCGCCCCTGGCCAACTTGGGGCCCCAAGCGACATTGTGAGATGAGGCCCCCCCCCCAACCGTAGGCTACTTTGCAAATATAATTCCTGTTTATTATTATTATCAACGGTTACTTTTTTATACAGTGAGGTAAATGGTAAATGTGCATGTATGTCGTTCAGTATGCGTTTACAGGTGAATTTTGCATTTCCTGCCAAATACTAGCCTCAAAAAGATAAAAACATAATTAATGCAAATAAACTACTTCTACTAATAATCATAATCAATTCAATAATATAAATACTATATTGTTTTATTATAATATAGTTGTAATATAGTCCAGACAAAACATGCTTATGACATGCTCAAAAACTGATATTTCTTAAATCTGTATTCTAGTTCCCTCTGTCAGCAATGTATCAACAACTACACACACATTTCTATCAGTGTTTCTCTGTGTTGTGGTTGACATGATGATGACTGTTAGGAGTTAAGGGGAGAGGCTGAGCATCACCATGAAATGTGCAAATTGACATAAAAATGAATAAAAGGGGAACAAATGCTCCATGTTTTTTAGGCTGTAAACTTTAACTGTTATGTAAGCCAAGTAGACAGACAGTTTATCACTCTTCCTCCTGTACATTAGCAGATAAAAGGCATCACATACTTGAATGAATGGTAAATAAAGAATGCTGGAAATAACTGCATCTCCATTAGCCTGTATGCTCTGCAGACGCTGCCTTCTTCATGTCATGAATTGCAGCTGATGTTTTAAGATGGCAATTGGCAATTTGACTTATACAACATTCGTAAGTTGTACATTTGACTCATACAATAACCCACCTTCGAGTGATGCGCAAGTTTCTTCATGTTTTGTTTTTTGCGCCGGACTGAAACTGTCTTTTCACCGACATCTCTTCACCTGCACTAGTGGCCGTATCAAAGCCGTGATTGGTCAGATGTCGATTCATTGCAACGGTGTCGGGTTACAGACGTGCTCCTCTTGTCACCTCTCACTCTCGCGGGGGGGTGCGCGGAGAACTGAGCGGAGAACTGCGCACAGCAGCTGAGGCCCTCTGGGCGGGGCCCCCTGCACAAGGCGGGGCCCCATGCAGCCTGCGTGATTGGCCTGTAGGGAGGGGCGGCCCTGCTTAGAGTAGACGACAGAGTACAGCTACTTGCAATGGGCCTGGTCTACAAGATCCACTACACCTCTATGGTACCCATGTACATGTCAAAATTCTTCCCAAAGGTCAAGGAATACCATGATCATAACACCAGAGGGAGCTCCACAAATCATGTGAAACCCAGATTTGGCACAAAAAAGGGGGAATACACGTTTCGCAATTATGCCACATCAAGGTGGAACGCTCTTCCCACAACTGTAAAGGAAAGTAAAACTATACTTACCTTCAAAACCTCTCTTAAAGAGCACCTTCGGGGGAGAGCATTGCAAAACTGGCCCCGGTAATGGTACAAATCTCAACCTGTCGTACAATGGACAGCTTCCCCCCCCCCCATCTATGTATATACTCGCATTTTAGACTCTGTTACTAACTGTATATCTGTAGACTTGGTATGTCTTAAATGTCCGGTTAGGATGTATTAGAACGAAATCTAAAATGAAAATTGTAAATAAGCAATCTGTATTGTAGCGTTCACAAGGTGAGTCGGAAACAGGCTTCTCGTTATTAGGCTTTAATAACTCTTGTTTGACAACAGATGATCACATGTACATGTACACTTGTGGGTTCAACCTCACACTAACCTAACTCCTACCCCTACACATATATTTATAGCAGTGTCTACGTCACAACTCCCCGCCCTCCCCCGTCCGCTCCCCCAACCACAGGCCCGCACCTCAACCAGGATCACTGTGCAGCTCTATGATTGGCAGAGAAACGGGGGATGCCTGCGTGACACCCTGGACATCCTATGCAGGGTCGCTACACTACCCCCCCACTACAAGGTTCCTCGCCCACGAGGAACAAACAAACACAGCACAACACTATCTACACACTGTACTTTGACTAGGAAGGTCTGGGTGGACTACCATCCCTTCCAGTGAGACCAGGGCGCATTCTTGCCCTCTACAGGAACTGAGGGGTCTCACTATAACTTTTCTACCAAACAAAGTCTCTGAAGCGACCCGGGGGTCGTGTCTGCCTTCTCGGCAGGGGGACTGGGGTCAGGAGGACCGGGGTTGCCGGATCTGGCCCAGGCGGCGAAAAAATGGGGCGACTCTCAGTCCCTGATGTGGGACTGCTGCTCTGTTCGCCGGGGGGCCTGAGTGGGGATGTCAAGGGGACGGCTGTGGGCCCCGATGTTCCTTGGGTCTGTGGGGAAGCGACTCCTCTGTATGGAGCCAACCTGTCTCTGTGGAGCACCACTTTTCTCCCCTTTGGTGGCAGCTGCACCCTGTAGACCACTTCCCCCACCCTCTCCAGTACTCTGCAGGGACCAACCCACTGACTGTCCAGTTTTGGGCAACGGCCTTTCTTTCGTTGTGGGCTGTAGACCCAAACCAGCTCCCCGGCCCGGAAATGATGCCCTCTGGTCCTGGTGTCATAGTTCCGCTTCTGTCCACCTCGTCCAGTCTCAGCTCCATCTCCTTCAGTTCGCCTCCGAGTCTGAACCTCGCAGAGTCCAGGGTCTGCTCCGCCTCTGCCTTCATCGAGGCCTCTCTGTGTTGGGCGTTCTGCTCCATGGTACTCCTCTCCGCTATAGCTACGCTTGCCTGCTTCTGGGACTCATCCAGCTGAGATTTACAGGTATCCAACTCTGCATCTGTCCTTTTCAGGTCTTCTAGTTTTCAAAGTCTCCAGTTGGGATTGTCCTAGCTTATTCTGGAGCTCGTTGTAACCTTGCTGCAGCGCCTTAGCGTCTCTACCCATCTCGCTGATCCTCTCCTGGTACTTGATGCAGTCCCTCTGCATCTGCCGGACCTCCAGCTGCTTCTCCCTCAGCAGCTCCTCCTGCTTACCAGACTCTGCTTCTGCTCTCTCTCTCTGTGCTTGCCTCATGTCCTCCTCCAGCCTGGCGGCCCGGTTGCTCTCGCTCTGTGCCTCAGCCTCCAACTCGGCCCGCTCCCTCGCCAACCGCTCCACCTCTTGCTGCAGCTCGGCCAAGTGCTCCCGGTTGTCCGCCGCCTCCTGCTGGTAGTCTGCGATGCTGCCGTTGAGCTGGGACAGCTGGTTCGTCAGACGCTCCTCCAGGTTGTCCTTCTCGGCTTCCAGGCTCCTGAGCAGCTCTTTGAACTGCGCCTCCCTCTTGGCACCCTCCTCCACCAGGCTCCTTTCACTCTCTTTGCCCTCTTGGAGGCACTTCTCCAGAGAGGCCACAAGTTTCTCCTTCTCTTTACTCTCCTGGAGATCTCGCTCAAGAGAGGCCAGCTCCGCTTTGAGTCTAGCCTACTGTTGCTGCCGCAGTTCCCTCTCTGCCTTGACAGCTGCTTCCATCTTCCTCATTTTCTCCTCTAATAAAACTTGAACACTTTCAGTCATTTCGGTAACCCATACAGGCTTCTCCTCCTCTCTGCAGCTCCTCACAGCCGGTGGTACCGGCCCTCCGTTGCTCCTCGCCGCTACACTCCACACAATCTATCTCTCCACAGCCATCTCCAAGGCCACCTGCAAGGACTGTGGATGCTGCAGCTGTACCCCAACCCTCAAGTCCGCAGGGAGGAGAGCCCTGATGAATTGATCACGTGCCAGCTCACTCTGCACTCCGGGTGGCATGTGTGCATATGCCCGCCGCGTCAGGCTCTCCACGTCGTTAGCCAACGCACGCAGCGTCTCTCCAGACTTCCTACAGCGGTTACTCAATTCGTTCCGGAGGAGCTCTGGCGGGAAACACTGTCCAAACCGCCTCTTCAAAGCCCCCGCTAACGCTTCATAGCTGTGTTGGTCCTCAAGGCTAAGTAGTAGCAGACATGAAAGAGCCTCGTCTGTGAGGCACAAAGCTAGCTGTAGTGCTTTAGTCTCTATTGACCACCCCCCGGCATGTGCAAGTAGTTCAAATTGGGCATGGAAAGCCTCCCAGTCTGCCTTACCCGAGTATTTGGGTGTTTTCACGGACGCGGCGGCTGCTAATGGTTGATGGGCGCCGCCATTGTTGTTTACATCCAGCTTGGAAATGGCGCGAAATGCCGCTGAAGACCGCCAAATTCCCGCGTCTCTAGCCATCTTCACCGCCGACTCTCTCGCCTCCCGTGCACTCCTGAACTCCCCACTCATGTCCTTCGACCACCCGCATGCTCCATCTTCCTCTCCATCACTACTTTCCTGCTTAACTCCCATCTTGCTGAACTTTTCCATCTCCGCTAGCTTACCGGCTAGCTCCGTGACGCAGTTACGAACTCCCGTCAGGATAGACGTCCTCCGTTCGAAAAGTCACTTCTGACACCAATGTAGCATTCACAAGGTGAGTCGGAAACAGGCTTCTCGTTATTAGGCTTTAATAACTCTTGTTTGACAACAGATGATCACAGGTACATGTACACTTGTGGGTTCAACCTCACACTAACCTAACTCCTACCCCTACACATATATTTATAGCAGTGTCTACGTCACAACGACGGGGGGTCCGCTCCCCCAACCACAGGCCCGCACCTCAACCAGCATCACTGTGCAGCTCTATGATTGGCAGAGAGACGGGGGATGCCTGAGTGACACCCTGGACATCCTATGCAGGGTCGCTACAGTATGTAAACAACCACCTGTATGTAAATTGTAAATAAGCCATCTGTATGTCAAATATGTCTTATATGTCTTAAATGATATGATGAATTGGAAATGGGGGACCCTGATGTAAACAAGACGAAAGTCTTTCTCTGGTCTGTATCCCCTTAACAATTGTATGTTTTGAGCTGTACTGTACTGTACCCAATATACAAGCTGTTAATAAACTTTTCAATCAATCAATCAAAGTCATCACATGAATGCATTGTAATAAATGGTTCGGCTGCATTAAATATATTACACATCTGTCGTAGTTCTTTATTTTTATTTATCTACAGAGATCGGGCTCAGAATATACCGGAAACTATTCTTTTACCGTTCAGTTTGAATTTCACAATAAAGTTAGTAATATTTTGTTTTGATATTATTGTTTTTTATTAACTACTAGACCACTGGGTCATGTTAAGACCATCTTTTCGGTGTTGCTGTGGGTTTTTTTGATCGCTGTTGTGTTACAAATATCAAAACAATAACTAAATATATCCGTCGTAAACTAAACCAGAAACAGCAGTATATTTTATTTTGTTAACACTGTAAACTTGACATCTTTTTAACCCGAACCACCTACTGGTTAAAGCACGTTATTACACGTTTAGAGTAATGCAATGCAGGTAGATTGCATTGCTTTTTAATGACTGTTTAAAATGCCTTTTTCTTAATGTCTTTTATTATTATTAACTACTTGTTACTTGTTGCTAGGGACGCTGCTATCGATATTATTTCTGTTATGTTGTGTAACTGTTTAATGGTGTTATCTTTATTGCTACCCCCTTCCCCACAGCGCAAACGTATTAGTTTAACAAAATCTAAAATGGTGACATAGATAGCCTACGTTATTTTCCCCTGTGCAATTCTCCATTTACTCAACAAGAACACATAATTATCCTTGTGTTTATTTATTTGTTTGATTAATAAACACAAGTTGGAGTCCGTCAGGACCGAGGGTCGGAGCAGCTCATTTGCTTTAGAGAATATTACACCGGGAAGTAAAGTATTCTCTCCGCTTCGCTTGACGAACCCCGTGATAGTCCTCAAGCTCTGTGATTGGAGAGTGTGCTCCGAGGGTTACGCTGAGCGTCGAACAGCACTTGAAATGGGATGGAACCACGGCAGACTGTCCAAAACTGGATTTGAACGGGTCCACCGCGTCCCCTCCTCCCCCACCCCGTCCCCAGAACTACACATGCTGGCTATTGTGTTTCGCAACATGTTCTCTATCTATGGCACGTCTCTACTGAAAAACCCTGAGGAATTATCACTGCACCCGCCTGAGGAATGTTCTATGAGACACATGGAGGAGTCTCCACTGCCCCCCCCTGTCAACGCCTTTGAGGATACTCTTCATTCATCCCCCAGCTCTCTATACTCTCCGCTCACCCTTTCACCCTCGCCCACCCCCCTGGAGTTCGATGACCGCATGAAGGCGACACGCAGGGCTGGCACCGATTCCTTCCTGGAGTTCAATATGGAAGCAAACAAGAGACAGAAGTATTTGAATTTTATTAGACACCGAATTTATAGCATTGAAAATAATTACTTTGAAAATCATGTATCTGAATGTTTTTGCTCCGAATTTACCTATGTGAAATAAAAATGTAAAAATTCAAGTGAAAAAAATTCGAATGTTCAAATTCAGATCCCAAAAATTCGACGTCAAAAAATTCGATGTCAAAAAATTCGGTGTATAAAATTCAATGTCCAAAATTGCGATGCAGCATCATCCGGGCTACTCAGACAGGATAAGCAATCGAGCCCTAATGCAATCAAACTGACTTGGCCTATCAGAGCACGGCTTTGTCAGTCATGTGATCACAACAACCCGGGAGAAAAATGACGGAGAACAGCGGGGCTCGCCGCTCGGGTAAGCAGTCAGTTTGTGCTCTTTATCTTACAAGCAGTGAGGGCTCGACAGCATTTGTATCTTACATTAGCTAAATGAGTGAAGTAGCCTTGTGCCTTGCTGTTAGCAAGCTCCGTAGTTATCATTAACTGAAGTGAATCACAACGTTACCGTGTCCTTTTGTGTGTGTGGGGGGGGGGGGACGGTTTGCAAAGTAACGTAACGATCACTTCGGTTAGATAAGTCAAGTAGACCATGCTACACTATACGAAATACTCTCTTACAAAAGCCCTGCATTTAAACATGTTAATGTTACTTTAGTAAAAGTATGCTAGTATAATTAGGAAAGTGTTGTTAGAGTATTTAAAGTAGACACAAGTTATACTATTATATTATATCATTTGATTTATTGTTATTACCGATGCACGAGTTGACTTAACTGTGTGTAGTTGGAGCTCATTTTGAACAATGAGCTAACTAATTATTACTTTCATAATGGTGTAATGTGCCGACTATTTTCTACATTAATAGATGAAGGTCTGGTTTGTTCAAAGTCTCAAACTAGTAGGACCAGAGCCCGAGAGACTCTAGGGCTCTGAGTAGGACATGCTGTCATAATTACCCAGAGTCCGAAGTGACACCTTTACAATGTTAAAGCTGTTAGTTAAATGTAGTGACGTAAAAACTAAAGTATTCAAGATAGTGTAGTGAAAAAGAGATAATGTTTTTTTTTTAAATGTTACCAAAACAAAATCTCTTGTTTTGGACTGACAGTAATGATTCAAGAAATAGTAGATAAATAAATACACACACATCAATGTGTTGTGGATGTAACACAACACATGGTGCTCTTACCTGTGATGCCTCCTCCAAACATTATAACCAGACAGTATCATTCAAACTATAAGTAACAGTTCTAGCTACTTGACTTCAGACAAACAATTCAAAAGACAAAATCAACACAATTTATTGAAAGACCAATCTTTATTTCTCTCCTTTTGTTTGTGTTATTAAACCCTGTCAATCTAAAAAACTGAGCAACTCAACAGTTAACTTTATATTTCTTATTGTCCAAAGCATCTATTACACTATTTGTTCCCCTCTCATATTCACAGGATGGATGATTAGAGACTTTGGGGGAGACCTCAGCTTTATGAACGTCCTGTCTGTTGCTTTGACCGGAGAGGGCTGAGGGTCTTTCCCTGCGAGGAGTCCTCCTCGCAGGGAAAGACCCTGCAGACCTGATGGAGGAGGACCTGCACCAGCTGCACCTACAGAACTTAGCCCATGCTGGGCATAGCTGTTACCACCTGCACAGGCCTAGCCTGTCAATTAACAGATTAACATTGAGTGTAACTTATGTATATTATTTCGTTTTTATTTAAAAAAAAAATGGTGATGGTTCATGCTTGATAACTTTTAGTTCACATTTCAATAAATTGTATTTGCACTCCTTTTGTCCGTTATTCTTACTGAAAATGTTAGATTACACATTCACATCTGACTGAAGATTGGTACCATTTATTTATGACGTTCCAAACTCGGCGGCACAAGGCACAAGTGATGTGAAGCTCATAAAGTGAGGCAAATGCATTTGATCAGCTGACTTTTTTTTTGCCAAACTTTATAGGCCTGACAATCACACTGTCTCTGAGGTGCAACGTAAAACACAAAACAACACAAATGAAGTTCCTGTTAGACTACAAAACTATTCAGTGTGCAGGTCTTTGTGTTACAATACAAGTGTCTCTTAGTGTCCTGTACTGCTCTTAAATCTCATAACATCAGCTTCTCCTTTCCCTCTTGGATGTTCTTCTGGACCCTCAGAGAAAGAGAACATGGTGAAGCAGTCCTGTCTCTCAGGCATGTCCTTTCCTAACAGAAATATCAAAAAACATATTATTGCAGAGCAAGTGTGTTATTAAAGATAGAGGTGTGTTTGTTTGTTCATAAATATAATGATTTTTTTATTTGAATGTGTTTTTTAAATCCAACAGTGTACTGCAAAGATAATCAGATTATGAATAAACCGTTCTAAATTCATCAACATTGAAATAAATGTATTATTAAAATAATATTTAACTGTTATCAAAACTTAGTGCAACTGTTGAAGCTTGCTCTGTCCGGTTGTCTCACTGAAAGACAAAGGGTGGCAGTTCTCACTATGTGATGTTGCTTGGTAAAATGTAAATGTAACCTTTTGCAAAGAAAGTCCACTCAACATCACTGATGTGTAGGTGATCTAGTATTCAGTCATGTTAATGGCATGTATATCAGTCTATTGGAGTCATTACTTTATGCATTCTTTGTAAAGTATGAAAAAGGTGTACCTTGGAATCCGTGCTGAAGTTCTCTGCTGCTAGGAGTCCAGATATGTCTCTCCTCCTCTGGTCCAGCCTGTCTGGATCACCTTGAGGACACTTTGAACAAACAGATGTAAAGTTACATGCATGGGTTACAGACTTCTTTCCATGCAAACAACTTTTTATCTTCTTTTAAAACAGGTCATAATCTTATTGTTATACTTCAGAAATGGCTGGATATCACAGTCCTTATACTGTATCAGTTTGAGTATTATTGTGTAGGTCCTTTTTATTTTACTGTTACTTTGGATGAGGTTTTCATGAGTCAGTCAAATTAATTTGTTTTCAAATGCCATATTCATATGCATCACACACGTAAGGGTAACACACAAACCTATTGAACAAATGCAATGCAATGGATAAGCTTAATTTCCACTGAAGTCACAGATAACGTCATATATCATATTTAAACAAATAATTTCCTTGTCACTAAAGCATTGACTACGCTATTCATCGTCCTTAAATGCAGGAATTAAGTTACATGTTCTGTTCTACAGCCACGATAAGGTTGTTTCTCAAGTGTGATGATAATACAATTAAAAGAGGCATTGGTAATAATATTAAAAACAACACTGTTTGGGTCGTTCGTCGGATAGGCGGTTAGCTGCAATAAATAACTCCAGTTCAACAAACCATATTACAATATCTAAGGGAGCGTTATTTCTGGACCATCTTGAAATGTGACGTTCATATTTTAAAGATACACATATTTCATTGTGAGGTTGATTTAATATACACTAAGCCTCTCTTCAACAATACGTTGACGTTAGCTAGTCTATTTTATGCTATAGTAGAGCATAGCGAATTTAAATGAACCTTAACAATGCATACAGTAACCTAAATAGCAAACTAACTATCTAACGTACAAGGATGACCTTATTTTAGCAACCTCGCACAGAAGCCTTTTGGTAGACAGTAGCATCCCACTTAATGTTTTACACTCTTGGATGCTACGCATAGCATCGTTAGCACAGATGGAGCTACGATTGCTCAAATGCTACCCCAACTCTAAACATTCATTAACGTTAGCTTAATAAAAACACCAGTAACATAACATAAAGTACGCAGGGTTGACTTACCGAAGAAACTGCATTAATGGACGGTCTGTTTCAACCGCAGATAAATCCTATATTTGCATGACGAATAGTCCACCAGGAGCCAACACAACAAACACGGCCGAGTTCAAGTAGTGTTCTCCTCATGAGCTGAGCCGCTGTAGCATCACGGAGCTAACGGAGCTAGCAGAGAGGAGCTAGGAGCAGCAGTCCCGTTGTCATGAAGGGGGAATCTAACTATATACAGAATATGTTTTTGTAGATCCAGGCTAGAAACATGTTCATTTTCTGATGTTAAGTTGGACATTTTAACAAAGGGTCTACGGGAATTGCTCCCATCTGCATCCATCGCCTACAGTTTGCAGCATTGGGCTTCACCGCACTGTCCCGGGGTTTGCCGCTTGGCTCTGATAGGCCAGAAGTCGGTTTGATTGCATTAGGGCTCGATTGCTTATCCTGTCTGAGTAGCCCGGATGAGGCTGCATCGCAATTTTTGACGTCGAATTTTACACACCGAATTTTTTTACATCGAATTTTAAACACCGAAATATTTGACGTCGAATTTTTTTTACTTGAATTTTTGGGATCTGAATTTGAACATTCGAATTTTTTTAATTTGAATTTTTACAATTTTATTTCACATAGATAAATTCGGAGCAAAAAAAATTCAGATTCATGATTTTCAAAGTAATTATTTTCAATGCTATAAATTCGGTGTCTAATAAAATTCAAATACTTCTGTCTCTTGTTTGCTTCCATAGTTCAATAACCAAACTAAGGCGAACGCAGGGCTGGCAGCATGTCCTTTACCCCCGCTCCTCAACGACGCACACCAAAATCACTGAAGCAGAGACGCGCACCATCTCCCCCGTCGTCATCAAGAAAGCATCTGCAGTCTCCGAAGCCTGATAAGGATGTGTGTGTACAAAATGCAACAAACTCTTACTGATATGTGCTGGGTCCAGGCTCAAGGGCGTATGGCACTCTCAACTCTTTCCAGGACATGCCGGGGCCCTGCCTGCCTATAGCTTTGCCGATATCTGTGTTGATAGGTAATAGATTAAGAGCGGTGAATCATCTTAGATACAGGAAGCGCTCAAACGTTTGTGTGAGTTTATCTAATTTAGCAGTGATTCCATGTCAGCCACAGCTTGTTACAAAAAACATGACTGATAGTGTGTTTAACAAACTTAAACTAGCTTTATTAAATGTCAGGTCTTTGGCAGGAAAAACATTTGTAATCAATGATTTTATCACTGAGCACAATCTCGATTTTATGTTTTTAACAGAAACTTGGATTGAACAAAATAACAGTGCAGCTGTTCTTATCGAATCAACCCCTCCCAACTTTAGTTTTATGAGTCAGGAAATAATGCATAAGAAAGGGGGTGGAGTTGCTATTCTGTTCAATGATTCCCTTCAATACAGGAAGACATCTTATGGGAACTTTGATTCTTTTGAATATGTGGCCCTTCAGCTGAAATGCTCCTCTCGAGCTCTGTTCCTAAATATCTATAGACCACCCAAATACTGTGCAAGCTTTTTTGATGACTTTACTGAACTGCTGTCTATAGTGTGTATTGACTTTGACCGTCTAGTCATTGTTGGTGATTTTAACATCCATGTTGACAACCCCCAGGACAGAGGGGCAAAATAACTGTTTTGTGTTCTTGATAGCTATGGACTGACTCAGCATGTGACGGAGCCCACGCACAATAAGGGGCACACTCTGGACTTAATTATCTCAAAGGGTCTGAATATCTCTAAGGTTGTGGTGACTGATGTTGCACTCTCTGACCATTCCTGTGTTTTCTTTGAGAGCTCTATTTCTGTTCACAAAAATGTTCAAAAAGAGGTAACCACAAAGCGATATTTAACTGAAAATACTAGGGAAATGTTTACTCAGAATTTTTCTTCCACACTTGCCCCTGCTAACATCTCAGTAAATGAGCTCGTAGATCATTTTAATTCAAAAATTAAAAATGTTATAGATGCCATTGCTCCAACTAAGGTAAAGGCCATGCCCGTGAGAGCAGAAAAAAGACAGTGTCGAAAAGCTGAACGTAGGTGGCGAAAAACAAATCTCCAGGTTCACTTCGAAATCTATAAAGAGAGACTTGGCCTTTATAATTTGGAATTGAAAAACGCACGACAATCGTTCTTCTCTGACATCATTACCAAAAACAAAAACAACCGTCGACAGACTGACTAACCCCCCAGTGTCAGTAGCCTCTGAATTTCTATCCACCAGGGCGTGCAATGATTTTGCCTCCTTTTTCACTGACAAAATTCAGAAAATCAGACAAGCAGTCAGTGCCTCTGCATCAGGTACAGCAAATGTGTTGTCTCTGTGTCCACTTAACATCAATTCAAACACCATGACACAATTCCATCAGATTAATGATAAAAACCTAGAGGACATTATACAACTTCTGAAATCCTCCTCCTGCTGCCTTGATATTATTCCAACAGGATTTTTCAAAGATGTTTTGCCTTGCATGGCCTCAGATCTACTTCATATTGTAAACAAATCTCTTCACTCAGGTATTTTTCCACAGGCCCTGAAAACTGCAGTCATTAAACCGCTCTTAAAAAAGAATAATCTAGATGCTACACTACAGTAATGAACAATTACAGGCCCATATCAAACCTCCCATTTCTAGGTAAAATCATTGAAAAAGTTGTTTTCAACAGTTGAGTAATTTCTTGCATTTAAATAACTGTTTCGATGTGTTCCAGTCAGGCTTTCGTCCAAACCATAGCACTGAGACTGCTCTTGTAAAGGTCTTTAATTAATGACATCCACTTAAACACAGACAGTGGCAGAACTTCAGTGTTAGTATTATTAGATCTCAGTGCTGCGTTTGACACTGTTGACCACAGCATATTACTAGACCGACTGGAAAACTGGGTGGGACTTTCGGAAACAGTTCTAAATTGGTTTGAATCCTATTTAAAGGACAGAAACAACTTTGTTTCTATAGGTAAATACACATCTGAGTTGACAAATATGACATGTGGGGTTCCTCAAGGCTCCATCTTGGGGCCTCTTCTTTTTAACATCTACATGCTACCACTGGCTCAGATAATGAAAAACAACAAAATAAGTTACTATAGCTATGCAGATGACACACACATTTACGTAACAATTTCACCAGGAGACTATGCTCCAATTCAAACACTGAGTAAGTGCATTGAACAAATCAATGACTGGATGTGTCAGAACGTTCTCCAATTAAACAAAGATAAAACTGAGGTAATGGTTTTTGGAGCGAAGGCAGAACGTATAAAAGTTAGCGCTGAGCTTCAGTCTGCAATGTTCAAAACAACAGATAAAGCCAGAAATCTAGGTGTAGTCATGGACTCTGACCTGAGTTTCAACAGTCACATTAAAACAGTTACTAAATCAGCCTACTATCACCTAAAGAATATATCTAGGATTAAAAGACTAATGTCACAGCAGGATTTGGAAAAACTTGTCCATGCTTTTATCTTCAGTAGACTCGACTACTGCAATGGTGTCTTCACAGGTCTCACTAAAAAATCTATTAGAAAGCTGCAGCTGATTCAGAACGCCGCTGCTCGAGTCCTCACTAACACTAAGAAAGTGGATCACATCACTCCTGTTCTGAAGTCTTTACACTGGCTTCCTGTGTGTCAAAGAATATATTTCAAAATACTGCTGCTGGTTTATAAAGCACTGAATGGTTTAGGCCCAAAATACATTTCTGACCTCCTGCTAAATTATGAACCATCCAGATCTCTCAGGTCTTCAGGGACTGGTCAGCTTTCTGTCCCCAGAGTCAGAACTAAACATGGTAAAGCAGCATTCAGTTATTATGCTCCAAATATCTGGAACAAACTCCCAGAAACCTGCAGGTCCGCTGCAACTCTGACTACTTTTAAATCCAGGCTGAAGACTTTTCTTTTTGTCGCTGCTTTTAATTGAACTATTCATATCTTAGACTGCACTGTAACTTTTATCACTGTAACTTTTATCCATGTATTTTTTCTTTTAATGTTTATTTTATTAGCTTTTCTTTTTAATGACTGATTTTAAATGCCATTTTCTTAATGTCTTTCATTTTTTGTAAAGCACTTTGAATTGCCTTGTGTTGAAAAGTGCTATATAAATAAACTTGCCTTGCCTTGCCTTGCCTTACTGGGAGTTGTAGTTTTAAAAGACGTTTTCGTATTTCCCATAATAAGAAGTTGCCAGTATTAAACTGTGTACATCCCTGGAGGTTTAGGGGATAGGAAACACTCAAATTTAAAACATATAATTAATAAATGGGTGAAAATTGCTTGTGCCCATAATGGGCAGCATTAATATATATACCCACATGCCAGCTAAGGTCAGAAGAGCTTTATTTAACAGCTGGTCTTATGTTTGTGACCCCTCCTGTTGTCAATTGATAACATTACATTACAGTACATTACATGAATTGATAAGCCTGAAACATGCACTTGTCAAGGTTCAGAGGCAAATGTTGCAAATATGGCAGTAGCCATCGATCAGCTTAAGATAAGATATACTTTATTGATCCCAAGTTGGAAACATTTGTGTTACCTCAGCATGTGTAACAGTTGTAAATATGCAGTGGTGTTTATTTGTAAATCATTTAGTATAATCACACAAATTCTGTGTTTTATATTTAACAATTCTGTGTTCTTTATTTATTGATTGTTCAATACCTGACAAGGCCGGAGATGAAATATCTACATACATCTTATAAGAGTATAATACATATGTATAATATCAGTTAAAATAAGTGCTTCAACATAGTTAACATTTCTGGAGGTATGCACATTGATAGATGTATTGTAATGCACTATTGAGGAACCTGCGACCCAAGTTTTTCATTCAATGCATAACTACACCGTTTGTGAATATGATTATGTCAATAAACCTTAGAAAATCTTGAAATCTTGAAAGGGATGTGCAAAATAGTCTTTAATTAACTATTAGTAGAGAATAACGAGTAATGAATATACTTTATAGAGATCCTATTAATATCTAATAATGAAAAATAATGAAATTCAATAACATGCTTTAACCACTAGGTGTCCCTTTATATCAGCTGTGCACCTTTATGGTGTAAATACAGCCTATCTACCAATTGGATCAAATATAAAAGTCAGCCGAATTAGTGTTGATACTGCAAGGAGACGTATTGTGTGAAAATAAATGTAAGATGTTGTTTAATGGCTGATATATTTATGAACCACGTCACGTTTTCAGTGTTGGCGGCAGTTCCTCATGTTTGTCTAGAAGTCTTCTCATCAGGGCTCTATAAATAGAGAATTACGGCAGATATGTAATATTTAATGCAGCCGAACCGTGTATTACAATACCGTTATGTGATGACTTTCAAAGAGAAAAGCAAGCACACTCGGAATAAAGTATTATTTAAAAAAATAAATGTTTTCGGTCTGTTTCCGGTATTTGTTAATGACGATGTGCTGTGAGATGTTAGACTGGAATTGCACAGGGGAAAATAACGTATATATTTAGATGCGGATTTTGTTAAACTAATACGTTTGTGCTGTGGAGTGGACCAACACTATACATTGACGGGGAAGGGGGTATCAATAAAGATAACACCATTAAACAGTTACACAACATAACAGAAATAATATCGATAGCAGCGTGCCTAGCAACCACCTTGGTAACAATGAAAACGTTCTATGGACGCAATTTCCTGAAGTAATCTTCGTAATAACTAGCAAACGAAAGATCATGTACATCAACTGCACACATAATCCGAAATAACAACTCATATTTCTCGCATCAAATGACATCAAAACGCATTTTAATGGCCAAACTAACTTTAAAATAGGCATTTTCCATCGAGAATAAAACGAAGTTCGGCCATGTTTATTTTTTCTGCAGGGAGAAATTTGAAGATCACGTGACATTCACGCCAGCCATTGGAATCATAGACTGTATATATTGGAATGGAATGGAATGGATTGGAATGAATGGTGAAAAAAAACGGGGTTTGTCAAACAGAGCAATTTAAACCAACCAATGTTGTGTAATTAACAAGGATAATCTGGTGTTTTTTAGTCGATGAGTAGTGCAAATATCACTGTAAAATCAATCGACAGTAAGGGGAATACTTACTTCCGGGTGTACAATTCTCCGTTATCACAATGGGAATGGACGCTCACATTGCCTTTAAGGGCAGCCGACACAAACGAATGCCGTGCTTCCATGAGCGTCAGATCCCGCCGCAGATGGGAATACATTGCAATCAGTTGAAAGCTATTTGCGTCCCTTTATGAAGCTGAAGGAGCATATGAGCGTCACCGCACGGGACCCTGACCAAACGTCGCTCCTGGACGATTATGGATGTGATCCACTTTCTTAGTGTTAGTGAGGACTCGAGCAGCGGCGTTCTGAATCAGCTGCAGCTTTCTAATAGATTTTTTAGTGAGACCTGTAAATGCAGGCAATTCGTGTGCTTTTCCCTCGCCAGGAGCCAGCTCGGGGTGAGGCTTTGGAGGATTTTGGCCGTCTGTATGTCACCGTAGGACGGGGGTGCATGCAAATGAACGGCGCACATTTGACAACATGCTCTTTTTCAGCAGGTGAGTGAGGTGTAGCCTATGTGAACAGTATTATTGAAATTGGCCAAAATCATACATATATAAATTGACATTAGAGAGTAGGCCTACTAAGGGAAAAGTGCTATTATTAGCAGATTCAACAACCCCCTTATGTGCATTTACTTAGTAGGCCTACTTCAAGATAACATTACTGATAATGTCTTCTCTGCTTCAAACGCCAACACACTGCGCTATTCCTAAAGGTCCTTTGCAACTGTTATAACACCATGTATTCATTTAAATTGTCTTTTTAATGTAAATTATCTAATTAGAAAAGCGTGATGGAAAAGATAACTCCAGCATAACTATCCCCAGAGCGGTCAAACACACTGCTGACCCTGTAGGGGAGACTCTATAATTAAAGAAACACGTTATCTGCACCCATCAGTGTCCATCTTGCTTCATGAGCAGGAAATACAGTCTTATGGGCTGAAAAAGGAAAGATTCATAGCATTATGTCATAGCATTGTTTATACTAAGAACTCTTATAGTATGCCATAAACTGAAAACAGCTATCCTAACAATTGTTAAAAGAATATAATCCACCTAGCAGCACCTCTAAAGCTCAATAATGACCATATCTTTGTCAGGCGTAGCAGCTTCCTGGAGTCTCTTTTAGTTAACTGTCAACTTCGCTGTCACAAAATGACTTTAAAAATACTTTTCATTAATTAAAGTCAGCTTTCTGTAATTCTGACAGTCTAACCGCCTTAAATTGGGCTCTTTTCCACAGATCGCTCTCTACAGTCACTTATTTTAAGATGAGAAAAGAACAAATGTTTGTCCAATATGTTGTCTTATGAAGTGTTTTGATGTCTCGGTGTGTGGGATACATTGAAAGTCCTGGCACCAACTGGCAGACCTTCATGACTCCACTTTCACTGCTCTCTTGTAAGTGCTGCTGGCCTGACTTCAGTGTTTAACGGCATCCAATTAGAGGTGAAGATACTTTGAAAGGTTAATGACATGGAGTCAGTTGGCTCTTGCTATGTACTTCATTATTTCATGGGAGTAAAAAGGGGAGCAGTTGCAGTCATCACAGCTCTACTTTTATATACAACTTTAAACAGACCCAGGCTTTGTTCATGCTAAGATGTTCTACATGGAGGGCCTCGTAACAGTTCAACACACGTCTAACATACAACAGCCTGAAGTGAACACACACACACACATCTAACATACAACAACATTAAGTGAACACACACACATCTAACATACAACAGCATGAAGTGAACACACACACACACACACATCTAACATACAACAACATGAAGTGAACACACACATCTTACGTACAACAGCATGAAGTGAACACACACACCAAAAAAGAAACAAATTACACTGTATCAGACTATTTGAATATTTTATTAATATGTAGAAAATGTATTAAAAAAGGAACTATATAGTACATGTTTAAGTCAAACTAGAGCTACATTTGACAGTAATCCTTAGTTTCAGCATATATAAGCTTCTCAACAGTCAACAACGCATTTTCAACATTTACATTTCATGGCAAGATTTCAAATGAATGCAGTTTGAGTTTCTGGCTCATATTGGAAACGTCAACAAACGTGGTGTTTTGATCATTTAATTTAAAAACCTTTTAAAGCAAACCCAAATATCACATTTTCTTTTTGATATCTTAGAGGATCATTTGTCATTATTAGATTAAATCGTTTTTCACAATGTTGCATCAGTAACAGAGACATTGGAAAATAAGTTAAATAAATAAGGGGAACATGTTTCCTGTTCCGTAGGAGGCTCAGTATAAATACATAGTAATACAGTGTGATACTCAGTTTTATGTTTAAATAACGGAGAAGGTTATCTATTTTCAAACCCTCCATTTAAAAAATAATAATACTGTAGTTGGCTTGAAATGAGTAAACCAAATGATTTGGTCTTAATGTTAGACGGACTGTTATCATCATCATATCAAGAAAATATTCAAGCTCTTTAGTCTACGGAATTTCAAGCATGTTTTTTTTTTTTCATTACACAAGGGTTGCATTTGCTCAATTTCAATAGTTTTGTTTTCCTCAAAGCTTCATAAATAATTAACTTGAAATGAAAGACGGGACAGAAGCTTGTTTTAAGCAAGACAACGTGACTTCTTTTTTCTCATTGATTGACAAACATGGTTAAATTGATTGAATGATTGGAAACATTTGAAAACAAACAATATTATAGCATATCAGCATTCCTCTATTTAAGAGCACCTTATATTTTGCCATGAGTAAAATCCCTCACAATACTAATAACATTCAGTTCCTTTTCTGCAAAGCTTCGTGACCTTTTGTTCAAAAATGCACTGAGGCAAACTTAATCTAAGTAGTTAATGAAATAAGTACACGGAGAATTCCCTACGCTACTATAAATCACAGAAAGAGATGGAGTGCATGAGAGGCTCTGAGACAGTCACTTTGACACAGGGACATAAATCAGACTGGGAAAGGTCACATGTTGAAACAGTTTGTTAAAATTATATGTTAGGTTATGCTGGTTTTTATTTTACCCTTGAAGGGCAATTTGACTGTTTTCCACAACAGTTTGGAGGCCTGATAAATCTATATTATGTTATCAACATATCTTACTTTACAAACTATTTCAATGGCGCCTTTTACCCAGTTCAGCAAAGAAACTACAGACACAAACATATTGCTATGACATTTGTTATTTACCATCAGGCTCTTGATTGCATCCAGTCAACATGCATTGGTCTCCATCTGCCCTCGAACACAACAACGGTTAAAAATATAACGGTTAAAGGAGAAATGTTTCTGAATTAGTTTGCATCTAAAGGGGAACACATCAAAAGTCACATTATCTTCATCTCTATATCTACATGAGTATATTAGTAGTTTATAGAGGGGAGAGTCACCATTGTTTTCAAGTCTAATGAAGAAAAAAAAAAACACAAATTAAAATGTACAGTCGTATAATACAAGCCAGATTTCCTGGTTTGCTCAAAACAAAAAAGAAATAAAGAAACTGACAGGAGTACATAAGAATGAGATCTCCAGCTGGAAATATTGAATCTGAGACAAAATGTTGCTTGCAGGGATGGTAGAATTCGTTTTCAATCGATTCAATTGTAGAATAAAAACATTTATTTATGGATAGTTTGATGCCAGAGAGGAGATTTAGCCATTTATTTGATTTGACTTCAAACTCCTCAGAGATCATTTCCCCTCCAACAGAGGAGGCGGGAAACTAAAACAAGTTCTGTTTCCAAAAAACCGCAGTCAACTAAGCTCACTGGCACTGAACGCTGTGTGCGACAGTGTGAACGCTGAATGAAAAACAAAATGCTCGGTGGGCATGCTGCAGATTATGCCCGCTAAAAGAAACATTCTCTGCCATGTTTGCTGATGTTATTGTTTCACCGGGGACCTTCAATAGCGAGCTAGTTAAGAACCGCAGAGAAGAAAGAGTTGGCTCCTCTCCACCCTCTGTGCTGCCTCCTTTGTCGGGTTCATTTCAGTGTACAGTGGGGGAGAGGCCGGGCGAAAAACCCGCACTATGCCCACCCTGACTTTCTTCTGCATAGAATTTAATGTTCACATTGCATAAACGCACAACGCCAGGGGACACGATTACCATAAAAGTCCCTGAAAAGTGAGAATCTATTAATGCAGGAAAATGCTGCTTCAGTGACTTTGGTGACAAAACTGACTGGCATCTTTCCAAGCTGCGGGTTGAAGCTCTATTGTGCAGATCTTTGGTTACACCTCTCTGCAAGCAATCACTGCGCATACAGAAGGGGGGGGGGGGGGCGCAGATATTAAACGTTTGTTGTTTGGAAATAAATTCCAGGAAATAATATTTGAAAAGTCCACGGACGATTGAAGAAATCATTTAGCTGAACGGACAAGAATAGCTTTGCTCTGTTCCCACTCGTAGTGCACATACTGTCTCAGTGTGGCTACCAAAAATAATAAAGACTTTCTTTCTGCTTTAATAATGAACACAAATGATACCGTGGTAACAGTAACACAGAGGAATATGATAAATAAAACAGGTGGTAATGAAGCTGTTGCTGGTGCACGGCTTTGTGAACGAGGAGTCTGGAGGTTTTGTTTTTTAAAGTTAATTTAATCTCTTATGTCCTTTATTTGTAATTACATTAACTTAATATAGGCTCCAATACCAAGGCATCAAATCATACTAAATAGATGGATTTTGCCACAATATTAGTTATAAAAATATATTTATCTTACAGTTAAGGGTTTTAAGGGCATATACATTATGTTTCTTTTGTTAAAAGTGTTATTATTTCGGTTAAAATAACATTAGCTCTTGCAGTCTTGAGGGCATTTCTGAGCACATTTCTATCCCAGGGAAAGGCAAATCACAGCATTAAAGGAAACAAAAAAGCTTCTTGGTTTGCCTTTCCATTTTTTTTTTACAGCAAATTCGAACCATTGTCATTCAAAGTGTTTAATAAATTACATACAGCGTCTTCTTTCATCTGAGTAGAAGTACAGCAGTGAGCGACGGCTAAAGAGAGATAAACGGAGCTCGGTCATTGTTTCGTTATCTGCTATGTCGTGTTCTCATCGATGGTTAGAAACAGTTTCTGCATGTTAGTTATACATTATTAATAATGGGGTTTTATTATTTTACAACAGAAGATGAATCAAATATTAGTATATTTTTGTCATAACCCTTTCTTTTTCTTTGCAGCCTCACTAAAAGGCGTTACAACGCTCATCAGTGAGACACACAGATAGCAGAAACTCATCAGTGAACAGCCTCCGACCTGCGTTTATCTGTGACTCTGGGCCGGGTGGGGCTTTGTTTACAATCCAGGGGCGGACCGCCTCCTCTTGCTGCTGATGCTGCGGAAGTTGAACGGCCTCATCTTCATCTCCACGGCAGGAATAGAGAACTCATGGCCTTTCCAGTGGTACCAGTTAATGCCCTGGAAGAGTGACAAGAGGGGTTTCAGAAGCAGAGTCAATCAACAGGGTGTTTAAAGGTCCCCTATTATACTCTTTTTCATCAATATATTATAGTTCTCAGTTATATACAAAACATGTCTCTGAAGTGTCTGGCTCGAAATAGCAAACAGACCATTGTAGCATCCCATAAACCCCTCTGTTTCAGCCCTGTTTCAAAAGTGCTGATTCTCTGGGATATTTGGTTAAAAAGAACACAATGGTGCTTTAGGAGGAGATTCAGGTGATAAGGTGGGGGGTGGGGGGTGGGGTTGGTGATTGGCTAATGGTTACACAAGCCAAAAAATCGTTATGACATCATAAAGTGGCCAAAATCTGATCAGCTCATTTTCAGACAGGTTTTTATAAATGGATCAGGACAAAAAGAGAGAGAATCTTTTCTCCTGAAACTTTCAGAAACTCTTTAAACAGAGGGGACACATGTTTCTGTATAAAAGACAAGAAAAAGTGGATTTTGCATAATAGGTCACATTTAAGGTGAGGGGAAATGACAGAAAAATGTTCAATAAAAAGGAAGGAGGAAATGTAACATACTCAGAAAAGTGTCTGAAAGCACAAATCCTTACTTAAGAGCTAGCACTTGCATGATTTCAGTGTAATTATAGTCTCACTCCATCTCCGCTAATCCACCACCTCCAAACCTTCCAATTTGCAGCTTTACACTGAGAGGCACTTTGTCCTTGCGTGTCGTTATGCCTGTCCATCTCTGCTCCTACCTGCTCTCATTTCATGTCATCACACAATAAAGACGGGGGACCAGCGGGCCAGAGCGCCGAGGGAGAAGCAGTGGTACTCCGGGGCTTTGTAGTTCAGCCTAATCACAGCTTCACACAACACCTCGCTCTCTTTGTCCAGCCATTACAGCACCGAGCTGAGAGAGAGCTACATCACACACTCGTCAAAAAGAAACAAGCACTCAACTCTCACTGCCACATCACACAGAGGGAGCCTCAGTGTGATCACACGTGTGCATGTTGTTTGTTTCCCTCACATGGTTCTATAATTGGAATACTGTATGCTGCCCTTTTTAAACATGTCTTCAAGTCTATATTAGCATTCATGGGGTCACCTGATCATTTTGAAATGATTTTATTTGTATTTCAATATTCTAATACATTTCCTTACAAAACTCATTTGAATTTAGTTTGTGACACTAAATGAACCTATTTTATAGTTGATTAAACTTGTAAACCTGCAACATGTCCCTAAATGAAATGTTCTGGTGTTTTTATTTGAACTATTTCCTCTTGAAGACCATCATGTAATATCTCCCTACTTCTCTGACTACTTCATACCTGAGCTGGCACTATTTTTATTGTTGTTTAAAAATAAATGTATGTCTTGTAATTGCTTTGTTGAGGAACCTGTCACCCAAGTTTTTCATCATAAGATACTACAGCGTAGTTGTGTATATGATATGACAATAAACTGAAAATTCGGTTCCAAACTACTACATTTAAATTTAAATAATGCCATTAATTTTCCATAATTATACAAGTTTAATAACATATTTTAAATTGTGTGATTTTATTTCAGTTTCTAGTGACAAATATTTCTGACAACATATCCCATTTTCTACTCCTTAAACATATTTTTAATTGGAATGTCTGAATCAAAGCATTAACCTCCAACAGCTGACTCAAAAACAATACACTGTATGTTCTCACTGGTATGAGTGTTTGGATAAGAGCCAAACAGATGAAACACGATCTTCTGCTCAATCAAAAATGAGTGTCCCTGAGTTTAATCAAAATTGTTGTGACAGTGTTAGCCTTTTTTTTTACCATTCATTACAGCTCCTCATTCAGGCCAATCAGTGTAACGGAGTATCGAGATGCATGTCTACAGCAAATCTCATGTAATTACATGTATTATTAGCCCTTTAAATGTAATGATGTTATCCTTTCAATCACACTGCCGTAAATGTCTATGTGAATTTTGTAAATGCCACAATACAGTGCCTGTCTTGGAGCAGTGCAGATAGTTTTACGTTTTGTGCGTAATGTGCTCAGTTTTAGTGACACCATCTGATTGTTATGCTGTAAACCTTGAATGTGCCGGTTCATATCATTAAAAAAGTGTCTCTGAATATGTGGACTGCAGCCTCTGTTGACGCGTTTAAAAAGCATCTGAAGACACACTTATTTAAATGTAATCATTTGTAGTCTAGTAGAGCGCTTTCTGATACTGTTCTTTAAAAGATGAAAAACGTACTTGATTACACCAAAAAACTTAAATAGAACATTTGTGGAGCTCGAAGGAATGTGGAAACACATTTAAAACATTTAACAGGAATGTGTATTTCCAGAAACTGTATCCAGTTCAACTTGCTTTGAATAATCCTCAGAAATTGAAGTCAGCATTTTTCTAAACTACTTTCGAAGTTCCTCAATTCCTCTAATTTCGTACCGTTTTTTAAACTAAAATACACCCTGGCCTCAGATGCCCTGTATGGTTATTAAACGAACGCGCATGTATTCATGAATATGAAAGCTCAAAACTAAAATAACGATGATAGGTGGGTTAGGGTTAGAACCTGGACCACAAGTTTGGGTAATAAAGCTCCCCCACCTCCAGGCCCTTATCATGTCACATTAATGTGCTTCGGTGCTGCATATTCCCTAACAGAATTTCAATTTAATTAGCACAAATGAGTTTACACCAAGCTACACCTGGAGTTCTGGGGCAGCTGTCTACTTGGCCATGCTGTTAATCAATCCTCGTCTTGTATCCACCCTCGACACAGTCCAACAAATTGGGAGGGGTCTTTTTGTAAATTGGATCAACAAACCCTTTTTTCACCACAAAATCAGTTTTTGACTTTAAGGTCCCCTATTATACTGTTTTTCATCAATATATTATAGGTCTCAGTTACATACAAAACATGTCTCTGAAGTCTTTGGCTCGAAATACCAAACAGATCATTGCAGCCAGCATCCCATAATCCCCTCTGTTTCAGCCCTGTTTCAAAAGTGCTGATTCTCTGTCTGTTACTTTAGATGAAAGTAAGGAGCCACTCCCCACGCCCTCTGACAGGTGTTTGGTTAAAAAGAACACAATGGTGCTCTAGGAGGAGATTCAGTGATAAGGTGGGGGGGGGTTACCTTGGTTGGTTTTTGGATATACACAAGCCAAACAAACATTATGACATCACAAAGTGGCCTAAATCTGATCAGCTCATTTTCAGACAGGTTTTTATATAAATGGATCAGGATAAAAAGAGAACAAATATTTTTTCCTGAAACTTTCAGAATCTCTTTACACAGAGGGGACACGTGTTTATGTATAAAAGACATGAAAACGTGTATTTTGCATAATAGATGAACTTCTTGCTCTATTATTTATCACGTCTTTACGGGATGACTGACCTGACTGTGTCTGGACTCGCCGTATTTGCCGTTGAGGTTGGCCCGGTGGCAGTTCTTGTACCACCAGGCTCCTTTGTAAGACAAGGCACAGTTAGTGACGGCGATGTCGTTGTCTCTGTCTTTTGTGGAGAAGGGTCGGCCCTGGTGATAGCTCAGAGAGTCACCTGGGATCAGAGGAAAGAGAGAGAAAGAGTGAGACCGTTAAACCTTCGCGTATGCTGCATTTGCATATGGCTGCGGTGAATAACGGCGTGATGAGGAGACATATACGACCAGGCAAGAGAGGAACGGGAGAGACATGACAGGAAATAAGTCCTGCTACAGGCACTCTCAATGTACTAAGGCAGAGAGAAATATAATTATAAACATGAGAGGGTGACGGGTGATTCTGGCATATGGTCATGTTGACAAACTGAGAGATGCATGGAGAGCAAGGACTTCAGTGGAAATGTGGAGGAGTGCTGAGGCAGGTATCAGACATAAGGGAGAAGAAAAACGATGGAGGGGAAAGGAGTGAGGAGAGAAAATGGCAGATGGCAGAGTAGGGATGGAAGAGTATTTTCACTTAAAGGCACACATTTTGATATATATATAATTATAGTAGAGTTATTTGACATAAACAGCTCCATATCACATAGAGCTTTGATGTTGATGTCATTACAGGTCATTTCTAAGGTTGATCACAGTGCAGAATTATGATGTACGTTAACTTAAACACATTAAATCCAATCGTTTTTACAATGATGTATTCCACCACGTACCAGCGGTGCCGTTGTACTCTCCTATTCTGAGCTTGTAGAGGCTTCTCGCGTCTCCAAGGGAGAATTTGTCATAGTTGGCGTAGACTGACTCCTGTCCGTCCTTCATGTCAATTCTCAGCTCATAGCGGCCCTGACCAGCAATCTTCTGGATGTTGTCTAGACCTGTGGAGAAACAAATCACACTTTATTGAAAGTTATCACCCTCACACGGATATGAAAGTCATTACGTTCATATAGTGATTGAAAAAAATCCATAGGGAACCCTAAAAAAGCGAGCCTCCTATTTAACTTTATTTGGAGCGACACACATGACTCAATTCGCCCAATAATTGTATATTCAAAACACAAATTACAATCTTTACAGCATTTGCCCCTGTCCAACAATAGATCCTTAGGAGAAACACTAAACACAAACAAATAACTGTCAACACAGACAGACATAGATACTACATGTAAATAAGAATAGTACAATTACTATATGGATTGACCAAATGACAGTATTTGTAATTGATTGATTTGCGTTATTATTGTGTCATACATACATAATATGCCCAGCCGATACAAGCTAACAAGACACAGCTATTTATAAAACATTGTTTAAGGCATAAATCTAAAATAAAAATACACAAATAACTTAAACTGACATCCTGCAAAGGTAGCCAACCCTTTAAGCATTGGAATAAACCTTTCTATTCTGGGTATACCAAAACATTTCTGGAGTTTGAACAAAGATTTATTTTATATGAATATTCTAAATACATCATAATAAAGTGAACACAGAGGAAAATGTGAAATATCCCTTCTTATATTTCAAATGTTTAAGACAACCTGTTATTCATAAGAACATTGATCAGAGAGGTTGTTAAACCATTTCACAAATAATGTAATATAGATTTCTGTGATGTATTGAATGTACCATGTACACTAAATCAGACGGATGGTTCCCACTTAAAGCTTTGAGTCCTGATAAGAACTCTGGCCGGTGTCTTTGTCAGCTGCTTTTACTGAAGAGTAAGATTTTCCGAGAGCCGTGGACACTGCCACCACCGGCGCCCCTTCAAATGCCACATGCAGCACAATCGTGAGATTTGCAGCTTTGCTCTCTATCTCCAAGGTAGCAGACATGAGGCTCGTTTGAACCCTGACAGGCGATAAGACCCCACACCGACCTGAGAGATTGGTACTGCCTCCACCATCAGATTACAACAAGCACCCATTTGGAAAGAGTCTATTTCCCTGCTTAACCTCCAGCAGAGGCATCACACACTTCTTCTTTTTCCACCCTGGGAAAATTAGAAGAACATCCTCCATTGCTGATAAGGAGTAGGAAGTGGAAATGCAAGAGAAACTAAGTCTGCTGTAATACATCAATGGAAAGCATGTTTAATATGTAACAAACCAGAGGCATTTAAGGTGAAAGCAATAGTTACAATAAAATTGCGTTTAATTCTCAGTCATCTCTAATTTCCATTATATTATATCACTGTATTATCAGCAATTAATATAGCAGCCATCATTTTTTTACAGTTTTCTCCTCCAACAGTTTTATGGGATCAGACTGCTCTATTTCAAACTGCAGCGATTAAAAAATACATTTTGACACACTATTGCACTCTTGCCTTATTATACTACCAATATTACCGTCTCGTCACATTTTATTACCAGCCTTTCTCTCTCACTTACACAGGAACGACGACAGGGGGGATAAAAAAAAAGAAAAGAGTATGGGATAATGATCACATACTGCAGCTTCCCCGGTTTCTCTCTGTTTAAACATCATCAAGCTGACTTTGTGTTCAGTGCTAAAACCGGCCGAGGTCAGTGAGTAGGGAGAATAGATCGCCCTAAAGCAGCAATAAAAACGTCCGTTTGTTAAAGTGCATCAGATAATAATGAAAGCTTAATTTTCATATTCTTTACTGCTGACCAGTTAAGCACCTCTTCTTTTCAGTCTGAGTGGATTTAATATCCATGTTTATGGTTCCATACTGTCTGATATATTACTGTTCTGTGTGTGGGGGTGGTGATTAACTAAATGTTCACAATAATAGCCCTCCAGGGGCTATGGCAGCGACCAACTCTGTAGAAAGAAGAGTGAAGGACACATAGTTTCACAGTGCAGTGACCATCTGGGATAACACCATTTACTTTCTATAGGGAACGTTAGTGGACCCTTCTTGAACTGTCACTGCTAAGAATGCAATGCAAATTCTAGCCCCGATAGGAGAAATGTCTTCTTTTAACCATTCAATTATACCTTGTATGAAAAATGTAGAATATTCATTGTCAGTCCTTAAACAGGGCCACTGTTAAATGCTATTAGTAACACTTTCCAGTATGTGTTTTTGTTCTGTTTTTTACTTTTATGTATGCACCATGAAATCAAGTCAAATTCCTCGTACGTGTCAACTTACCTGGTAATAAACCTGATTCTGATTCTGATTATTTTCCTCCTTTTTGAAACAATCTTGTTTCCTGCTAACAGAGCTCTAGCTTAACAAACTCCCAGATCAGTTTCATACGACAGGCTGGGGCTCAATGTGTGCCGTACTCTGAGGCTGCTGTGATCCCTGCTGGCTTGTTATCTGTAATCACGAGGAGAAGCTTTCACAGAGCGGCTCTTGATGCTCCACACCCTGAGGTAACATTAAGATGCTTTTATGCACTGAGAGAACAGAGTACAGTACAAGTGAAAGAAGAAGAAGGACGCGGGAAGTGCAACCTAGGAGGCACTTATGAAAAGTAAAGAGGGACCTTAGAGATTGAAGGAGCTGCCGTTGACACCTCCAGAAGTGGTGAGAGGGCAGATTATTGCTGATTCAGCTGAAGTGGAAATGGGTCAGAGGTAATATTTGGAGGCACTGAATCACATATGCTATGGATTTTATTGTAGGGACAAAGGCAATATAAATCTGCAAGATGTGAAATCGGTGCCATGATGCTGCAACATGAGACTTCTGAACACTGCCGTCACTTTATGGCTCACTATCTTTGCTTCATACTGCGCAGTGTGCACTTGGGAGGGATTCCTATTCTGTTTGGCGCACAAACATGTTTGTAGAATATTTTTCATCCTGCTTCCTGTGCTTGCCCTCCATATTCCTCATTGAAATACAGAAACAAATGATTAATTTATACCAGCAGACAGCAATCCTTTCTCTTTTGTGATAACAAAGTGATACTTTGAACACCCTCCCTGTGGTCCAGACCAGCTGGCATTATTATTCAATTCACCTCATAACAACGCAAACAGCTTTAAAAAAGAATCAGTGAGACAAATAATCTGACACTCTGGAAGAAATGTCTTTGACGCAGATTGCATTATTTTGTCAGCTCCTGATTAGGATGGATCTGAAATCTCTTTCACCTATAACAGTGTGTTTAGTCACTAATGGACTACAGCGTGCCGCAAACTATCTTGTGTTATGATCCAATATGTGTCAGCTGCAGAGTAACAGCCTTCCCTCTGTGATAATGTGCTGATAATGCAATTTCCCCCCAGTGTTATTCAATTCCTCTAATCAAAAAGTTCAGAACAGATTCTTCTCAAGGTTCTGATTTGCTTAATGAAATATTCATGTAATACTTTCCTTTAATCATCTGCACCAAAACAATAACACCAAATCTGGCCCATGAACAAACATGACTCATTTGCATATTTTCTAATGAATATAATTATTGTTTTCTAATGAAATCTTAAGGGGGAGGGGAACATATATTCAGTAGTTCATCAAAACAGTGTTCTGTTGTTTTGTCTTTGAATCAAACAGACGCTAAAACAATTTCCAACTCATTTCAGGGAGAGACGAGCTTTCAGTGAATCCAGTAATGAGTCGGACAGATTTTGTGAAGTAAAGAACGGAAAGATGAGATGAGCAGGACGAGAAAAAAAGTCCAGCTGCAGGGTTCTCCGTCTTCAGATAATAATAATAATCAAGCGCTTTTCAAGTCTCAAAGTCACTTTACAGTTTGGAGGGGGGGACCAGGAGTTTGTGGTGGATGCGGTGAGAGGGAAGAATCCAACAAAAATGGCTACCGCCCAGACAAGGTATGGGAAACGTCAACTTACAATAGATTTATCAATGGAACCAATTGAAAGCTGCCACCCTCTATTGATTAAATCCATTTCAGTCATGGAGACGGTGTGCAGATAAAGATGGTAATAAGGCTTTTACAAAACGTCTTAAAGGTGGGGTAGGTACGTTTGAGAAACCGGCTCGAGATACACTTCTTGTTATATTCCATGGAATGCTCTTAACATCCCGATAGCAATGAATATCTAAAGTGCTTTGACAAAAAATCCATAAAATAACGTCATTTGTGGAAGCCGTAGTACTGTAAAAAGCACGACCAATCATCTGAGCCGGCCCGGCTAAAGTAACTGGATGGCCTACCTGCCTGTCAGCCTTCCATCTGTGCACAAACTTATCTCGTGCCCTCATTGGTCATGTGAGCGTTCGTGTGTGTTGGAGGAGGGGCTCTGTGAGGAAGTGGCAGATTTTCTCCGGTCGTGTATTTTCAAATTCTAGCGCACTCGAGCTGGTTTCTCCAACATTACCTACCCCACCTTTAATATCAGCCTGCAGACCAGAAAATGTAGATACTTGAAACTTGAATTAGGCAGTAGCATACTTGACCTTATTACCTTAATTTCATAATACACCTGTGTTCCAGCATCAGCATCATGTCTATCTTATCCAGCAAGATAAGCTATGGTTATGGCAGAGCACATAACGTGGACATGATGCGTGGATAATCTTTGTATTTGAAAGTACTCCCTGGGACTCTCTCTAGATTAATTATCTGAGATTAAGACTCTTACCAAGCCAGAATTCATCCTCCAGGTTTCCGAAGCCAACCCGATAGTCACTCCACTTCCTGGAAAAGTCTGTGAGTCCGTTCTGACGACGCTGGAAAACCTGAACACCAAAATATAACAATGTGACAAGATCAGAAAAATACAATTTACAAATAGACATGCAACTTAAATGTTCGGACAAGATAAGTCAGTACTGTGACTAAAAGGACCTTCCGTACTGTGTAGTCAATCAAAACCTCCTCTGTCTTTTTTACCTTTACAGTTTATTGCATTATAGTGAACCAAATGCTTTAGAAATGCTTCAGAGCTACTTACAATCCAGCCTCCTTCATCAGTGGTCATGTCACAGAACACCTGCACCCCCTGGCTGGGGTCTCTGTTGATGTAGATGGTGTAGACCCCGCTCAGAGTCTCTCCATTCAGCAGGTGTTGGGCACAATTCTGAGGCGTTGCAAACAGACGACTCCCTGGAGATAAGCAGAAGAGGACCCATTATAACTTGCTTGTTTTTGTCCATCTTTTGTAGAGTTATCCGTAGACGGTACAGGCATTTGAAAAACTTTCTATTTTCTTCAAAAGCTGCAATCATTTGGATTTTTATATCAACAGAGTAAACACCTATTTGCTCAAAGATCAAAAGCCATGGATAATCATTTACCGCTTTGTTGTTGCCCTCAACGCAACAACAAAGCCCTTCACTGAAAACACTGTT
The DNA here is from genome assembly GCF_902827175.1 of Gymnodraco acuticeps. Taxonomy (NCBI): domain Eukaryota; kingdom Metazoa; phylum Chordata; class Actinopteri; order Perciformes; family Bathydraconidae; genus Gymnodraco; species Gymnodraco acuticeps. The sequence goes on from NW_022990940.1 coordinate 442,210, forward strand.
TTGTTACAGCCCATAACTTCTTTTTGGTTTTTAGCAGACAGTTGTTTTAGTGGACAAGCTCTGATAAACCAGCTGTATGCTATCTGCCTCAAATTATAGACGTAGCTGTTAAAGAGCCAATTACCCTCAGGAGAGAAGAGACAAATAAAAGGAGAGCAAATATTGATTTAACATTCATCAGGCAACCAGAAACACGGCTCTCAATAAAGGTTAATGTTGCTCCATTTCCGTTGGATGTGTGTACTATTAAGTTTCCTATATACATTTTACAAGGTAATACATTCTAATAGTGTGTTTACAGCTTATCCTACTGCCTCGGTGTTAGTTACATTAATGCACAAGGAATAGATGCACCGTACACAAACATTCAAAACAAATATAAAACAACATTTTAACCATGTTGCATTTTCAAAACAGTTGCTAGACTGTTCCATAGTTTTGCTCCTTGAACAGACTGAATGTCAAAATCAGCTTTTGCGTCAGGAAATATGACAGCTACAGTTTTTAGTGTGTTGATTTAACTGGTCTGCTGGCGTCTTAAAACAAGTTCATTAAGCAGGGAAGAAGCATGACCATGTTCAAAATAAGCTTTAATTTGGAATAGCTTTTGAAGCTTTCGAAGTGTCCAAAAAACATCAATTAAAAGTTTAAGATTAGAGTAAAACGGACAACCTGCAAAGCTTTCATTTAACTGCCAAGTTCACTGCTGGATTGAAATGATAGATATTAATATTTACTTTTGGCATGCTCACAGAATTGTTCAAGTTAGTAGCAGCTTCATAATGTTTCCTAACCCTTGTTTGAGTGACAGATCCAGAGTCTAATTATACACTGGGCAGAACATTGAAGATTAGAGCACTCTGTTCAGCTGTAGGATCCTAGACAGCCAACCTGCAGGTGCAGCCTAATGGGAAGTCTCCATACACACAGGAAATGGAGATTATAATTGTGTCTGACGTTGGGGACACATTACTGTGCACCTTTGTTACGATGACAGAAATATGAAATGCTGTGCAAGAAGGGGAAATAAATCGGGCTAAGAAAACTCACCCTGTAAGAATCTCTTTCCAAGTTTAAAGCAAACAATACAAACACATGGTGTGTGTGTGTATACAGTATGTGAGGGGATTGTGTGTGTGTACTGTACCTGTAGTGAAGGTAGTGGACACTACAGCGCTGGTGTCAAGTCCTCTAGCAGCCTGGAGCTTCACTGTGAACTCTGTGGTCTCTGCCAGACCCTCCAGACGAATCCATGTGTCCTCTGAATCCAGTATCAGCTCCTAATATATATACACGCACACACACACACACACACACACACACACACACACACACACACACACACACACACACACACACACACACACACACACACACACACACACACACACACACACACACACACACACACACACACACACACACACACACACACACACACACACACACACACACACACACACACACACACACACACACACACACACACACACACACACACACACACACACACACACACCACACACACACACACACACACACACACACACACACACACACACACACACACACACACACATCATTCACATACAAGATCAAATATATTAGATTGAGACATTGTATTATACAAAGCAATAATTCAATGTGATTTCTGTGTAAACCTCAGGGTAGAAAACTATTGACACAAGATTCACCAACCAGTCACAGATAAAACATTTAATTCTGCTTGTGAGTTTTCAAAATACTTTTTTTGGCAACAAAGAGACCTTCAGGCTATTTTTGTTCAGGAAACACACGGCAGCTTGCTTTGTGTTCTAGTAGCACGATGTTATGTCAAACTGGTGACTCAAAAAGGTGAGGAGGAAATTAGATGGATTGTAATAAGGATATAAGTTAGTTTAAATACTGTATTAGTGATTTTGTATAAGTTAGCTGTTAGCATATGAAACATTTGGCAGTTATTTTTATTGTAGATGATTTCTTTCTCACACAAATCTTTTGTTCTGTAAAATGGTGGCTTCTTGTACTTCCTTGTAAGATAGACTGGATGTTTGGCATGACAAATAAATAACTAAGTAGTAAGTCTTGGACATGAAGAAAGGGACTAAGCCATATACAATATAAAAGGGTCTTATTTGACAGCCAAGTTGAGACGCTACGAAGGAATCAGGAAATAAACATTTATATTTCTGTTAAAGAAGTCATAAAAGTGCACCAGACAGTTACTTCCCTCTGTTAGTGAAAATGTTTCTTTCATTGAGCCTGTCTAAAGGAGCCATGACATATTTCCTGTGACAGGTTTCTTAGATCAGACATAAATAGCTCAGTGCTCGCACTCTACGCCTGTATTGGTATGCATGTATGTTACAGTTTGCCCTGGATACACATTAAATATGAAGAAGAAAGAATGAAATATTCAGCCAGTTTTGAAAAAGAAATCACCCATTTCCATGCAATGTGTCTACAGTACGTGAATTATGCATGGCAGCAGCCGGTAAATGTTGTCTCAGAGGATCTAACATATTCCCTCCATGTTTCTAGGGTCAAGATAGGATTTTCATGGAAAGCAAAAACCCCCTGTTTTCTAAAACATACCTTTATACAGTACGCCAATTAACAATTGTTTGTGTGTGGTCGATGTTTGGTGGATTTGTATTCATCCTTGTGCGTGTTTGAATAGGGATAACTTTATTATTCTAGGCACCAAAATAACAGTGATACATGCATTTACAAACTGGTAAGTAAATGTTAATGAGATAAAAAATGAATCTCGTTGCTACTGTGTGTAATTTACAAGTCCATTATCTCCGTAAGAGAGAGAGATGAACAGCTGCAAGGCTCAGGAATATGTGTTTAGATTATAGCCGAGGTAACGCAGCCAAGATGAATCTCAAGTAGAGGCAACAGGAGGAGAATCTCTCAATGAGCACTTCAATCTGCGGCCACAGCGGTCGCTTTGGTTCTGAACTGAATGTGTTGTGACTCATTTCCTTTTCAAACACAATGAATGTGGCATTTGTTATTGAGGCAGCTCACTGTGGTGAACAAAGAATTGAATGAAATCTAAAAGAACATTATCAAAGGTGGCGAGGAGAGTGAGACAAAAAGAAACATGTTCATACTCCATCTAACACAATCTTACAGATTTAAACACATTTTCTTTATAAATGATCAAAGCTTTATCAAAAATGTAGTTATCTTTGGGGTTTTTCTTCTTGAAAATATGAAAGAAATACTTAAGTTGCAAACTGTTACGAGCTATGGGCCTACAGTGGGTTTTTTTCTTCCAGTCGTAGCCAGAGCCAACATCTATACACACCGATATGACATTAGCTGCTAACTTTTTGAGCTGTAAAAGGTGCTGCATATGACCAGCTAATGAGCTATCCAGCCTGCAAACTGACCCAATGCATAATTCTCTTTTTCAGTGGCCAATTGAGCAACTGAGACAATTAAGCTGAATACATGTCTACATTTGATAGGAAGCATACAGTATCGTCAAAGGTAATGTGTGTTGTTCAAAGTCTGTTGCTCTTGTTCTGTGTAGCAGGCTGCTGTCTGGTTGTAAGTCAGTATGCCTATGATAAAAAAGTGTTTTATGAAAATATGATTTATAAGAAACTACATTATTGGCTGTATGAAAACAACAGTGTTTTGATAACATTAAAAAGAAAGCTCCATAATGAAACCTAACAGTGTTAGATATGAATTTCTACCTTTTGTATGCTGCGTGTTTGTGTATTATGCAGATATGTATGTCGTAGGAGAACAATAATTGTGAAAAATGTTATTTCTCTTTAGCATGCAAATGTATACAGAGTCTTGGAAATGGCATATCAAAATGTTGATTTAAAAGTATTCTTGTGTAAAAGCCATTACATTTCTACGGAGCATTTTTCTTCCGAAACAAACCATTGTTTCGGAAAATAGACGAAAAGGCAGAACGAGGGATGAATATCAAGAAAATTATATTAAGAAGGATGCTGATGGCACTTATAATAAAAAAAATGGGATACTGTTGCATTCTTTGTACATGAGTGACACCCGATGGTCAACCACAAAGCAGTACTACACATTCAAGCTCAGTGTGTGTGTGTGTGCCTGACATTGGGTCTTGAAGGGGACAGTCTTTGAACATCTGGTTTCATGTGTGTGCTTGTGTGTAGGACACCTAATTGCCAATAAAAGGGAGGCTGTTGCAGAGCATCATGGGAAATGGTTCTAGTCAATTCGATAACAGGCGTGGTGCGTTCTACACAGAGCTTACTAATGTGCTTTATTACCATGAATCGGCCACATGAAAATATTTAATCAAAATAAACAATGGCTCTACTGAGACACATTAAAGTTATATCTTCATTGGACAGCCACTTTCCCTTCATGATTCCCTGGTGTGTGTGTGTGTGTGTGTGTGTGTGTGTGTGTGTGTGTGTGTGTGTGTGTATGTGATTCAATCTGTGTCCCCCCGAACGCTTGCACTCAATATCAAGGGATTACATGATTAAAAGATATAATGTGGATTTTGAAAAGTTGTGATTTACCTTTCCAGAACGTTGTTCAACTCTCTAATAATAGGTTCAATAAACTGGGAACATGTTCTTCTTTGCAGAAATCCAAGAAGGTGTTGTCAATGTGTGTCTAATATCTGCAGTTTCTATTTTCAGGTGATTGGATTAGCAAAAGTACAGCTTATCTCCCGGATACATGATTGCAAAAGTTTCATGGATACTCAACAGGAATTTAGAAGAAAGAAAGCAGATAAAGAAACCTCAGATAAAACTTTAACATATATGTAAATACAGTATAACAGATATGAGATAACAGACACAGTTGAGACAGTTCTGCTGTGTGCACTACATACTTTGCGGCTGCCGTCAGTTGCCTTGTAAGTGAGCATGTAGTTGTCAATTTCTGCGAGTGGTGGTTGCCAGGAGATGAGAGCGCTGCGGTGATTCACCTCACTGGCAGTCAGATTCAGGGGCGCGTCCATGGCTGAGAGAGAGAAAAAAAACATACCAATTAAGTTCCAAATAAGGAATGCTTTCAGGACATTTTCTACATCTTCTGAGTACTGTAGTTATCAAATAATGATTGAGCTGTTGACTTGTCTAACCAGACTTCTTACAAAGTATTCATATCAATTATACACATTGCAATTTCGCTTTTTATAGATGCTCAGTTGTCATGGTGGAATGAGTGAAGGTCTGGGGTTGAAAAAAAAAAAATGCGGAAGAAAATGGGTGGGCAACGGACCTATTTTAAACACAATAACATACATTTATCTCTTTACTTTAAGTAAAATATGTTCTCATTCCTACCATCTGAAGAGTGCCCAACAGTTTGACAATGGAGGATTCCATTAAGTGTTTGGTAGCAGTGGGCTGCTACTAGCTTAAGGGCAAAACAGCACCTCTTCATGTACAAGTCCACAATCTACTTGGAGTTGAAAAGCAGGTCTATAAAAGTTAGTTTTTCTTAGCATTTTAAACTAAATACTTAATTCTGCAAGCCCGGACAGCTGACCTGAGGATCTGAGGCTGCGGATTGGCTCATATGGGGTCAACATTTCTGTAATATTGCTTCTGAAGGCCAAACCCTGTGAGCTTTAAAGGGATTTGTAAATCTTGAAATACATTCTTAATCAAACAAAGAGTTATTGTAGAGAAGCCATGATTGGGGTTATTTGATGTTGTGAGTTAAGACCTTACAACCTGAACTACTTTGAGGTGAGATGTAGAGTTGATGGCGGAAATGAGGAAGTGGCAGCATACTGTAGTTGTGTGAATTACATTTTCTAGGTCAGAGTGTGAGAGCATTGTTTCAATCCTGGAGATGGTTCTTATTTAAAGGAAGCCGGATCGGACAACTTCTTTTTGATCTGTGGTTCAAAGCTTTCATTTGAAAGAAATAGTACTTCCGCGTTTTGGCAGAAGACTTTTCATTAGCAAACAAAGCACTGCTGATGTATGCAAACACTGATCTGCATGCATTATGCATAGCACAATTGGAAACTCTTCCGGAACATGTACCAAATGTGCTGATAATTTATGTTCTTGCTTTATTCCATTTGATTTAAATCTTTTTTTCTTTTGCACCCCTGAATGAGTCTATCTGGCCGCACTACAGAAAACCAAAACCTTATTGGACCTTTCTCTGAGGTTGGCTCTCCTGCTGTTCTGCCTTGGCCAGATTTCTGTCTCTCTGGACAGAACCAGCAAGAGATGCAACAAAGCGTCAATGACCCCAACCTTCCCACAAACCTCTCTTTCTTTGATTAAATAAACCAGACAAATGCTATGTCATAACTGCTGAAGGTCATCTTGAATGGATCTCTTTATTTCCATTTTCTTTGCAACTTGTACCACAAGTGTGATGCTGCCAGAAGCAATAATACATATTATTGTTCCCTTAAACAAATCTGATAAAGAGACCATGTGAACCATGTGCAAACCAAAGCATTGGCCTGCAATCCATCTGTGCTCCCGCCGGGTGTATCTGTGTGTTTTCTTCTTGTATGTTCCTGCCTGCGTACATGACATAAGCTGCTGCTCATAACCAATTGCCCCTTGCAGGATTAATAAAGTTGTTGATTGATAATATTTCTCTTGATTTCTTTATAGAATTTGTGCGTTTATTTGATACTTTGACAATGCAGAGGGTGACAGGGAAAAGAGGCGTTAGACTTCCACAACCTTGAATAAACATTAAACTATTGACATCTGCATACAAATCAGTTGTTTGACATGTTGTCGTGTAATTGTTGTAGACTATTTTACCAATGTTGATAGAAACATAGAAATAATGTCATCCATGTTGTGTATCATTGATGTGATTATAGATTTTGGACAATGCCAGTCTACGTCACAGGGGAATGAGCTATGCTAGGCTTTGACTACAAAGGCAACACCTCTCAGTAACAAATATATATTCGGGCTTTGGTCTTATATGATAGGTAGATTAGGAGTATAATATTACCAGACGTATCCTATAATGCCATCATATCATTAGGGATGAAAGCCATTGGAACAAAAAATAACATTTAAAAAAAATAGGGAAAACAAAGCTTATAATCTGTACTTTATAAGCAGTTAAAGGTGAAAACATAGGAAAGGAAAAGCGCAGGTAAAAAGGAACACTTTCCCTTTTTGGACATTCTTGCACATATACGGTAAATGTTCTCAATGAGATGGGTACAATCTCCCCGTCAGTTATCCAAAATCCCCACAGGACTGAGAGAGAGGAGCAGACAAGACACTTTTCCATGTTTAGTCACAGTGTATCCCCGCTTCAAAATCATTCAAGCCCTTGATCGGTAAGCCCACCCAAGTTTTACCGCACATTACATCACTCCATCCAAGTATATTCTTGGTGCCTGCACAGTTTAAACAAGGCTTGATTATAGTCTGTCTTGAGACCTTAACCACATCACAAGCAGACTCACCTCAATTTCCCCACCTTACATCACCCTTTTTTAGTCAATATCTGATCTTCCGACATGGTGGTAGAAGCATTGACACGCTGGAACCTCATTTGAGAGCTTGATGGAAAATAGATGACCTTCATTTTGAAAACATCAGTTTCCAGGAGTTACATCATGGGTCTGGGGCACATCGTCAGCAAACAGCAGTCTGAGCATGGGAGGCAGGAACCGAAACAAGTGAAGTGCTCCACTTTGTGTTATGTGCAATCCAATGTCCCCACGGTGAAGACACGATAAAGATGTCTACTAACATGTCTGTCCCTTTCTGTGATTTCTTTTTCGACGTGAGACTTTTGTAAACAGTCTGAACTTTTCACTTCCCTAACTTTTAGCTAAACAACTAACCCCTAATTGAACTCAGACTTAACACAACTCCCCACACGCACTATTGCGGCAGTAATCTTAAACAAAGTGCCGCGAGGGACTAAACAAGAGAGAAAACACTGTGGACGCGCAAAAACTCAGTCTTTCCAAAAGTATGCGTTTAACCTTTTATTTCCAAAGCAAAAACATTCCATATCCATATGCGTAGGCCTATATTCCTTTACGCATGCATGTGTGCTTGCGGTCAACAAAAATTGTCCTTCTCCAGCTCACTCTCCCTCCATCTATTACAAAGTGCGCAGGTAAAAGCAACCGGATATAACCACAAACGTCACCACACAAATCCAAAGACACGCCCACCACCTATAGTGACTCAAAAAAATCGTAACAAACACAGAAAAATACTTCAACTGTGGCTCCTACACGCATATACAAAATCCACAAACACACACTGTCTTCTATGTTAAATACTTGTCTGTGTGCACATTTGGAAGGATCAATGACAGCTGGGTAATTAACGGCATGTACCCGCCTTGATAACCTCCTGAATTAAGTGGGGTGCTTCCTGTTGGAGACAGTGATAGGCAGATTCACATTATGCGGCGGGGGGATTTAGAGAGAGTGACAGAAATGGAACAAAGAGTTTTTTTAGGAGCGCCAGGCTGAGCATTTTGCTTGGAGATGAACACAGCACAGTGCACATTGTGCTGAAGTTTTCTCTTCTGCACCTTCTCAGCTTTATTGACCTGGTCTGCATCACTTCTCTGCCTTTCTTACTCCTCTTCTTTTGTCTGTTTCCTCCTATTCCCACAACAATCTGTGGTCTTCCTCTCCTTCATTCTCTTATCACTTCTTATCTCCATTTATGCTTGTGTTTCTCTCTCCTTCCCATCCTTTGTCCACTTCTATTCTTGCTTATCTGACAGGCTGCCATTCTAACTCGATGTGCTAGAGAGTGAACTAGAGTTTATCTTTTTGTTCTTGTCCTCCTGGGCTTGATGTACACTGCTGCTATGTTATGCACGCATGGGAGATAGGTGAGAGAAAGAAGAGCCAGAAGGGGGAATTCCTTAAAAAAGGATGGCCAGCAAACAGCTTTATCTTTCTGTCCGTATTCTTCACTTTCTCTTAATTAACTAAATAAAACTTTCCTTATCCTGTTCTCACTCGCGCTCTCCCTCCAATTCAACCTTTCCATGGCGTGCGCCCAGGCAGGTGAGCAGGTGTCGGGAGTTACTGGCAGCTCTGAAGCTCCATTTTCAGGCGAGGCAGTTTGAACAATGGTATTGAGATGAATGGGTTTGGCTTCATCTAATGTCTCATTAACACGCTGTGTAAACAAAGGGAAAGTAAAAAAAGAACACACACAGAGCAGCAGATGGGAAGGGCAGCATGGGCAGCAGTCATTTGTTGTAGAAAGACAGAGGAAGTTATTGTTCTGGAGAGGGAAACACAACTCTATGCCAATTTGCAAGTGAATCATTCTGCCTGATTGATGTATAGGAAACTCCTTTAAATAAATGAAGCCCATTGAAGTGAACACAATGCTGCTTGGATAAGCCTCACAGATTGTAGTTTGATGTTACACCTTGTTATTTTCCGTAAGAACACTCAAGAGCCTTGATTAGCGTCATGGCCAATATTAAAGAGCCAAAAGGAGCCTGACAACCACCATCAATGAGGATTACTTCAAACTTCTGCATACACTATAGCGTTTGAGAGCACTTCACTCCACCAAGGTTCTTCTTCAGACGAGTAGTTTGTTTAATTTATTCACCTAATAAGCCAGGTTTCTTTGTTTTGTTTTATAAGCTTAAAACAAGAACAAAGACGACGCCTCAATGTCATACATTTTCTTCTGCCTTTCTTCAGTTTGTCGCTTACCCCCTTTGCTTTTATATATTATTTTCCTCATTCTCTTATTACAGGGCAGATGATCAAGCGAAGATGTCTCATCAAGCCATTGATTCCATCCATGACACCCCTAGATAAGGATTGTTTCATATCTTATCAGTTTAGTCCATTTCTTTGATAAACTGCTTTTAAATATTGAGTGGGAACAGTAAGTTACTAGGCTCAACTCAATAAACCTTTTTGTATTTTAAACTGTTTGCAAACAAACATTCAAAACCTACTTTCAACTGACAGTGATATGAAAACAAACAAACACAGGAATGCTGAATCCTACGTCATCTCAAACATTATTAATAATGCCTTGCCGGTCTATTTCTGGTTGTTTTGGCTTGATCTATTCCTCCTAATATGACATTTGAAACATCTTTGTAAAATGGATACCATATCAGAGAATATGGAATAAATGAATACCTAAAAAAATAAAATATCTTTAACCCTAAATATTTAAACACATTCTTTAAAGTACATTAAACTGTCAAAAGGCAGCTCACTCAGTACTTGGTAAACATCTCCAGCCAGAGCTCAGAGATCTGCCCGATCTGCTGCTTCAAAAACTTCCCGAGCACTTCTCCGTGGGCTCAGACAAATCTGAGGGAGGAGAGGTACCGGCGCTGCAGGCTTATTGAGACACCCGTAGCAAAAGCCCTTATCTTCCAGCCCTATAGCTAAATATCAGCTGTTGGAGAGTCAAGCTGTCTTACTCTGTGTTGATCTCCTGAGGCGTGGAGGCCAGACAACGAAACAACTCTGAGATGTGGTTAAGAGTCTTGGAAATCCACAAATAAACTCCTCCCTAAAAAAACGGAATGGCTGAGAAGGTCTTGGACACATTTTCATAGGAGCCAGACGCATTGCTTGTACTCCTCTCCTCTCTTTGTGCCGTGTGGAGAGACCATCCGGACAGAAAGAGCATCACTGACCCATCGACTCTTCTCCATCACGCCTTTGCGTTTGCATAGCTGCTACAGTATACACCAGATGGACCACGAATGATTGCCCTCTCAAATAACCTATATTCCAACTGTTATAAAAGAATATGTATAAATACATCTCAGACACATACTGTACACTGAAACCAGAGATTCCAGAACGTTACAGACACTTGAAAATGTTGTGTAATTTTTTTGCAAATCGGTCAACAATGCTCTACACAACTACTATTTATTCTGCATGATTGCTGTTTGTCATTAGCGATATCTAAGAAGATAAGAAGGATTTTTCCCAACTTCGAAAATGTATACTCCACTATAAGACAAATACATTTAAATGGCTTCTTAATGGTGGGGTAGGTAAGTTTGAGAAACCGGCTCGAGATACACTTTTTGTTATATTCCATGGAATGCTCTTAACATCCTGATAGCAATGAATATCTTAAGTGCTTTGACATCATCTGTGGAAGCCGTAGTACTGTAAAAAGCACGACCAATCACGGCCCGGCTAAAATAACTGGATGGCCTACCTGCCTGTCAGCCTTCCATCTGTGCACAAACTTATCTCGTGCCCTCATTGGTCATGTGCGCGTTCGTGTGTGTTGGAGGAGGGGCTCTGTGAGGAAGTGGCAGATTTTTTTCCGGCTGTGTATTTTCAAATTCCAGCGCACTCGAGTTGGTTTCTCCAAAATTACCTACCCCACTTTTAAGGCAAATCCTTTTACAATTATGTATGAGTCTACTTGTTATTAAATTACTGTACATGTGAATTCATTAATATTATTGTATTTTATCTTAAATGTTTCTTCAAGGTACTTGCTGTTTCAATTTTCAAAAAATAAAATAAACTTCACTTGGCTATCTCTCAGGATAGATAAACCTTTTTCAGCCACTGTCACCGGTTGCTTCTCGAGGCCGTCCATCTGAGTAATTCTTAACACTGTGGCTCAGTAGACACACGGAGAGGCAGACAGAAACAGAGGCAGTTGACCAACCCAATCAAGGGTCTCCTCCTCGTTCACAGCCTGTTCACAATGTTACATTTTCCAGTGGAGCGGAACAGCCCGAGGAAAACAAGCTGTGTGAGCGGAACCGAAACAGGCTTTAAGATTTCAATTAAGAAGTTTAATTAACAACACTAGAAGATTCCTGTGAAGTTGGGGTTCTCTATAAGGCACCCCCTGTGAGACCTACCATCATCATCTCTGCAAAGAGGAAGACTCTATTGGTGTGTGCTTGTGTGTGCAAGTATACTGTACACAGATGATTGTACACTGTACCCTCACAGCTTGAATGTGCACTAGAAAGATGACATTGTTAAAATACACAGTGTTAATACCTTTAATGCCCAAGAGTAGCGCTTGATTAAGTTCAGGGATGATCCTTCAATGTTTATTTATTACATTTGAGTTTTTATAAAAAGACGAATAAGAGCAGTATTGAATTCAATTATAAAATGTGAATGTTATAGTTTTTGAAGGTCCTATTCTAGGACCATAACAAAAGTAACGCACTCAAAAACCAAAATCCTTTCTTTGGCTCGATCCATCCGTGCTTTGTACATCATAGCAATTTCCAAATGTCCTTTACAGTATAAGAGAGAGTCTAACGGTGGCAGAAATACATGTTTTTGTTCTCGGGACAAACGAGGTACTAGGCAGAGCATCTGTTTCCGAAATAGAATCACCTTAAACTGCCACAAATATTTGTTTATGTATGAGTTGTATTTATGGCAGTAACATGGCTGCATGTATGCATAATTTTCCTGAGCCCCATTTATGTTTTGAAGTCTCTGCAGCGTTGCTCTCGTGCGTTGTTTGTTTCTGCTGCAGTGCAGGACAGGTAGCTCTGGTACTCCTCGGGGGATATGGCCTCCACTGCTGACTGAAAAGTTTTTTTACTGCAAGAACTCAGAAGTTTTCAGAGGTGCAACTCAGCTAAACTGGAACAATTCCTTCACCCCTAACTTTGCTCTCGACAGATCAGCCAATAAAGGTAAATATCGTTTGAGAGAGGGGTCACCTTGAGGTGAAGTAGGCAAAGATGAAGAGCGCAAAAGTTTAATCCCCCCCCAGTTTATGTTATGACCATGTCAAAGTATCTAGGTACTGACCCTGCAGCGAGTGTTACACAGGGATTAAGGATCAAAGAAGTGCACACACTCGGTATGTACTGTACAAGTTTGATAATAATAACAGTACTCTATATCTTTTCGAATAATTTCTTGTGCCCTTTTATCTATGGCTGCAAAATAAAATATATATGCACTTACCACGCACTGACCTTTTCATTTATATGTACATATAAACGCAGACGTAAACCTAAGAAAATCACTTCAGAGATGAGGGATTTTAAGATTTAACAACCATCAAGTCCGCTTTTCTACAATAGTCCACAGAGACACTGACTATATTTCCTTTGAAGAGAGAGAAACACATCAGTATTTGACTCATCCTACTTTAGAAGCAGTGTGAAGCGGCCATAGTCCTTGGTCAAGGACAATGGCAGGAGAATTCCTACTTAACATACTTTTCTTTAGCAGTGAATGAAACCAAGCACCCGGAGGAGACCCACGCAAAACACAGAAAAAAGATTTTCATTCCACACAGAAAGGCTCCGGTGGGGCCTGGAGGCGCGTCCTGCTGGGATGCTTCAAAGCTAACCACAGAATCACGCACCTCCCACTGAACAGGCACCAGCTGAATAAAATGAGCACTTACGTGTTTGAAGGTTGGTGATGACGGTGCCGCTGGTGAGGGGTCCTTTGGTGGCATACAGAGCCACAGAGTAGGTGGTGCTCGGCTTCAGATTGGACAGCTGGTGCTCCTGCTTGTTGCCTTCCACGAGGAAAGTGTCAGCTGTCACTGGAAAACATAAAAGGTTCATATGTTTACCACACTGCTCCCGTTATTATTCATCTCTGAAAAGACTGCATTCATTTGTCACTCTTTAGAAATAAGCTCCTAAGCATGTTGAAACTTAATCTCAAATGAATCCTGCACTGTTCGGCAACCTTTGGGGTGCTCTTTGAAGTTGAAGGATTTCTACACTTATTATGCTTTGAGTTGAATTTGCTTTTGGGGGCAACTCTGCATAAATAAAGCACACTATAAATATCGATTCCTTATAACATCTGACTCAGTATATAAGAAATGCAAGACTAAGAAAACATCTTCTCGTGTAATTTAATATCCCAGAAATCAGTTTAAGGTATTTCATGGCTAATATAACCGTTTAACCCATTTGAAGTTTGAATTATGTACACATTTAAATACGGATAAATTATCATTCGGTAACCACTTCACATCAATTAATCAACTGTGCAAAATGGCTGATTAAGAAAATAATTGTGTGACACGAGCAATAATTAAATTTGACTGGAAACTACATTTCATATAACTGCTGGGTTGTCAGCAGCTGTAGTAATATTCCTCTTACGCCAGACTTTCTTTTACCCTAAATGTCACAGTGACAGTGATGTTTGTGAGGAATTAAACATGCAAATGTGTCCATGCTAGAGTATTAACCTATTTTACAGAAGGTTTGACTTATGGATCCCATGCATGTAAGAGTGTTATGAGGTTGTGCCAATAAAAATCTGTTTTGTAATGCAGGACAGCACCTGATGAAATATGAGATGTATTGACCTTGATGTGACACACTGACACTCAAGGGAATTGTCCACAACTTTATTATCGCACTGTCCTAAACCCTGGCTGGGGATGCTTTCCAACTACTGTATGTGCTCAGCATAAAGAAAGTGTCTCAGTATCTGAGATGATCTGGCTGCAGTCCAGTCAGGCAGGGTGTAATGCACAAATTGACTCAGAGAGCTGAGTTATACAGATTCCTCTGGATAACTCCAGGCTTAGACAGTCGGGTCATGTGCAAATGAGAAATATCCTTCCCATAAAATGTCATCCAGACGGCTCCTAAAAGTCAGGAGGGAAATTATAGTTATCAAGTTTTATTAAACCTTTAACAAACTATTTATTGAGTCAAGGCTGTTAAAATTGAAAGATGTAATCAGATGGCTTTAGTTACGCATAAAGCAAAACACAGCATACTGCCAGAAAATATACAAAAAAAAAAATTGTTTTAATTTCAGAGGATGAGCATCATAGGAGGAAATGAAATGTTAAGCATCAGTTTGCACGTACTACTTTAAAGCAGATGTGTGTCTCTGTAGTTGCCGTAAAGAAGTGGAATTCTTTGCTGAATGATTTAAAGGGCTGTAAGAAAATGTATAAAGAAAGTGTAATTAGACAGCATGAAGTTGACTTTTGATTGTGTTCTGGTTTTATGTTTCAGTATTTGTAAGCAACTGTGACTGAAAGAATATTGATTTATTTTACTTTTTAATGGTTATTTCATTTTTTTGTTTTGTTATTCTTTTGTAAGAAGGGGCAGGTAACATAAGATTTTCTTCTCCCTACTCCTTTCCACCATGCGCTATACAAAAGAAAAAACCAGTATAAGTGTACATGTTTTTGTTTTAAAATAACTGCCATGTGTGGAATAAACAAATAAATAAATAAACTGGCTAGTTTAAAAAAGAAAATGACTGAGAAAATGGGGTGATGTTAGTTTAAGAATACAATTTCCTTACAATCTTTTTATACTTTCATATTTCAGCGCTCTCGCTGTGTATGTCAAGATGTTTTATGTGGCAGTGTTGCCTACTGTAACTTGGCAGTCATCCACATGGTTCAGGGAGCAAATTATAAAGTGACTCCGAGGGGCCAAGCAATATGGCTATCTGTTACCTATCTGGATATGGCTGTCAGACAGTGAATACACGGGCTGCATCAGAAACATATGCGCTGTAAAAACCACAATTGGTTTCAAGGCTAAGTACTTCAACCAAGCATAATGAACTCTCTGGAGCCAAGACAAATCGATCCATATTGCCTTCAAGGATCGTACTGATCGCACTTCTTATTGGAAAAACCTTGACGGTACCTAACATATCACCACACGTTGCACATGAATGACCAAAATAAAATCTGATCATCATGCTCTGACCTTACAGCAGCTATCACTCTATTAAACTTAAAGCAAATCATTGTGCAGAGAGCTGTTATCAATAATAATTTGGTGTGTAGTTGTACAGTGCTTTTCACAACCGAGGTTAATAAGTACTTCACGACACACAAACATGACAGCATAAGATAAAAGGCTGATTTGTAAAATGTGATTCACAGTTTGCAACGAAAGCAGTCGAGTGACATCAAAGAAAGTGAGGCATTAAAGTGTGACAGTCGCAGATTGATCAAGGTGTTTCTTATAAACTGTAGGGGCAGGGGAAAAGGTTAAGGCATGTCGTTTAGATTCAAATGAAATGAAAATCTATGATGCATGTGTATTATCCTCGCAACTACAGTCGTTGAATGTCCACTTTTATGTAAGGTTTGAGGGTGTGGTTCTGCAAGCCTCATTTGCATATTCACCTGTCGCGGCGCGCCCAGAGGCTTTTTAGTGGCCGCGTCAACAGGATGCCAGAGGTGGTTCTCACGGGAGGAGGAAGCGTGTGTGTGGTGAATGCGGGTATTCAGCGGGATAGTTACGTTTTCTCAGCATGTCCATCCATCCATCCATCTTCTCCCGCTTATCCGTGATCGGGTCGCGGGGGTAGCAGTTCCAGCAGAGAGCCCCAAACTTTCTTTTCCCTGGCGACATCAACCAGCTCTGACTGGGGGATCCCAAGGCGCTCCCAGGCCAGCGAAGAGATATAATCCCTCCACCTGGTCCTAGGTCTACCCCTTGGTCTCTTCCCAGCTGGACGTGCCTGGAACACCTCCCTAGGGAGGCGCCCAGGTGGCATCCTAACTAGGTGCCCGAACCACCTCAACTGGCTCCTTTCGACGCGAAGGAGGAGCGGCTCAACTCCGAGTCCCTCCCTGATGACCGAACTTCTCACCTTATCCCTAAGGGAGACACCAGCCACCCTGCGGAGAAAACCCATCTCGGCCGCTTGTATCCGCGATCTCGTTCTTTCGGTCATGACCCATCCTTCATGACCATAGGTGAGGGTAGGAACGAAAATGGCCCGGAAGACCGAGAGCTTTGCCCTCTGGCTCAGCTCCTTTTCGTCACAACGGTGCGGTAAAGCGACTGCAGTACCGCTCCCGCTGCTCCGATTCTCCGGCCCATCTCACGCTCCATTGTTCCCTCACTCGAGAACAAGACCCCGAGATACTTGAACTCCTTCACTTGGGGTAAGGACTCATTCCCTACCTGGAGTGGACAGTCCATCGGTTTCCTGCTGAGAACCATGGCCTCAGATTTGGAGGTGCTGATCCTCATCCCAGCCGCTTCACACTCGGTTGCGAACCGATCCAGTGAGTGCTGAAGGTCGCAGACCGATGAAGCCATTAGAACCACATCATCTGCAAAAAGCAGTGGTGCAATCCTTAGTCCACCGAACTGCAGACCCCCTCCCCCATGACTACGCCTCGAAATCCGATCCATGTATATTACAAACAGGATTGGTGACAAAGCGCAGCCCTGGCGGAGGCCAACCCTCACCGGAAATGGGTCCGACTTACTGCCGAGGACCCGGACACAGCTCTCGCTTTGGGAGTACAGAGATTGGATGGCCCTGAGTAGAGACCCCCTCACCCCATACTCCCGCAGCACCTCCCACAGTAACTCCCTGGGAACTCGGTCATACGCCTTCTCCAAGTCTACAAAACACATGTAGACCGGATAAGCGTACTCCCAGGCCCCCTCCAGGATCCTTGCGAGAGTAAAAAGCTGATCCGTTGTTCCACGACCAGGACGGAATCCGCATTGTTCCTCCTCAATCTGAGGTTCGACAATCGACCTGACCCTCCTTTCGAGTACCTTAGAGTAAACTTTCCCGGGGAGGCTGAGTAGTGTGATGCCTCTGTAATTGGCACACACCCTCTGATCCCCCTTTTTAAATAGGGGAACCACCACCCCGGTCTGCCACTCCTTCGGTACTGTTTCCGACTTCCACGCAACGTTGATGAGACGTGTCAACCATGACAGTCCCTCAACACCCAGAGCCTTCAGCATTTCCGGGCGGATCTCATCCACCCCCGGGGCTTTGCCACTGTGGAGTTGTTTGACGACCTCAGTGACCTCCCCCCGGGAGATTGGTGTTGATCCCCCGTCATACTCCAGCTCTGCCTCTAACATAGAGGGCGGAGTTGTCGGGTTCAGGAGTTCCTCAAAGTGTTCCTTCCAACGCCCTAACACTCCATCAGTTGAGGTCAACAACGTCCCATCCTTACTGTACACAGCTTGGATGGTTCCCTGCTTCCCCCTCCTGAGGTGTCGGACAGTTTTCCAGAACAACTTTGGTGCCGCCCGAAAGTCCTTCTCCATGTCTTCTCCGAACTTCTCCCACACCCGCTGCTTTGCCTCGGCCACGGATGAGGCTGCTGCCCTTCGGGCCTGTCGGTACCTTGCAACTGCCTCGGGAGTCCCCCGGGATAACAAATCCCTGAAGGCCTCCTTCTTCAGTCGGACGGCTTCCCTGACCACCGGTGTCCACCAGGAGGTTCGAGGGTTACCGCCCCTTGAGGCACCTAGGACCTTGAGACCACAGCTCCCCGCCGCGGCTTCGGCAATAGAGGCTTTGAACACCGACCACTCTGGTTCAATGTCCCCAACCTCCACAGGAATGCCCGAAAAGCTCCGCCGGAGGTGTGAGTTGAAGGCCTCCTGAACTTGGGCCTCCTCCAGACGTTCCCAGTTCACCCGAACTACACGTTTGGGCTTACCAGGTCTATCCAGAGGCTTCCCTCGCCACTCGACCCAACTCACCACCAGATGGTGATCAGTTGACAACTCCGCCCCTCTCTTTACCCGAGTGTCCAAAACATACGGCCTCAGGTCCGATGATACGATAACGAAATCGATCATGGACCTTCTGCCTAGGGTGCTCTGGTACCACGTACACTTATGAGCATCCTTATGTTCGAACATGGTGTTTGTTATGGCCAATCCATGACTAGCACAGAAGTCCAGTAACAAACCACCACTCCGGTTCAGATCAGGGGGGCCGTTCCTCCCAATCACACCCCTCCAAGTGTCTCCATCATTGCCCACATGTGCGTTGAAGTCTCCCAGCAAGATTAAAGAGTCCCCTTCAGGAGCCCCATACAGGACTCTTTCCAGGGTCTCCAAGAAGGCCGTATACTCTGAACTGCTGTTGGGTGCATAAGCACACACAACAGTCAGAGTTTTCCCCCCCATAACCCGCAGGCGTAGGGAGGCGACCCTCTCGTCCACTGGGGTAAACTCCAACAACGAAGCACCTAACCGGGGACTTGTGAGTATCCCCACACCCGCCCGGCGCCTCACACCTTGAGCAACTCCGGAGAAGAATAGAGTCCAACCCCTATCCAGAAGTAAGGTTCCAGAGCCGACGCTGTGCGTAGAGGTGAGCCCAACCAGATCCAACTGGTAACGCTCCACCTCCCGCACAAGCTCCGGCTCCTTCCCCCCCAGAGAGGTGACGTTCCACGTCCCCAAAGCCAGCTTCTGTCGCCCGGGTCTGGTCCGTCGAGACCCTCCGCTTTCACTGCCACCCTTCTGGCAGCGCACCCGACCCCATTGATGTTTCCCGTAGGTGGTGGGCCCGCGGGACGGAGAAGCGGAGGTGTTGCCCACGTTGCCTTTTCGGGCTGGGCCCGGCCGGGCTCCGTGGCAAGCCCGGCCACCAGACGCTCGCCGACGAGTCCTCCTTCTGGGCCTGGCTCCAGAAGGGGACCCCGGGCTTCCTCCGGGCCGGGTATCCTCACTTCTTGTATCGTCTTTCATGAGGTCTTTTGAACCAATCTTAGTCTGGCCCCTTGCCTGAGACCAATTTGCCATGGGAAACCCTACCAGGAACACAAGGTTCCAGACAACACAGCCCCCAGGTTCATCAGGGCACACAAACCTCTCTACCACGGTAAGGTGCTGGTTCTTCAGAGAGGCTTTCTTTTTTTCTCAGCATGTATATATGTTAAAATGCAATGGGGAAGTATCTGAAAGTAACCATATGTGGATATTGCATCGACCGACCTGGAAGCACGTCTCCTTGGAGAGGACGTGCACAGATAGAGAGATTCTCTCCGACACAGGGTGAGATCGCTCCTTTGTGCCACGCTGGACCTCGTGTTTCCTTTTTTTGTGGAATACAGCCTGAAAAGGTCTACAAACATTTCTGTTTTTGCCGCCGACGGGCGCAGGAGCAACAGCCTTTTTTGGCAATGAACAATAGCCTGGATTAGGCAGTAAAGACACTTTTTGTGTATCGCAGAGCGGACTGTTTAATTTTGTTTGTGTTGTTTGGCTGGAAAACTGTCAATATAATGGATCCATGCATGAAATCTGTCTCTGTTTATTTTGTTTAAGGAGCAGATTATCCGTTTATTATTTCTGTTTACCTTTATAATATTATTTCATTCAAGAACCCCTTGTGCGTTTAATTAACACAACTATTTTAAATAGTCGATCGTTACAAAAGAGAGAAAGGTGTTGATGATTCTGTCCAAATGCTTTCATTAGTATAATTCTCGTGCTTTGATGGTGGTTAATCAAGCCGTCTTCTCCCTGTCTAATTAACAGCAAATGTCTCTTAATGGCAGTTCATATTACTCACCCTGGTTGTGTGTGAGGGTCAGCACGTAGTTGTCGACACTGGAAATGGGGGGATTCCAACTCAACAGAGCCCCTTGGGGAGTGATGTTGAGAGCTGTCAACTCAGCCGGCATGTCCATCGCTAGGATTACAACACAAATATAAGCCCAGACAAATACAACAATAACAGTATTTTCAGTGATATCTGGCCAGTATGACTGACAGCAATGGATCACCTTGAAGGACCCTTAAATGACAGTCTAAATGTTGGCTACATACTGTATCAGCCAAAAACATTAACAGCTTTCTTTAGCAAAAACATTAACATTCTTACAATTCAGAAGCTGAAACCACAGTCAAATTAAAATAAAACTTAAATTGTCTCTTTTGTCTAGCATTTGTCAGATATTTTTGAAAACTACACCACCATAATTTTGTTCACAAACTGTGGAGCTGTGTCAGTCACTTACATACACAAAGACATTGTGATTCTGTACACAATGGGTAGAGATACAATTGTAAAAACACATGGAATGCCAATTACACCTAGACAATTCAAAATGGAAAACCATTACTCAATCCACATCTTAGTTGTACTGTAATTATAGAAATCGAGAGACAGAAGAGCTTCACATCTACACTGATTAATTATGACTCTCTTGCCATTTTGATCACTGTTTCCTCAATTCATAGACACATCCAAAAGGCTGTAGAAAGTCTGAGAAACTCTCCTGAGCCTGACGCTTCCCCAACCTTTTCCTAATTTCATTCTCAGACTGCTAGACATGGCAACATTGAGTTTGAATTTAATTATACCTTTAACCTCAGTGTTTCAACCCCATTTCTCCTCAGGCATATTATTTCTGCGCAGTAGAGAGCGTAGCAGCGGAACACACAACACCACATATGCTCCAAAGCTCTGCCCAGATGAGGTAATTAATGCTGCCGTGCCCTCATCAGACTAAAAAAAAAGGTTGTGCTCATTAGCACAACGAAGTGAGTTTGACTCTTCCTTATCTCTGCGATAGATGAACAAACCTGATTAAAATCATTACTTTAATTGCAAAAAAGGTTTAAGTGAATTTAATGGAGACCTGCCAAGTCAATTAGTTTGGCAATGGAGATGGAGTTGAGATGGCCAATAAAGAAATAAATAAACAGGTCATCCACCTTCAACAGCCTCTGTGATAATCCAATCATCACTCCCCATCTCCTGATTGCTCGGGTGGATCGCAGATTGAGCCAAATACATCACGCTCGCACTCGAGGTGCTTAAGATTCAGAAAAGGAACAAAAGGCTGCTGTGGGGCATAATGCTGCGTTGCAGTCCCATGCTGATGGGAAGCTCTGCTCAATTAAACCTCCAGAAATACAAGAAAGCCTGAGCATTGACACAATTATCCTGTAAACCTGCTGTTTCCAAACACTACATCACTGACAGCAGAGCAAATCCAAATGCCAATTACACAATAAGGCAAGTACAAACTCAAATGTTGTGCTTCCAAAGCTAATTGCAGTGTTTGCCTTCAAGGGGGTCAAATGGACCAAGAAGTATTTTCTATAGTGTTCTTCCCAGGGGATGACATTTAAAAAACTGTAGACACAGAACATCAGGTATATACTGAAATTAATATTAACATTATGTGAGAAATGATATTGGACAAAGTAGTTCAGACATACCTTTGATTTCTGTTCAATTGCTCAAAACAAATGAGAGTTTTGGGTTATCGTTAAATGAAACAAGTAAAAAAATGAAGCCACTTTTACATACTTTATTCAGTGCTTTTTCCTAAAATGGGCCTCAGAGAATTTGAAAACTATTCTGTATCTAGACAATCTGACTGATTTAGTGATGTTTATTACTGTGTTGCTTGAAATTAGTTTTCCAAAACTCTAATCATTGCATTGATAAGTGCAATAACATTTAGTGGTGAATTCTACTGTATGCGATTATCTGATGAAAGATGGTCGCATTAGACAATTGAAGCTACAAATATTAAATCATAACCGATCATGTTGAGAATTCCCAGTCTCCTCTTTATCTGATAAACATTAGATCAGGATTTTCATAATGTTAAAAAAGGCACAGAGTGGTTTACCCTCTCTATCAAACTAAGTGTGGAAACATCGGTTACACAGCTTATTCGCAAAATAAAGACTAACAACTTCTGTCCTTGATTGTAAGGGAGAGAATAGGGCACAGGAATGCTGTATTGACGTATGAATCTTTGTTGGTGTGTTATTATGTGTGAATACATCTCAGCAAAACTTCAGGAAAATGTTTTACATTGAGTATTTGTGTTTTGCTGGAAAGGGTGTTTTTAGAAAAAACTTTAGATGTGACGGTTGACCATGAGGTCAGTCTGCTGTGTGCTGTGGCCATTATGAACCGCAGACCGCAGCAGACAGTGCAGTTAGCGAGACACATCGGACCATTTACTCCCCAGTCCATCTCTGCATCCCCTCTCATTACAAAGCAGCACTGCCTCACTGTAAAGAAAAGCAGGTTATCAGTGTGAGTGTGTGTT
Organism: Gymnodraco acuticeps; assembly: GCF_902827175.1. Taxonomy (NCBI): domain Eukaryota; kingdom Metazoa; phylum Chordata; class Actinopteri; order Perciformes; family Bathydraconidae; genus Gymnodraco; species Gymnodraco acuticeps. The sequence continues at coordinate 464,982 of NW_022990940.1, forward strand.
CTCCACAACGCTCTACTGGAAGGGTGACATGCAACCATTGTACCTAATGATGTTATGCTGAAAGGAGGTTGTACTGTATAAAGCTACGTGGAACATTTTCACTGCTCATTGTTGATTGTGAATGTATTGTATGTGTAGGAAAAAACATTTATGTAACGCTCACTATCATAATGCTTTATTCAAAGAAATACTGAAACGACTTGTAAGCTAATGTATTACCTAACTGGTAGTCTTCAGCTGATTTGCTGGTACCTGCTGTGCCTTTGTATGAAGTTTCTTAACTATTGTGTTAACGACTGTGCAATAATAGCCCGCTGTATCACCTTTAATTTGCCATTATGAAGGTGTAGTCTTGCAGCTCTTACTGTAAGTAGACATGTCACGCTGATACTGTGACTTGATGTGTAGCAGCGACAAAATGTGTCACCCCAAAAAACTGGAGACGATTTCACAACAAAGCCTAACGAGAAGAACGGCTCTGACGAGGAAAATAAAGGTTTTTGAAGATGAAAACCATGCAGTGTATCTTTGGAATAGCTCTGTCATATGTTAACAAATAATTTAAAAAATAAATGCACATCCCTTATCTATGTCTTCTTGAAATATCACATATAAATATTGTGAGTAAAGCAGAGAGGACTGTAAAGGTCTGTTTCCGAACAGTTTGACAGAACACACAACACCACATGTGCTCCAAAGCTCTGCCCAGATGAGGTAATTAATGCTGCCCTGCCCTCATCAGATACAAAAAAAAGTTGTGCTCATTAGCACAACAGTTTTGAGAAAAGTGAGACTTAAGTAGGTGTCCTGGCACTTTGCTAATGAGCGCCGTTATTAGCCTTTTGTTGTACCTAAACATAGTCCATTTAGTTTCAACCCTCCCAAATTCATCTGAGATTAGCAGCACCTGATGTGTTAGCTTAATGAAATATTGCTCCCTGCTTCATCATCCCCCCTGACAATAATTGATTACGGAAGAGAAGTATGTGGCAATTGCAGCGTTATTCAAGTCATTATATACTTGGCCGGGCCATGCAGGATTACTTTTCTAAATCCCCTGTTTATGTATTGTTGTTGAACGGCGGCATTAGAAGGTCCCTGGTTGGGCATTGTGTGATGTGAGGAAATGTGTTTTACCTTTTCTAACAAGCTTGACTTTAGAGTTATGTTCTTTGCAGTCTATTACAGCCCCAACAACTCTGCTCATTGTAAGCACACTGGGATTGTTTAAAAGGAAGCTGATGATAAAGTATTGCAGGGGAAGAGCCAGACATACAAGTGGCAATAAGAGAAAGAAAGGGATACTTTTCTTTTTTTCTCACTGGAGTTTTAAACCTCGCAGATCCTGGTTAATCAGGTCTCATTTGCATTCAAAACTTACCTCCTGCTCCTTTTGGCAATTGCAATTGGGCTATTTTAATCACACTCACACACACACACACACACACACACACACACACACACACACACACACACACACACACACACACACACACACACACACACAACACACACACACACACCACACACACACACACACACACACACACACACAACACACACACACACACACACACACACACACACACACACACACACACACACACACACACACACACACACACACACACACACACACACACACACACACACACACACACACACACACACACACACACACACACACACAACCACACACACACACACACACCTGAAGATTATGCATAAAGCAGTGGCTGATTGTTTATATTAGGTCAGTGGAAGATTTACTTGCATGTTTGCATGCAAGTAAATATGGGACGTTCCCAAACTTGTGATTTAGAGCTAGTTAGTAAGGAATCTGAAAAAGCCAAAAAGTCTGAAAGCAAGAGAGCCTGAGAGTTCTGATCTTTAGATTTGGAAGAAATAGGTTGGGTAGACACTAGGGTAGAACGAAGCTAAAAGGAGAGAAAGGATGAAGCAGAGAAGAAATGCAAAGAGAACAGAATAAAGGATACTGAGAGAAAGAATAGGGTAACATGCAGCTGGATAGAGGTGAGGAAAAAGTAGAAAGGGATAGAAAAAGGCAGGAGATAGAGGACAGTGAGCTGGAGTTTGGAGTAGGTTACCAATTACTGGGTCACGGAGTGGACAGCTTCATCTATTGCAGCTCCTCCTGCAATGTCAGCTGTACCCTTACATTTAGTCTGACGTCTGTATCTGTGCGTGTTGCTCTTTTTAGCACAGAAGTCCCAATGCACAGCTGTTTTTGGGAAAGAACAATTGGTCCGAGAGTCTAACTGAGAAAAGAGGGATTCTTCATACAGATCACACAGCAAACATTGTGTTCCTGTGTCGCTCCCTCTCCAAGAAGGGCGTTTATCAAAGAGTCGAGGGAGCCAAGAGAGTGGTTTTAAAGTAGAGACATTTCATAATGTCGATTAAGAGAACATGAGGACAGCACATCAGAAGTATATTAAGTATGACACCTGACTATTCCCTGTGTTTTTTATTTTTCTGTTGTAAATTATTGTCTTTTATTGTGATTGTAGTAACGTGTTTTTATTACATGCACAGCATTTTGGCTCGACCAAAAATTGCTTTAAATGTGCTATATAAATAAAACTTGATTTGATTAAAGTGTTTAGTCAAAACATTTACTCAACAGCTTAATGGGTTCATACTGTATAGCTCAAACTAAAGCATTCTAATGCAACACTCCTGCAATAAATTGGTCCTTCATTAAAGGTGTCATGCTTTTCCGGTTATTACCCGTCCCCTTGTGTGTTGTGAAGGTTTTTCTGCATGTAAACGGTCTGCAGAGTCACAAACCCTCAAAGTACACCCTGTAGCGAGTAAAACTCTAACACAGAAAATACCTGTCTGTGCTGCCCCAGAACGCCTTGTTGGAGATTTCTCTTTTTCTTCCTGGGTACAATGACGTGACCATACCCAAATGGTTCTCTCAGCGGCGAAACTGTGACGCGGTAAGGTGGGGTGCTAGTGGAGCCGATGGTGCTGGAGCCCTCTCAGCAACCCCCCCTTCCTGCGTCCATTCGCGATGTCTCGCTGTCTCGCAGACCCCACGCAGCAAGCAGGAAATGAACCCAGCTCACACTGTCCGCTCCTCGCAGTAGCGAGCCCCGCAACGTCCCGCCAACACGGCACCCAGACCCCACGCAGCATTCTCATCTGTTTGTCATTACTGGTGTCATTTTCTGGTTGCTAACAAACGCCTTTGTAACACATAATCACTGATGTTCCGCTGTAACGGTGGTGGACTCATCAGAACAGAGTGGGCGAGCTGACCAATCAGAGCACAGTGGGCTCACAGGGAGGGGGGGGCAGGAGCTCCAACAAGCCGTTAAGGACAGAGAGTGAATTCACATACTATGCAGAGATGCTGTATGAGAAACCAATGTGAGTTTGGAAAATTGGAACCTTTAAAAGTAATGTTTCTATTAAAAGAGGTGATGATTTACTTATCAGGCTGTAGTTTGTGATGCTGTTCTATTGCATACTGACTGATGTTTCTAGTATTTTATCCACCACATTTATATTTCACTCCCTGTCCATAGTGTTGTGGAATATTTTCCAAGGCCCATAACTTTGACCCAGTGTATCAGTTCAAACTGTCCTGACTGAGCACAGGCACCTGTAACCTTGGCTGCTGTGCTCTCAGTGTTTTGTCTCCCTGTTCCTGCCTGTTGGCGTCAGCTGATAGAGGTGTTATCATTCTATCTTGTTATGCAGCATGTTGATGATGCTCTCTGAACTAGCTAAATACATGGGTCTGGGGTAGAGTTCTTCAGAATTGACGTGGCAACTCTACCGTGAAGTCAGAACCTCTGACTCTTGGACTTGTGATGTGAATCCTCCGGCCGTTAACTCCAAATAAACCATCATGTGTTTGACATCAAAGCTACTGCTCTTCCCGTGTCTCCTTCCTGAGTCGGTGACTCCCACTGCATAGCTACACAGAAGTTTCCTCTACACATAGTAGCGAAAGTTTTAACAAAGGAATAAACCGAGAAACCCTAGAAACACTCAGCTTCCCCAGCCAACCTACAGTGCGGCCAATACAACATTTATAATCAAAGCATGTTCTCCTCTCACCTGCTTCACTCCATCGCTGTGTGACTGACAGTCCCGAGGAGAAAGTGGAAACCAGATCTTTTTGTTTTCTGTCCCTGCACTGTGCAGATGTAGCCTGCTACTGACCTCGAACATTGTTAACTACATCTCTGACTTGTTAAGCAATTTATTAATGTATGACAACAGACAAATTACCAGTGTGAGTGACATGGACACAGCTCCACAGATTTCTCTAGTGACTAGATACTGATTGGTAAGGGCAACACAAAATAACCTCCCCGTCAAGAAAGAAGTCAAGCTGAATAAATGAGGGGAAAAATAGTCAATTAAGTCTGATCGTTTGTTTAATTCAGCTGCAGTTTGTTTTGTTGCATGGCTGTTTGGCTCTCCTCTTAATATACAGCCATGTTATATATATAATATACAGACACACTCCTACCTGTGAAGACGGCGGTGCTGACGACTTTGCTCTCCTGACTCCCTCTGACGGCGCTGATGCTTATCTCGTATTCAGTCGCAGGGAACAGGCTGGACAAGGTGTAGTTGGTCACATCGCTGTCAATCACCACGCTGTCCACTCGACCTGCACAGACATCAGAACAGCCGCCGTCACTCTGATCTCAGATTTATCAGGTAAAGGGCACACTGCTGCAAGTTTTACATCACAGGGTAAATATGTAATCAATACAAACTGTTAATTACACATTCAGTTACATTCTACTGATAAAATGTTATCAATTAATTACAGCTACACCAGTGTGTGTAACAGTGCTCCCTTCTACAAAATATCTTACATCAGAGAGACTCGCTGCAACACATGCCATGTTCATTTAACTGCAATACGAAAACACAGTGTTCCAGCATATTGATACAGTGAATTCCTTGTTCTTATAATACATTGAAGTGTCGTTAAAGACTGGGTTACCTCTGGCTGATTGGTAGGACAGCTTATAATATTCAAATTGCGCCATTGGTTTGATCCAAGAGATAATCACAGAGTCTTCAGTCACATCTGACATTGTCATCTCTTTTGGTGGGTCCATGCCTAGAAGGGAGATATAAGTGTTAGCATAGGATCAAAATGGTCCACAATGGATAACATGGGAGAATTTATTCTGATCCCAGAAAAGCGCATTATGTGGTATACTGGGCAAATAGGGGAATTTACATAACAATCTAAAAGATTCAGTGCCCTTGAAACCCGAGGTACTTCATAAATCCTTGCTTTGTTCATTTTTTATCTGCTCTTCATTATATTTGCACAAACAGGCAGAAGCCCAGCGTGTTCAAAATAAATAAATAAACACCATCAAAAGATATTCCAGAAGAAATCTATCTGGTAAAGAACACAATGGGTGGCATTAGCATTGAGACTGAGCAGGGCTTACTCAGAGGAGATTTACCCCCCCAGCTGACAATTTGTTTTATGCGTCTCCTGAGACTATCGAGCTGCCATGGAAAAGGTTATGGCCAAAACAATGTGAGAAAACAATTAAACTGAGGACAGGTCCTTAGCTGCTAGAGAACGAAATGGAGGGATAAAGAAAGTTCGAAAGGGGGAAACAAAAAGACAAAAGGAAGAGATAAAGAGATAACATCTATCTGTCGGTGTGGACAAGAGGAGGAACGAGCAGCACATAAAACAACAACCCCACCCCCTGCTGAAGAATAATGGCTATTATTCACAAGCAGAGGGGGCAGTTTATTACTCCTGACTTTGAAGTCATTTTAATTCAACTTGTATGATATACAGTACCTTCATTTACATATGTGTTGCATATTATTCATGCATGCATACCTTACTAATTATGTTTACTTTGGTAAAAATAACGGCTGGAAAAATAAAGAGCTTCTCGAGGTTCTGAATGGGAACAGTTACAGAACAGGTCTGTCAGTGACCTCTACTGCTATTGACCTGATCCTCCTGAAAGATCACAATTCAATTTGCACTGTGTAAGCTAATAGATGAATGTGGCCCTCAGGCTTAGCAACACAGAAGCACGGTTTGAACCGATAAACAGCCAAAAATATACTGAACTGGTTAGAAACTGAGGACTCCAGAACATTTGAAACGATAAAATCTAACAACAAAAAAACATTTAATCGAAAAGGAAAGCCAAAGTCTTTAATCAGTGCTCACATTGAAATGAGCAGGATCAAAGCATTACACCCATTCTGAAGACAGGTGCAAGAAATACTGTATAGCCATCTCAAAATCCCCATCCAATTTCACCCTCAGAATGTGCTTATATAATCAGGAGTGGGTGAACGTAAAGAGGGAGTGCTTGTGACTGCCAAGGTATTATGTTAAACTGGCTCAGTTATCAGATGGCAGCTTGCAGGTGTCTATGGCACTGATGCAAAGATAATATCTATGTTGTTCAATGCTGACTTTTGCCTTTCCTCTAATAGTCTCAGTCCTCTCTTTTGATTTCCTTTTTGTCCTGATTTTTCTTTTCTGTTTTTCCCACTGTCTCTTTCTCAGGCAGGTTACTTCACTGACCCCCTTCTCATTTATTCTCTTTCCAAATGTGAATAGCACACTCATAATCAAAAGAAATTATTCAAGAGCTCCTTCTATCAAAAAGCTAATTAGCGTGAAATGACAAGGTAATACTGTATTAGAGAGAAATATATGAACCATCTTTGCAGCGTGGTTTGAGGAAAAACATTTTAATCAAAAGACACAGAGAGAAATTATAGAGAAACCTTGAAAAAACTAAAGACATTAAATAAAGGGAAGACTGAATGGAAAATATTAATTTCAAATGTGCAGAAAACAGTACAAAGCATTGGCAGACATCTTTAATTTACAGTAACAATGCCCATGTCCTCCTCCTCTCTCATTCTTCTTCTCTCTGTCCTTTACTGTATAAGCATTTGTCAGAATTGTCTCAAATATCACCAAAAGTTACGATTGTGTATGAGTTTATAAACATGACTTAGCACTTGGCTGTTGACTCAAATGTCATGTATGTGGCAACATACTATACGACACCGCAGGAGAATACAACTTGTATTGTTGGTACTACATCTTACAAAGAAATAGAAAGAAAAAATCTCCCAGGCAGATCTGTAATTATTAACAATAATTCTGCTCTGGAATGAAATGCTAAAAAGCATATTTTGCAAATACATATTTAATTTAAAATCACTTTGAATTTCCATTTGTTATCCCGTTTCCTTTCTCACACTTGCAACTGTGTTCTACTAATGTTCTTTTCTTCCTTGGTTACTGGTTTAAAAAGACTGGAAAATACAAAAAACATATTTTGATTATCTGTTTATTTATGAATTTGTCTTGTGAAAAAAAGGGAATTATAGCTTCTCCATTGTCGGGATTTTCTGCTTGTTTTAGTCTCAGGCGAAAGTACATTGACATTTCTATGGAGTGTTAGGCTTTAGAAAATTATTTATGAAGGACAATGTTCACTTTTTTTCTGACCTTTCATGGATTCATCTGTTACGTTACGTCGGCGGAGCCGTTACGTTAAGGACTTCCTCACACACACACACTCAATCTTTTCTCAGGCAGCTGCAGCTCCGCGGATTTCTCAGCCTGAGACGGCGGGACTCGGCGAGGTGTGAGCACACACACAGACTCACAGCCAGGCTGCAGGTGTGTGTGTGCTCGGGCTGGTTTCGGGCTGGGTTTAGCTGTGTCTAGCCGACCTCACGCAGCAACCAGGAAACCACACCAGTAAGCCAGCTCACACTGTCCGCTCCTCGCAGCAGCGAGCCCCGCAACGTCCCGCCAACACGGCACCCAGACCCCACGCAGCATTCTCATCCGTTTGTCCTTACTGGTGTCATTTTCTGGTTGCTAACGCCATTGTAACACATAATCACTGATGTTCCGTTGTAACGGTGGTGGACTCATCGGAACAGAGTGGGCGAGCTGACCAATCAGAGCACACTGGGCTCACAGGGAGGGGGGCAGGAGCTCCAACAAGCCGTTTAGGACAGAGAGTGAATACACATACTACTGTATACAGAGATGCTGTATGGGAAACCAATGTGAGTTTGGAAAATTGCACAATATAAATCTATTCTGGTAGACCTCAACAATGGAATTATGATCCGTAGAAATGGCCATGTCATGGGACCTTTAAGTACAGAGGTACAGAAAAATCTATGAATGTAAATACAAATACTCATATTATGAAGCAAGAATACCTAACTGCTGAAACTGGTCTCATACACTCCAGCCATAAGCCTTCACTCTGCTGCTCATGTTTATCGATGGTTGTGTGTTATCCCTGAGTAACCTCTGATACCACTGTTGCATGAAACCAAGCAGCTCACCTGTAGTGAGTGAGGCAGTAATGGGCTCAGAGGTAACGTCCCCCTGTATTGTGATTAGACTGACGGTGTACTGAGTGGAGGGCAGCAGACCCTGGACCAGCGACCTCATCTTGGAGCCATCCAGCGTCACCTTGGAGGTGTCGGTCCCATCTGCAGAGCTGTAGCTCAGGATGAAGAGGTCAGCAGGCGGAGCGGGGGAGCTCCACGCCACCAACACCGAGTCTGAAGTCACCTCTGACAAGTAGAGGTGGGTTACGGGCCTGATTCCTGGAGGGACGGGGGTTTAAAGGTCACCGGAGAGTTTTCAAGGACAGGTAAAAAAGCTTCCACTCAAGCAGGAAACGGCGATGAACAAAGAGAGGAAAACAGCTGCCGTCATTATGGAGACGACAGATAAGAAATGTGATGATTGATGGAAGCAGTCCTGGATGGTATAATAGATCATTTATTATACAGTTGAGAAAATTAGCCTTTGGTGAAAGGTTGATGGGGCAGGTGAGAGTCAGACGAGACCACAGTCATGTGGAAGTGATGAGTTAATTGGTCATAAAAAAAAGAAAAAATGAGTTTATCCGCAGTAAAGAGGAGGTTGTGATGGGACTGTTAACTACAAGAAAACTGAGAAATGATGATGAAAGCAGATGCTGTTGTCAAAATGTGTGACCTGATCAAGAGATGATGACATGAATACCAACCAGTGTAGCAGATGACACAGCAACACATGCCGGACCATTTGAATTTAATTAGCCATGTGTGGATGTATAAATAGCAGGGAAGAAAGCAGCATCATTGACTTCTATTTTTCTGACGCATCAAGATCAGTTTACTTTGTAATCATTTATTACTGGAAGCCTGTGTTGTTTAAACTTGTCTGCATGTATGATCTTCTCCTGTTTTATTGATGAACAGCTGCTTTTTTATGGCACATTTCCTTCACCAACTGTCGACATGCATTACAGCTTTGTGCAGTCAGCGGGAAATGTGTATCCCGTAAAAACCTGATAGCTGTGTTCTGCATGTGTGTACTTGTGTGAAAGTCATTACAAGACATGACACAAATAACACACATACATCCAAACATGGCTCTGTAGCACCGACGGTGGTGACAAACTCCACATGGCAGGACACAGAATGCAGAAGGATTGTCAGAGTAATGTGACGATGGTGGTTATGATGAAGATGTCGACGATCGAGATGACTGTGAAGGCTTTTGTAGAGTTAGTAATGATTAGAAAGAAAGGCAGTGACAATGGCCGCAAGGAGGAAATGTAGATATAATGATAATATGATGAGTCCCATTCTAGGTCTTAATGATGCTTTTGGATATCATAGGACAGATGCATTAACATCACAAATGATGTTAATACACTTTTGTAGATTAGGAGGTTCGTGCGTGATTAAAGGAAATTCCCTTCAGGCATTCCTGAGATATATTTTTCAAGAGAATAAACAGACTTCAGTTCACAGTGACTTTGGCCTTTGACCACTAAATTATAATCAGTGCATCCTTGAGTCGAAGTAGAGGTTTGTGCCAAATTGAAGAAATTCCCTCCAGGTGGTTGTGAAATATAGAGTTCACGAAAATGCACAACAGCCAACCCGAAAAAATCTCTGACTATTGTGGCCCAGACGCATGATAACGAGAGTATTGCAGATGACTACATCCAGGAAGTAGTGGAGTTCATATTAACTGACAAAGGGACAAACTGAAATAGGAATAGTGCTCCAACTGCAGCCTGGGATATATTTGTAATCACAGTTTAAGATCAAATGTTTGTTAAATATTTTCCCTGTAATGAGTGCACCTGAGCGGTGAACAGATGTTTCCAATATGTCGACGTGAACAGTGGAGGAGTATGTGACAGGTAATTAATTATTTTTCCTCTGATTCTCTTCATCTGTCATTTTAAGATTCTGTCATCTCTCCTCTCCAGATGGTTGGAGTGGTGTTACCTTAAAAAGCCACAGATACAAAACGATGATGAGTGCGATGATGATGATGGTGATGGTTTTGAAGGTCAGAGTGAAGAAGCAAAGAGATGATGATGGTGATGAAAGGTGAAGAAAAGAATGACAAATCTTGCATGCCCATCATTTTTTCAGCATCCTTTGTGCAACTGAAAATCAAATCAAGCTAAATACCAAAGAAACAACAGGGTGGTTGTAGGGCTGTCCTGAATACCATTTTTCGGGCTCCGGATATTCGGTAGTAATCAGCAGCGAACCGCTTCAACACGTGTCTTTCGGTTTATTCATGGCATTCATTTTGATATTCTACAGGATTGTTGTTTTATAGTTATTTGTTAATGTATATAACCTAATTTGTGTTCTTTGAAATTGAAAAGGATAATGCATTGTGTTTGTTACTGTCGTCGCAGTTGTATTATATGTCTTAAGTGTAATTTGGCTTGGCTTCCTATTTTGAAGGAGAGTTAGCGCTGTTGACAGGAAGTTGTTGTTGCTATGGAAACAACGTGACGGAGATTAACGGAGAAAAAGTAATATCTACATATAAAGACGGAGAAAGTAAACGATAAAGTGTATGGTTAAGTGTTAGCACCCCCGAAGAGGCACAAGCTCTTACGTTGATATTGGAGATTTCAATAAATAAAAAAAAAAACGAAAAAATAAAAATTGAAATTGAAACCCGAATAGTACTCCAACGAACGAATATTCGGATATTTGGATGTCGGGTACAGCCCTAGTAGATTGACAGCAATCCCAATCCGACACATAGTTGGACGGATGCACACACGTCTGGGGAAAAGAGAGCTTGGTTGTGATTGAAATTCTCAAAGAAAGAGGAAACATCAAGCTGAGAAAGAGGAAGAGCGTGGCAAGCTGACACTAACGAGTGTGACAGCAAAAGTGAGAGCATCACACACATATATTAAGACGAAAAACAGAGGTGCAATCAGGGAACACTCGTAACACGTTCATTAGCTTACGTGAATAATTAAGTGCTGCTAATCGCTTCTTCAGAGTATTATGAGGTCCCTCCATTTTATTTTAGTGTGACTCACCTTACCTGCTGCCTCACTTTAGTCCATTATAGACACCGTTCAACTTCATTACGCGCCACCGTTGTTAAAACCGTTCTCCAGCTCTGTGCAGTAATGGGCTGATCTTTCATTTCTTTATCTGAGCCGAGAAAACACTCTAGAGTAAATGTCTCTTAGCTTTGCCTGATAATTGAGAGGATTCAAGTGACTCAAATCTTGATACGCCACAAAAGTTTATATATCACTGTATCCTCACCTGCCACTGCAGCAGGTATATCAGCTGCTCATATTTGTATGCCAGACACTTTGAATTGTAAACACTGAGTCAGTGGTACGTTACCTAAATAATTCCTGACTTTTATTAACTAAGGGATTGCTTTGGTGGCAGGTGTGCTGAATGTTTTACCTGACACAGTCACCTCTGTATTTGACAGGTGCTTTATTATTGCCTTCAAGGAAAACACAACTGCTCTACTTATACGACACTGTGTACCTGTTTCAGTACAAGTACAAGTTGAGTATTCTCCATACCAGTGAAGGCATCTATAGTGGCTGCAGTGCTCTGCTGTCTTCCTCTTCTCGCTGCCACAGTGATGCTGTACTCAGTCCCCGGCTCAAGGTCGGTCAGAGTGGTGGTGGTAACATCTTTAGGCACAGTCAGCTGAAAAGAAAGACATAGTTAAGCATTAATTCAATAGGATTTCTTCAGACACAAAAGGTCAGAGTCACGTTGGTCCTTGGATGATTGTTGACCCATCTATGTACAGTATTATTAAAAGTATGTTTAATGTTTGATCTATTATTCACGAGGTATCAGTCTGTCATTTTCCTTACCTCAGTAGAGGCACCAGACGAGGATGTGAAGGTGACCTTGTAATGGTCGATGGGACCCTGGACCAAGCCCCACTCCAGAGTGATGGTGTTGTCTGTAGAAGCCGTCACAGTGAGATCCATGGGCACATCCAGACCTAATTTTGGGGAGAAAAGATTTCAGGTAAAACAAATTAAGAACTTTTCATTTGGAGAAAATAAAAAGAAGGTTTTTTGAGCAATTTAAATTATGCCTTTAATTCGTTTTTAACATTTATTTTACCCTCCTTTTGTTTGGGAAACCTCAAAAAGTTATAACAACAGTAGGTAAGCAAAGCTTGATTTAATTAATACTCAAATTTTCTGTTGACTTACTTAAAAGTTATAATCTCATGTTATGTCGTAGGATGTTTTCTGTTTATTGCTACACTGTCTGACCCTTTTGTGTTTACAACTGTAAAACTATTTCTAAGACACTCTGATGTCACAGTCCCCTCTTTCGCTTTAGAAAAAACACTCGTATCTCAAATTTGCATGCCTCCCCATCCTACTAATGAGAAAGTCCAGACGTTGTTTCATGTCACATCCTTACATTTTCCTTACATTTCAGCGATCTGCCCCCAACGTTTTAGCTAGTTGTTCTTTGGTGCAGCACTGACAGAAAAGCAGGACTGTTGCTGATTCAAATGTTGCTTACTCCTCCTTATTATCATAATCATCCCACATTCTGTGTTTAATCTTCTTGTTTTTGTTCTGGTTTTAAGATTGTCTTTTTATTTCCTGCAACAATGACCCAACTTGCCCACCGGATCATCAATGTTTAATTATCCTCTACGGCAAATGTTTTTGGAGATTATTGTCAAATAGATTTTTGGAGGGTAAAGTAAGACTGAAAGTACTTCGATTGAAGCCACTGATAATGGAAATTATGCTTTTAGCTTTCAGCCACATTAACACTGCTGCATGCTGGCCAGAGGTGTTGTTGTCATATTATTTAAAGCTTTTTGAGAAAGATGTGATAGCTCTACTGCATTTTTAAAGTTCAAAGAGTTGGATAGAAAGAGCTTGTTCGTAAAATTGAGGTATAATTTTGTAAAGTGCAAAATACCTTCAGCCATTAAAATTATTGCAACTGGAGGGAAGATGTGCTTGACATTCAACATGATGGGAAAGATTAGCAAAGCACCTCCACCCACTAACATTTTAACAGAAGGTTAAATGTTTTTAAAAGAGAGAAAAAACACAATAAAAATTAAAATAGCTTATAATGATGAGACAAAGAGGGCCATTAGCAGTCAATGGTATGCATTATCACAGCCTTACAATGCTGTAATGAGAACTTTAGCCCCAGCAGGTTTTATAGAACATCACCTAAAATAGCACACGTCTTGCTTAATTTCACTAAAGTGGCTTTAAATGGTTGGAACAGGAGCACTGACCCACAGCAGGAACTGAACATTACAAGTATAATAGCAAACCAGATGCTGTGAAGCTGGTATTTCTACAACGCTGCTGTGATCCACTTACAAGAAAGTGCCACCCTCAAAAAGACCATTTAAACATAATTTACTCACTGAATGTGTCTTTGTCCTAGAAATCCTAGATTTATTTTCTTTTATGACTCTACAGTGAAGGTATAGACCAAAAACGTATAGTCTTTAATGAAATAGCATACAGGTTTTAAAATAGCAAAACTATATGAAAAGTACAGTTTACAAACTCTCACACTACTGTTGCAGTACAATAATGATAAATAAGTTTCATTTATCCAATTTGCTCACTACTAAACACGTACATTTTCTCCATGTTTATACTGCACAAGTCGTGTGAAACTTGTTTAACTGATGTTCCAATTTAGTTCGGCAGTTCTTTGAGAAATCTGCACATTTCTGGATTCTCGGTTCACTATGCAGATATGCAAGTAACTCAGTTTTCAAAAATTACAAGTAACACCTTGAGTAATTGATATAAAAATCAAATTGTATAGACAAATTATGTTGTATTTTATAGTAATTTCAAGGGTGAAGTATTCCTATAATCTGTTTTACATACATCAGTGGAGTATAAACAGGGATGGACTCACCTGTCCTGGCGTTCATTGTAGCTGGTGTACTCTGGTTGTTATCTTTCATGGCAGAAATACCAATGCCGTACTCTGTGCCTGGCAGCAGGTCTGAGGCACAAACACAGAGAGGGAATCCGTTACTAATTTGAAACATCATACAGCAAAAATAAACATAACACACACTTGTTTCCCACTCTCCTTCTCAAGCAGAGTGCAAGTCAATTAGAATGAGTTTTTCACAACAGTCCAATTAGCTCTACATTGGTGATGAGGTCTGGGTAAATTAATGTACATCAGTATCATTTCTGTGAAAAAAACTCTTACAGCATAACTGATCAGTTTCAAATCAATTCAGTACATCCACAGTGAGTTTCATAAGTTCTAGGAATAAGATAATGAGGAATGGAAATGAGCGAGGGAGTGACAACGATTATTAGTAGAGAGAAAGTGAGTGACAGAGAAGGAATGAGGGTGTAGGCAGCATCAATTGCAATGGCCCAACAAAATAACACAAGGACCTTTGGCTTCTATTCTTATGCTGGCCGTGCCCTTTCCAGCACTGTGGCCTTTCAGAAAAAACATACCAGCTGACCCTTCCTTTCTGACAGCCTTTCAATACGCCCACAGGACAACAAGCATTTCTACGGATACAATCAGTAGCCCTGTCAGCTGAATGTTAGCTCTGCAGATAATCCTGCCATGTAAAACACACAGGCTCTTCCAGCTTCCTCCGCATACATTAGATGCTCTGAGATAATACTGGAGACATAAGGAAAACACATCGCACTGAGCGAAAGACCCCTACAGATTTTAATACATAATTCAATACAAATTAACTACAAACAATAAATTAAAGAAAAGCAACGGCGCTTTTTCCTTACCTGTGAGGGTGGTCTTAGTGGTGGCTCCCTCATTGCGTGGTACAATGACTTTATCATACTGGTCTCCTGCTAAAGTGCTGTACACCACCTGGTAGCCCTCCGTCTGGATTTAAACAGATACATTGAAACTTTAAGAACACCAACAAAAAGGAAACATTTTAAACAAAATGAAGAAAGTACAAGACTTTTAACCAATAGTCGGATCACAGAGTAAATGAATTATGTTGCATTAGCCCAGCCTGACATTAGTCTCTCTGCTGTGCAGGATCATGGGGATGAATACATTTGTAGTTCTAAGCAGCAATGAGACAGATTATCTTCTTATCTTGCTACCAGGGATTATTGGCATTGCTTATTGTTTGTTTTTTGGCTGATGTTTGTAATTCTATTTTGCTAATTGAATGGTCTGCCATTGAAGCACAAACTAACCGCTGCAAAGCAGAGAGCTGACCAGAGGGCAGATAGAGAGAGACAGTGGGGAAAGACAGTGTAGATGTATAATATCATCACATCTAAGCGACTAAACTAAAAGTTTATATCCATGAGCCAGAGTTGGTGATTCTTGGACGAGTGGTAAAACTAAAGCGAGGTGGTTGTGGCTGTTGGGCTGACAGTGACCGGTTACAAAAATGCAATTAATTAGCCAGCAATAGTAGCTAAGGAGCCCTGGTAATAACATTATCAATACACAGTGAAAAAACATGATTTCCTAAATTTTTTGTCACAGTAAAACGTTTCGGTGACCACTTTAACCCAACACATTTGTTTGCTACATTCTCTGTATTGGCATTTACCAAGCTGACAAAATGCACACAGACCTGTCGGTGATGATAAAGTGCTCAATACAACAAGACAGAGCTTAGAGAAATGGAAGGAATACAAAAACGGCTTTAGGGTGGGTAGTATGCAGGAAGGGTCCGGGGAGCATGGATAAGGTCAAGGGATTAAGGACACATTAGTTGTTTACACAAAATGTATTCAGTTAAATACGGGACACCTAAGGTTGAGTTGAGATCATGTGTAATCTAAGAAGTATTTCAGGTTAGTCCAGTACACATATTTTAATAATGAACATAATCAGAAAAGATAAAAGAGACAAAACACGTGCTTTCAGAAGAGACCATATATCTGTATATTACATTGCAGATGTTTGGCATGAATAGCTTGTGGAGGTATTCAGAATCTTTACTCATTATTTAATTATTATAATATAATTTAAACACGTTCCTATTCTCTGGGATGTTCTAATATATAACATTGCATTCGATTTGATATGCTATTCAAATGTTGTTGTGTCCCCGCGTCTTAGTCACTGGCTGAAAAACACGTCATGAAAATGAAATGCAAAGGCTATTCGGTCAGCATTTATTTACCTCAGCCTCGCTGTTGTCCCATTCGAGCTCCAGGGAGGTGGAGGTCTTGGACACGAGCCGCAGGTTCTTAGGGGCATCGATCTCTGAGAAGAACGATAAAGCTGACAATGTTGGGGACACTGAGACCAATTCTCAGGGATTGTGAACAAGCAAACATCAGCGCTTTTCAAATCAGACACAGATACTGCTGGTGGGCAACTGTTAATTACTACAGTTGATCGGTTTGTATGAATACATTATTTACATCAGTTGCATCATATGTTCATTTGTAACATTGTATAGCTCATTAGTAAGTCAATGCACATTATATATTACATACATATGCATAGATGATGTATTCAAAAAATATCATTTTGATGAATTACATTTTTGTTTGCATTCAAAACAAGAAAGGATAGTGTTTCCACAACAAATCACAAACTACACACTGCAGCAATAATTACTCTGACCAGATGTTCACTACTATATGCAATACAGATAAACGTTATGTTTTACATTAGGCCATATGTCATAGATGTTTCTATCCTCAGAGGCAGGCCAGGATCCCACACACACAAACACACACTACTATCACCACATCTGCTTGCTGTCAGACCTCACCAGTAGTAAATTCAGTGGAAATAGATCCGCTCTCATTTCCTCTAAGCACTCCGCTCACAGACACCTCGTAACGCGAGCCAGGACGCAGAACCTGTGAAACAAAAACAAAAAAACAGGGACAGTTAGGCTTGTTTAATCTCTTTGCATGGCTTTTTTCATTTGTTTTATGTTTAATCTCCAGACACAGACGGCTGGCAGACTCTGGGAATAGATAATATTACCAAGCATGACAACAGTACACACACAACATAGCACTTGTGAGTACAAAATAATAACACCAAAGCCAACCATCAACCCAAAGATAAGTGGTTTAAGTTGTGAGGACGAGCTTTTCTGTCCACAGATGGCAGGTGAGTCCACATGATGTGTGTGTATGATCAGATCTGTGACACCACAATGTGATAAATTGCACACACACCACACCACACCACTCACCTGCAGGGAGTATTGACTGAGCGTTGGCTGGAGGCGGAAGGTGGTCCGTGGACCCTCTCCTCCCACCAGGCCGTATCGTAACACGATCTGATCAATCTTTGCCTTCGGTGGTGTCCACTCCACAAACGCTACGGTGTCTGACACATCCCGCACAATCAGCTGAGTGGGGCCATCAATCACTGCATACAGAACAAGGAGGAAAGAAGCAGAATTATCGACCGTCCTGTTGCTCGCTTTGCCAACCTTTCCATCTATTGCTGCACTTTTTTTTACTTGGTCGATTTATTGTTTTCAAAATGTACAGTCTTTTTAAATTTGACCTGATGTTTTGGTTGGATTCCAAAACATTCGTAGGTGGAGATGACACCAACAATTATTTAATATGGTAAATACAATTTAAGAAAATCGTCAAAAGTCTGAGAAGCATAAGGTGATCTGTTTTGTCCAAAACACACTCCAGAAACCCCAACATATTTCATATGTTTCCCATCACATAAGACAGTGCTTCTTAGTCTTTTTGGCTTGTAACACATACAAAAATAACCACACGTGCCAAAAATCCTTAAAATATGTAATGTTTTATCTTCTTAGATTGTCTCATTTGAATACCATTTTTGTGAACATACAATAAGAAACAACTTTTTTTTGTATTCGTCTTAAAATATCAAATTTTCTTTCATTGATTAAAATCAAATTCATTCTTAGTTGTTAAATGTTGTCTAACCACAAGCAGCTTAAAAAGCTGTATTTTTGCCCTAAATAAAATACAGTAACGTTAAATTATGTTTGAACTGAACAAAATCAAAAAATAGAATTAATACTTTTTATTTGAACACATTTCAGTCAGTCTCTAAGGAAGAGATGAAAGTTCATGTTAATACTGCCACAGGCCAATGCATTGGTAGATTGGTTATCAGGAAAAGCTGTTCGTTGACAGCCAAGCATGTACTGTAGAGATTATCAGACCCAACACACGCTGAGACAATAGGCTTTATCTCTGCAAGGTGTAAAACACAAGCCACGATTAAAGTCTTTCTATGCCGATTCCTGGAAAACAGCACATACTAGGTGTTAAGAACTAAAACACATTTCAAAAGAAATTAGCTCCCCGTGTCGAAGAAACACAAAACCCTCCTCCACAATAAGGTGGTGTTTCTCAGAGGGGAGCCCAATCTGGACCGGTGCTTTGTTATGTTGATTTATAGGACCTTGCTAGTCATGAAATAGCAATAACAAACATCATGTTCAAGCATAGGGTGATCCATGCACAACTGTAACTGGTACTACCATAGGCGTAACATAAACTCTCTGGCTTTATGGTTTAAACACTCAGTTCTTGTTCACTAATGAGTGTAGGCAAAGCTTTCGATTCGCCTACAGAGCAAACAGGTCCACATACGACGCCATAGCCCTCACCACGGCATCCACACTGCCCTTTCACACGTGGACCAGAGGAACACATATGTGAGAATGCTGTTCATTGATTACAGTTCAGCCTTCAATACCATTGTGCCCTCCAAGCTGGTCATCAAACTCAGAAAAAGCTCGACAGCGGCTCTTCTTCCTCCGCAGGCTGAGGAGGTTCAACATGGACTCCAGGATACTCTGCAAATTCTACATGTGCACCATAGAGAGCATCCTGACCTTCTAGAGGTGCACCATAGAGAGTATCCTGACTGGCTGCATCACGGCCTGGTACGGCAGCTGCACCGCCCTCAATCGTAAGGCTTTACAGAGGGTGGTGAAAACTGCACAGAACATCACCAGGACGGAGCTGCCATCCAACCTTTACTCCCAGCGCCTCTGGAAGAAATCCCTCAGGATTATCAAAGACCAATCACCCCAGCCACAAACTGTTCAGTCTGCTGCCGTCTGGCAGGCGCTACCGCAGCATCCGGACTACAACCACCAGACTCAGGGACAGTTTCATCCCACAGGCAATAAGACTGTTAAACACCTGAACTGTTGTAACAACATCCATAACATTCATCTGCTACTTAGTAATTATGTATCTATTTATCTAATATATCATATTTCAATGACTTGCATATAGACTCTTATTTCACTATTTCACTTTTTTTTTTGCACTATATCTTTCTGTTTTTCTGTATTATTGTGTTGCACTGTTGGAGAAGCCTGTGACCTAAGATTTTCATCGACATAACTACTCTGTAGCTATGTTCGTATGACAAATAAAGAACCTTGAACCAGTTGCTGCATGAAAGAATAGGGATACATAAAGTATTACTCTGCATGCTCTCATTGTTAGAGCATCAATGTCAAAATAAAGACATTTCAGTCAAGGTAATGGAGTGTTAAATAATGTAACAGCACTCTGCTTCATTAACCTGTGGATTACCTTTATCCACTGAAGCTATGGTGTGACATCTGTTGCTTTAACAGATTGTGGGGGAAATGCAGGTGCTTTTGAACTCTGAATCAACACTTTTCTTGATGATTTCCACAGCAGGTTAACAGGTATCTAATACACAACTACAATTAAATTAATTTCCAGTTTATGATACATGTTGAATTATCCATGATGTTTGAAGAGACAGCCCAAATAGCACCTGGGACAATGCTCAGTTGTAATTGAATTGAAAGCCCCATTCTTGTTGAGCATAATGATTCTCTGTCAATGTCCCCAGGGCCAACTTATGTAAATGAAATATTTCAAACAGTAAGTGAAGCAGGAACATAAAGTCCTTCTTAAAGCTTTTGAGATCTAAATAAGTCTGAGACTAAGGCTACACATATTGCAGGTCAACCCCCGATCCTTGATGTATTAGAAATTGGGCCCTTGGGTCTTGTCCTAGAAAACATCCAGAGGAAGACATCTGCTGAGAACCTGTTCTCACATCAGCTCTCCTCTCCCTCTGGTTTTCCTCCGACTCCTCATCACACTCACTCCGTCTCAGAGGAAGGATAAATCTTTGTTATTAATAATTGAGTAACTTCAAATTTGTCTTTTCCTCTTTCTTTATCCAATAAGGTGTCCTGCAGTGGGCCGTCGTAAAATAATTAATGACAGTGTGCCATGAATTATTAATCCTTATTTAATTACTCCCCACAAAATGAACAGAGATTTGACAGGACAATTGATGGTGTTTTGACTACGGCGATCAGAGTTTGAATTGTTACGAAAGAGGTTTGAATTGCCTCTATTACAGATGCCTAGTAATAATGGCAGCTGGGTGAGGAGTGGGGCAATACCTCAGTGAGGTTTACATTGGGGACATTAATAATGGCAGACTATCAAATACGCCAAGGTGACATCGTATTTAACTCTGCGTTTTTGTGTGTGTGTTTGCGTGGACGGGATATATGCTCCATGTCCTAAAATGACATTTATGGAGAAAATGAATTGCTGACAGTTATAATAATCACTTAATTATTCAAGACTTTAATCAGGCAAAAATAGCAAACGAGGACTTTGAGATGTCCCCTTGGGTGGGTTTTAACTGACAGATTAATACATAATAATACAATATTTTATTTGCAGTACTGCTCACATTTCATATTAATATAAAATAACCTTTTTCTGATCAAATATGCAAAAATGGTAGTGGCTATTTAATCGTATTCCTCCTTAGGCCACATTTACAACTTATCTTAAAACCCCTAACATTTTATTATCAAACCAAATCAAGTTTTATTTATAAAGCACATTTAAAAACGATTTTTGGTCAAGCCAAAGTGCTGTACATGTAATAAAAGCACACCACAATAACACGAGAAAAAAAATTGAAAAGACAATAATTTACAACAGAAATATAAAGACAAAACACAAATGTCATGTTATGGCAGTATTGCTAAATGTGTTTAACTAAATTAAGAAAAATCAAGTTGTGTGGTTTGAACATGACCTGGCAACAAAAGCTGTAATCACATTTTGTTTAAAGGTCACCTATTGTGCAAAATGCACTTTTTGATGTATTTTGTACGTAAATATGTGTCCCCGGTGTGTTTGGTATTTTGAGCAAAACACTCCATAATTATATTTTTTATATATTTGTATATATCTGAGACCTATGCTATTGCCTAAAAATAGCATGATAGGAACCTTTAAATGTTGTTTCTTTAAAGATTCTATTCATACGTACATGTTGTGACAGTGGCAGTGAATGGCTGGCTGCGACCCTGGTCTCTGAGCGCCACCAGGTTCACAGTGTACTCCTCCCCTGGCCTCAGACCAGTCTGCACGAAGAAAGTGATGGTGCTGGGCAGCTGTGCAGTCATCCCTCCTTCATTGTCCTTTGAAAAAAAAACAAGAGATACATGTGATGAGCTGAAGAGCAATGCAATCTGCATATTTCGAGTAAGTGCCAGCTACTTTGTGGCTTAAACTCTGTGTCTCAGTGGAGATAAGACATCTGGCAGATGCACAATATCTCCAGCAGATACACATAAACAGTGACTCATGTATGCAGTAGACTTTCTGAACTGTATATTTCCTTTGACTGATTCGTACATGTTTTAGATGAATTAGCACATTAAGAACCTTGTTGCGGAAGTATGAGTCAGTGATATTTCTCAGGCCATGTTCTGCAGAGGCAGCACTCTGTACATTTCTAAAGGCCTGTCACTCATCCATATGGAGCCACTGCTTTTCCCAGCTGTTCTCAGAGAGCAAGTGTTGCACATGCACTTCCTGCCAACAGACAGATGTTCCACCTACTGCTGCTCCAAGATTCCCAAAAGCCAGCGCTACGAAGGCACGTACAGTATTAAAACAGAACTTAGAACAGCTTGCTGCTTTCCTGAATCAAAACTGTAATTAGAGATGTAATCCATTTAATCACCTCAGCTAAATTACCAGGGTGGGCAGTAACACACAGCGGTAATGTTCCAATAACAATTGGTCCTCAATTTCAATAATAATACAGTTAAATGTTAAATTATGCTAAATGAATCATCATAACAGTATATCCACTCCCATCTCGATGCCAGTTTGCTCGTAATTAGTCATCATTCTTTCTGCCGACAAGGTCGCTGAGATGAGGAATGACAAAATACTTTTTCTGGTCCTTGTTGAGGTATTTTTATTACTTTAATTTGATGATCATTATCTGTTTGATTTCTTCTTGGTTAATTATAATGGTAATTTCGTTTTTCAAGTAAGACAGCATGTAATTATATGTCCCTAAACAAAGAGTCATGAGGTGATTCTAATAATCCTCTGACTATCACAAAAAGCAATATAATAATATTACATTTGAACGGTATTACAGCAGTGAATACAACTTTAATACCTTTAATGTGAAAACGAATGAAGCACCATCTTTTTTAAATAACTACATGGCTGGATATTACTAGAGGCAAGGGGAACATCTGTTTGTTGATTAAATGAGACGTAAACCCCCAATGTGTCATTACAGATTAATTATACCTGATGCAGCTTGAAAGATTGATTTGTAGTTATTACCCGGTCTCTTCTTTCCACGAGTGAAAGAGAAAGTCAAAAAGTGCATCGTAACACATGCTCATGTGTGTGTTTCCATATGTGTTAATCTCATCTGCCAAGAAAGACACAGCAGCTTGTCCAACAATAAAAAACAAAAAACAAAATTAAGACGGATCTTCCAGGAAACAGCTCTGGTATCCTTCTGATTCTATATAAATATAGATTGTAAAGCTGTATATGAATATATACCACTGAAACTAATGTAATAAAAGTACAGTGCTACTGGCAGCAATATTGATTGAATGATTGCTTTACAGCTACAACAAGCCCAACATATAACACATGAGTATGATGTGCTAGCAGTGGGATTTTTCATTTTAGTGTCGGATATAAAATATCTGTAGCTGTTTCTAACAGCGTTAACGGCAAGTACAAATCTCACCCTGCACCTCCCCCTCTCTCTGTTTCCTTTTTGACAGAGAGTTCTGTGTTTTTTCGCATAGCTTTCATGCCTACTTCCATTACAAGATTGTCAAAATTCACAATCCCCATTGCTGGATGAAATCCAAGGGGGGCGGGACTGCCAACTCATAATATGATTTCCCCCGTGGTTGGAGCAAGGGGAGGGAAAGCAAGGAAGGATACAGGAGGAGAGGAAGAGAGAGGTGAAGAAGAATGAAAAGGTTGAAGGGTACCTTTCGAGGGTAGAGAGGAAGGGAGTCAGATATTTAGAGAGGTGGTGGATGGAAATAGAAACAAGAGATTAAGAAGAAAGGGTGGAAGGATGGAAATTGCTTGAAGAACAAAGACATAGAGGATTGGGGAGAAAGAGAGAAGACGGCTGAAAGCAATACAATTAAATTAGGAATCCCGCTGCTTTTTTCCCCATTTGGAAATGTTCTATTCATTAAAGGTTTGAAATAAAAAAGAAAAAAAGCATCTTAACATCAGATTTGAGGCCGGACCAAAGGCTATCTCCCCCCGAGAACACCTTAAAGGAGAAAACCAATTACTGTGAGAGAGCACAAGATTAGAGTGCAGAGAGTACCTGCGTTTACGGCGGGAATTAGGAAGAGAAAGGTTTTTGCTTTCTGGCTTTGAACCTGGCCCTGCTACGGTTTCATGAAGGGGTTATTCTGGAAAAGGGTTTATTGGCTCATCCACCTAATAGCCAATAAGCTTAAAACAATCCGCTCGTCTAATTTCGTATGGGCCTCAAGTTGAGCAAAACCCCCAATAAATCCATTCAGTTATTTTTCTTCCTGTTTCTTCAAGATGAATAAAATAAAATACTCTGTGTGTGTGTTTGTGGGTGATGGAGAGAGAAAAAGACGGTCATTTGCTCATCCTTTTTGTTTTGTCTCACACAGGACAGTGCACTTGTGTTACAGCATGAAATAGTGCTGTAGTCTCACATTGGGACTGACAGCGATCACATACGCTGAGTGTTCACACTGCTTTACTCTACCTTGGGGATGAAGCTGATCTCCCATCCATCGAAGGAATAGTAGAAGGGTAACCACTGGACCTCCACTGACGTCTCTGTGATGGATTTGAAGATTAAGCCATCGGGATTGGAGAGATCTGTAGAGGTAGCCAGAGACGTATTATTGTCTTCAGTGACCCACACAGCCCATAAATCACGACTCCACCTCATGCTGAGGTGTCCACTTTTTCTCTTTTACATTTGTTTTTTTGTTCTGTTCCCTCGGTAATTCTTTAAAATAACCATCAATAATAGAGGGTAAGTTCATGTTTTACTGCTAAAATAGTACAAAGGCACACATTTCCTTTCATACATTTTTTAAAAGTGTAACCCCCTGCTAATAAATATATTTAATACATTTCTTACTGATAAACAACCTTTTTTTCTGCCTATATATGCAATGTTTTCCTGTAGTACCGATGTCAACATCAGTGCCTCGGTTTAAAAACAAATGACTTGTACTTTTATTTTGCAAAATACCTAAATTAATTTTTCACAGGCAGCCATGTCCTCATAACTTTTTCCAGATAATCAAATCAAATCATTTCATAATTACGTTTTGCAAAGACAACCCAACAAATCATATCACACATGAATAATGGTTGCACCAAACTTAATTGCCTTAAATTAACTTTATAACTCCAAATGTTGCTATCACTGAAATTAAAGTCACTTATCTGTGAAATGGAGGATCATTTTACCAGCCAAGACTGATGGCATCACACCGCACGGTAAGTAACCAGCTGAGTGGAGACAATATTCAGTTTGCCTTTGAAAACAAGCTATTACTATTCAGAGGTTCAGTGAGCTTGCATACCTCTGATAAGCAGGGAATAGTGTTTCTTTGTCAGATCAGGTGCCCTGGTATTAACACCGACCAAGACTTTCATATTCAGAAGGTGTTCATATTTACGTGTGCGTGTATTTGAGTGTGAGTGACACCACGCAGATGTTTCAGGTAGGAATCACAGCCAGTTGGCACTGAGGAGCAGGTGGTATTCTCACTCTATTGACACTGAAAAACGTCTTGCGGAGGTTTTAACACAAAAAAAAAAAGGTGACAGACAAGGTGTGTGTGCATCCGCATGAACGGCTTTGTTCATGTAAAAATGCAAGTATAGCACTGAATGAGACGGAGGATATTTAACAAGGTACTGGTTTGAGGTATTACATTTATATTCTGTTGGTCATGCACCAAACATAGCCTCAGTGGAATATCCTTTAGTGCTCCCGTGAGAACATTTAGTCAAAACAGCCACGAGCTTCACTTACAGGTGGAAACCGTGATGCTGGCAGGGACGCTGATACTGTTGTTAATGACAGCGAACACGTTGATGTTGAACTCTATTCCCGCCTCCAGGCCTGAGATAGTGCAGGTCGTGGTATTGCCTGGAATCCTTATCTCCAGTTGCACACCTGATAGAAAGGCAGGTACAAAGATACAATGGTATATATATATTTTCAAAGATATACATGCTATACAAGACATTTTGAATTAACTGTAACTGAAATGCAATTTTCCTTCCTTCTACAGGCCAGCATATCTCTGTACATACCTCCCGGGCTGCTGGGTGTGTAGGTCACTAAGAAATCTGTCAGAACAATGGACCCCTCCCACTCCACGTCGATGGTGCGGTCAGTCACGCCTCGGATCTTCACGTTCATGGCGGGTGCCACTGTCGAGACAAAATCCAACACAAATGAAGTTTAAACTGCTTATTTTTGGTGTGTTTTACAATAACAATTATAAAGTGTAACGTCAGAAAATCCCCTTTGGACTAACTTGTTAGTATAGTGCATGTGTCATAAGATTGCAGTTAGCAATTTTCTACCTTAGTGGGAATAATGAAAAACGCACTTGCTCAAAATTGTATGGCAACGTTTTTCACACCTATAATTAACGATTTCAGTGTTTTTATGTTAGCTAGCAAAGCGAGGCATTTTTGATACATATCAACTCAATTTATGGAGCAAAAGCTAAAATATGGCTTCATGGCTTGGGAATTGACTGCCAGTGCTACAACTACTTCCTTAATCCAGACAAATAATATGTATCAGATTGAAGTAGACTTTTTAGTTAATTTATTTGACACCACACAATAATACATATCTGAATTAAATGTCAAGCATTTTAATGTACTCATGTTGATTTTGAACCACAGCAAGCACAAGTCAGTAACATTAGATCTAGTCTGATTAGCTTGAGCTTCCCCAACCCTATGAGAGTGAGCATTGAGATACTCAGGGCAAGGATCCAGATTGACTTTTACATTGATTACAACAGGGACATATAAAATGTAATGGGCCTTTTGCATGCACACACATTTTTGGAAACCCTTCTTCCCCACTTTCAAAATTAATCAAGCGCCTCGGATGGATGAGTCACCTAACCAGGGACATGAGAGCCAGATAGTGGAGCAGATACCTCTGTTGATGATGTCAGGTCTGGGGACCGCTGTAACCGGCACCAAAGCAATCTGACAAAAACGTCATTTGAAATGACCGTTATGTTTGAGGTTGTGATGGGGCTTGAGGGGATAAACAGGGCTCGGTTTCACACATACACATACAGAGACACACCTGCTAAATGTCAGGCGCACTGGTGCGAACAATGAACATATTTAGTTGCACTTCACTGACTTTAGGACGCACCCTGGAGCCCTAATTCAGAATTGTACACAATAATGAGACGTTCTTGTATGGCTCTATCCTTCAAAGAGGCCCATGGTCCTTTCCGACTGCGGCACCTAGTAGTAAGTCCCATCCCATGGGAGAGATCATACTCTCCATTCCACCGATACAATTAGGATTGGCAGGGCTGACAAAGAGTAATTGTGAAGAGTTTACCTTTCTCTTCGTTTTTAATGGATGGAAAATGGACCAGGACACTAATGGATGTATCCTGACAATAAGAAAGGCAAAATATAGTCAAGTGGAGTGCCTTATCAAGTTGCTATATTTCCCCTTTCTCTGCATGATTGTACCATTCAGGTTCAATAAAGGTAGAATAAAAACCATTAAAAAAGTTTGTATTATTGTGCCAACCCCACACACCATCCCTATACAGTATTTGTCATTGTTTCGCTTGGTTTTCTTCATGCATACACGTTAAAACATGAAAACAGGGCACACTGCAATGCGTATATGTGTGTTCCAGTCAGTAAAAGAAGCCAGAGCTTGTGGAAACACGAGGCTGAGTGTTTACATGATAGGGAGGAGCACTGTCATTCACTCAGGCTGAAGTAGAGATCATCAAGCCATAAGCCCTGAAAGGTGGTGTTGAATGTCAATGTGGAGGCATAAACAAGAGTGTTTACAGCTCCCACTGCCAAAAACAACAAGGAGGAGGGGGGAAGGCAGGTGAAGGACATAAAGGAGGAGAAGACAAAAAGGTACACACAGTTTGAGTCGAAGAAACAAGACAGGTTCACAGACAGGAGGAGAAAAAAGACAAGAATAGAGGAGCCTCATAAACACACGGTTAAATGAGAGAAAAATAAGGATGACTTGGGAAACAAGAGTGAGAAAGAGCAAATTGAGTGTGATAGTGTGATAAACAACCTCTCACACTCTCATCATCTCTACATCCTGTGATACAGGACTACAGCACTGCACTGAGACCGTCTCAGGGGAACCTTTGGACACACTAGGAGCCGTTTCAGCCCTTTCCACACACTCTCCACAGATGGGCCCATGCTACACAGTAGTTAGCTCATTTCCAAACAGTGAGCCTGCACTGGGGACAGATCCTGCAGCATTCAATTAGCAAGATTTATTTCATCGATTAGACTCAGCTTCGTCACGTATATGAAGGAAATAACAAATCAAACGAAGGAGCTACAGTATAACCCACGGTATAGGAAGTAAAGACTTTCTCTTCTATAGAAAATGAAGGGCAAACTCTCAAGTGGGCATTTCGGAAAAGGTTCTTATGAAATATTAGACAAAGGAGCGTTTTACTTAATATACATCAGAGATAGAGGAGCGGTGAGCATCTCACATAGCTGTTGATGCATGAAAGGCTGTTACCTGCCAGGTAACTCAAATGCAGATATATATTTCCTTTATTGTCACCAAGGACTTGATTCTTACATCCTATCAACATTTCTCAAGAGAGTTTCTGGCCTTTTTGATTGGGCTAATGTCCAACTTCAGAAGCAGTTGTCCGTGCCTACCTTAAAGTCTGATTTATTTGTAATCCCTTTAAGCACATCTTGTTCTTAGCTGTCTACAAGGAGTTGTGATGTCAAACTGTTTTAAGGATTTCCCCCAAGTAGAACAAAAATCATCAGATATGTAAAGATGAATCTGAAGTTCAACTGTATCCAGTACTCAAGTTGTAAAAAAAAATCAGGGGGGATGGTGGATTTTATCATATGGGGACATCATTTGTGCTGATAACCCGCCGAGGGTGGGAGACCAACTATAAAGATAATTAGTATACTCCTAAAACAACATGCATGTTATGGATGTTCAGATACTCCTGTCATTGCTCTTGACCAAGGTACCTCAGAATTAGAGTCGGTCCCCGGGCTGCCATGGCACCACTAACATTTAGGGTCAAATGCAGAGGACAATTAGTGCAAAATCTTTTCTTCACTTTAATTTAAAGGGGGGGAGGGAATACAAACATGTGATTATAATGGAAGTCTATGGTACAAATCTTGTAGGTTAACAGTCCCTCATTTATTATTCAGATGGATCAACTGATTATACTAAAAATAAAATCAAAATAGTTTTTAGAATATTGAATTATAGTGTATTTTTTCAAAAAAGCAGTTACTGGTATATGATCAAAACTGGTATCTAAAGGGTTACATTTATTACTTATTGATTTAATTATTTTTATAATTAATTAAATCATTATGTAAATTAAACACTTCATAAAAATTTAGAGGAAAACAATTTGAAAAATATTGATCCGTCATCATTTTATTGCAGTTCAAATACAAATATGTTATGTTAACATTCCCAATGTTACTTTTTTTTAACAGAGCATTAAGTGCAAATTGAAACTGTTTACAAAATATGAAAATATATTAAAAGATTATACAGATAATACAAAATAGGACCAATGTTGTCAATGGCTGCCTACTCCACTCTCCCCCATCTCATAGAAGTTTCCAAAGATTTTCATAATCATGTTTTTTGGTCTCAATTTTTCTGGCTCTTGCTTTCGGATTGTTTGCTAAGCAATGGCTTTGAAGCCAAGTCTTGACATATACCTCTGGTCTGAACTTGTTCAGTGGAGGGCCAACACTTGATGAAAAGTAAGGCTGACATGATTTTTACCTCTAGGGAGCTTCTAGTTGTGGTTAAAATGTTCATCTGACTAAACCCACGTTCACACTCAGCTGTGGAGATGACCAGAGTGTTCACTGCTTGAAGGAGGGGTTTCAGCTCTTCTGGTGCTGGTGGTATCATTTAATCAACAGTTTTGAGTCTGACCCCTATGGTCTGACCAGCTAGCTAACACGAGAGAAAAACGTATAACTCCAAACTAAGTTGTTATTGCTGCTTATGTCCATAGATTCCACCTTTGGTGACTAAAGTAATGAGTAATGACTAAGATTACTGACTCTTGACTTACCTGAAATGTTGTTTTTAGTATTTTTAAATATGAAGTCCCTCAGATCGCGTTGTCCTCCTGGTCGCTTGGCCATTAGGCGCATTCACACCGCAGTACTTTTCCCACAAAGGTTCATGAGAACTCTTAAGTTCTCATAAACTAAGTACAGATCGCGTTCACACCGGAATAAGTCCCTGGGGGAGGATTACGGCCCGTCTACACTACAGGCATCGAAAAATGCTTTCAACGCTTCGCCCATTCATTTGAATGGGGTGACGTAGAAGATTTTTAAACTTCGCCGAACTGCATTGTGGGGAGCATGGCATGGCATGGCTTTGCAAGCATCACGAGCATCTATCGACATCAAAAGTTGAACAATGTTCAACTTTTTAGGCTCGATCAGAGCCCTAGAGAGATAAGAGTTACGACACTCCCATAGACCTCCGTTGTAAAAAATGGCTGCGCCTACTTCCGGGGTATGGACATCGAAATAGTTCAAAATATAGTCATTTGGGCGTTGGACCTCATTCACTTACATTACGGCGCGTCGATTAGTTCCAGAGGTAAGTTGCTGAAATATCGAACTCTTTTGAATTTTCAACTGTCTATATTGTATCAGAGGCCCTTTATGATGCTTATACTGGTCTTCATTTGTATATGCACAGCGTAATTATCTATATTTTATCTTGGTTGTTACAACCAATTTAGCTAGCATTGCCTGCTAGTTAGCTAGCGCGACTTCGTCAGCTTTGAAGGTAAGATTTCAGTAATGAATCGCTAGCAGCTTATATATCAATGATGCTGGGTAACTAACAAGCAGGATTTAGATTGATTATGTGTTTTTATTGTTATCTTGGTTTTTATCCGCTGAACCTGACCGTGTTAGCCATCCTTAGTCGGCTTTTTCTGTATGATATGACTTAACTGCTAGCACTAGTAGAAATGAGGTGGCGTTTGTGATAAATATTTCATTGAATTTTGGGATATACTAACATTTCATTATGTGACATGTTGACTGTACTTTGTTTTTTCTGGTACTGTTCCGTGTTAACTCATCTGTACTGTACAACTAGCCTAGCGCTACTTTGTAATGCTTGATGGCATGCTAGGATAGATTCCTTTGTATTGTAATATACACACTAGTTTAATGATTGTTCTTCAAAGGTATTATTCAGTCTTAAACAAATAATAGCCTACTGAATAGGCTACTCTACAGCAGTGAATGAAGGATGAGCCTTTTAGCACTACGGACGTGACTGCCCTGGCAGTGACAGCAACATAGCCTGCTTGTGCTACCACACTTTCCCCTCAAAATATCGTTAAATAACGAAACTTATAAATAGTGCCAATCCATACAAAGTGTAACCACATCATGTAAATATGAAAGCAATCTTTAAAAAATAACAGCGTTGGTTTAATCTATGACTATTTTGACCATGTTTGTGCTGTTTTTGCCATAGAGAAGCATTGCAACGGAAGTGCGTTTTGAACTATCCCGGCATACATAAACCACGTGACCGGCTGGCGGCGACATCAAAGAGTGTCGTAACTCTTATCTCTCTATGGCTCTGGGCTCGATGCTTGGCATCAGCCAATCAAATCCCGCGTATGCAAATCTGACAGTACAAGCGCTAGCCAATCAAACTGCGTGTATGCTGGGAGAGACTAAGCAGGTCATTTCCTCATATTCAAAAAAATGGAGGGAAAATTCATTATAGCGGTAGTGAATCACCCGGTGTTATATGATCAGTCTCTGTTCATCTACCGGGATACAAACCGGAGGAGCGAGGCATGGAGGGAGGTGGCAGAGACAGTGGATGAAACTGGTAGGTTTTCGCCTGTTTGGGGATTTTATATCCAGTTTACTTCGTTTTAACATTGCTATTGCTTTGTATGCCGGGGGCGGGCGGGAGATTCCTGATTGGTTATTGGTCGCCTTGGGGAGAAGGTCCTCGCTGCGGAACGCGGAATGGGGCGGGGTCGGATAAAAGGAGGGGTCGGACGTCCGACCCCTCCTCCGCCCCATTCCGCAACCCCGCCTTGTGAGTCCACATTACACATCAGCTGTTTCCCTACCGCCAAGAAGAAGAAGAAGAAGATAGAAGAACCATGTGATCACCTAGTTGGTCTGTTTGTCCGCGTTATTACATTTGAAGACGATTATACATCATCATCATCATCATCAACGACCGAAGGTAATAAATTATGTATTATGCAACCCAGTAGACATTCGCTGCCAAGTTCCTACCTTGTAAGTTGTCTGTATGGCCGTACCAATAAGTTAGCGCAGCATGCTTGGTCTTGAAATGTTCGTAAGAATCCATAGATGTAGAATATCTACATTGTTCATCTTGATGTGTTTTTAAATTCTTACAAACCAACTGAATCGATCTGCTTAAAGAAATAACAACATTTGATACATGTAGACTCTGATTTGAATGTATTCCATTTTGTGTTCTTCCTCAGACACCATACCATTCTTACCTGTGCCCCTACAGTCCGCCGATTCACCTTTTTATCAGTGCCTGCTCTTATAAGACTGCAGAAAGGCATTTGGTGATTAACCACATAAAAAATCATGCAACGGTAAAACATAAAGGTAAAAGCCAATGTTAGGGCATAACTTGAACAAGAAACAAAATGCATGTGAACAGACAACATACATATGTATATATAGGTACTTTATTTATCCCAAAGGAAAGTGATGCACAAGCAAGGTAGAAATATACATATTTAAAATACTAGTAAAGGGTAAAAGTAAACAAGTAGAAAACTGAGGTATTACCTTTATACTGGTGTACAGCAGAAATAGCCTTAAATATGCCTTGTAAATATACTGCATCTATAAGCATATAAGCACTACATACATACATGTATTGCTACCAAAAAGAGCTGCAAACTATTGTTAACTGTCAGCCACTGTCAGTTGCAGCACACAAAGGTTAAAGGTAGCATATAATAATAATAATGTTAAAATGTGCAACAAAAAAGAGGAGTAAAAGTAGCTATATTTTTAGTTTTAGTTTTTGAAAGTAGCTCTCATCCTAAAAAAGGTTGGATACTGTTATAGAACGATACATTTGACAATTTTAAGCTTGAAAAATTAAGCTTAAGAGGAACAGGTGGGGCTTGAAAAGGCCCACCTGTTCAAAGTGGGGAATGACAGAAAAAGTTTGAGAACCACTGCTGTAGGAGAAGCACCCCTTTATAAGTAGTGCTATGGCGGCATCTCAGTGGTGCAAAGAATATGGGAGATAAAGTCATCCTGCCACAAATTCTTTCCATGGCCCCACTGGACAGAGCAGCAGCTCTCCATAACCTTGGTGAAGCCAGCAACCTGCGGAACGAAGACAGCTGGGAAGACCGGATGGACCCATTTATGTTCAGGTTCAAATTTGAGTCGGACTATTTCATGTTTTTTGAGCAGTGCATTGACAAAGAAAACCTTAAGGTTCATGCCTGTTTTGAAGAGCGCGGTTGAATGTTTGCATCAGCAAAGCCTTTCACTGTTGTATAGATTTTTTTTTTGTATACTTGGTTTGGTTTTTATGTTTACTGTATTTGCTTTTTCGGTTCTGTTATCTTAATGATTGTTCTGTTATATGATAAATGTTGTAAATAATAAATGCTTTTTCTATCATTCTATGAAATGCAGTGCAATGTATCATTTGAAATATATGGACTAGATATGAGTATGCACAGCACTAACTAAATGAATAATCAATTAAAACAAATATTAAATAATATACTTAAATACACTAATATATCAATTAAAACAAATATTAAATAATGAACTTAAATACACTAATAGAAAATATGACTTTTTATACCACGTATTTAAATACATTCATGCATTTAATTAGTATGAAGTTTTTTAATTATATTTAGTCGAGTGCAGATTTGTATTTGTACTTATTTTAGTTGTCCAGCAGATGATGCTGTTTGTGTCATTAGGATATCCATACACCCCGCCCCATTCCGCGTTCCGCAGCCAGGGCCTATAGGAGAGGGGCGGAGGAGGGGTCGGACGTCCGACCCCGCCCACATCCGACCCCGCCCCATTCCACGTTCCGCAGCCAGGGCATATAGGCCTTGGGCGCGAGAAATCGCCAAGCCTCAGACATGCCCAGCTTCAAGATTTGTTGATGCCTGTAGTGTAGACGGGCCGTTAGGCAAATGAAGCCGCTGACGTCACTTCTTCTTCTTCTGCTTTGGGTTTACTGGCAGGCCGCAAACCACTTCACGGCGTATACTGCCGTGAAGTCCCCCGGGCAGTCCCCGGCCGGAAGTCCCCGGAGTTGGGGACTGGCTTCAGTAGAAGCTGCTGGGACTCCCAGCAGCTTCTACTGAAGCCTTCAGAGTAAATCGCCAGAACGCCGACACCTCCTCATCTCCACCGCTCCCATGTTTTATTTTGTGTTGCCATAAGTTAGTCTCTCTGCGTTTCTGCGCTGGGCTAATGCTAATAATGCTAATGCAAGGATAATAAAATGGCGACTTCACAAAACTTTTTGGGAGTTTTACGGGTCGTGGTTTGCAATCCGCCCAGCCAATCAGACATAGGAACCTTTTTCTCCCACGAAAGTCCCTGCTCTCTAGCAGGGACGGAAAAGGGGGTGAAAAGGTTCTCATGAACTAATTTTAGTTCCGGCTCTTTTTGGTGTGAACGCAACATTTCGGAACTATATCGGAACTAAAGTGGGAAAAGTACTGCGGTGTGAACGCGCCTCTTGTGATGACCGTTACCTGCGCTTCTGGCATCGATCAAACAGGCGCATCACGGCGCCCTCTAGGGCACTCGCATAGTATAGCGTCAGTGACTTGGTAAAAATGTCATTGCGTGTGTGCGTGCTCCTCTTCGCCCACAGTATTTTACTCAAAATGCGCAACATTTATGTTGAAATAGCAGTAATACCAGTGCCACGTTCATTGATAAAATTACATAAGGAATGGAAAGGGGGAATGGCAGTTTTAGAAGGGGGATGATTTTGACCGTTTTTATTTCAGGGGGGATGCCATTCCCCCTCATCCCCCCTCAACTCGAGTACTGACTGTATCCCTTCAGCCAAACATTATTATAATTATTCTTAACAAATGACGTGTTGAAATGCTTATCTGCATTACCGGGATGTTACAAATGCACTGGTTATATTAGTTGCAAACTATTTCAAATGCAGAGGGGTGTGAATTTGCTAGCATGTATTTTTCCTAAAGGATATTTAGGAATCTCTCTACATTTTTTGTCAGTGATACAGTTTTATTAGTTAACAAAAGGCATTTTTAGATGTTATAACAATCCTACTATGAATGTAAAGACTCCACAGTTTGAGGAAAACCTCCTGAGTGCATGCACAGCGCTGAGACCCCCCACTACAGTACTGTATGTGCAGATTGTAAATGTCAGTTGTCACCACGAGCACTCTGGTGATGTACTCGCCACTTTTGCAACTGAAGAATCAGGTCACATTGAAATGATTGTGGAGTTTCTCTGCCGTCAAGATGAAACACTACTACACTATAGCAAAAGCTGATCTTTGATTTGTGTGTGGACATATTTGTATGTAAAGATGTACTGTATCTTCCCATACGCCCGAAACATCCCATTTAAATTCAACAGCCTCCATTATTTCTCACACTGGAAGAATATAGGCCACCATAATTGAGGCAAAAAATA
This sequence comes from Gymnodraco acuticeps, assembly GCF_902827175.1. Lineage (NCBI taxonomy): Eukaryota > Metazoa > Chordata > Actinopteri > Perciformes > Bathydraconidae > Gymnodraco > Gymnodraco acuticeps. The sequence continues at coordinate 500,660 of NW_022990940.1, forward strand.
CATCCCGCTTTCTTCAGCTTTTGATAACATGAAACACTTAAGCCTGTCACCCTACAGGTCTCTGGTAATTGAACTACTTCGTTTTGTATTCAGAAAACTATCCGCTACAAGCATTGGCTATTTTAGCCTCTAATTGGGAAGAAATAAGCAATTCGGACCCCCTCACTAGGTATGGATATTAAAGGGGAGGGCAGCACGTAAGAATGAGCCTCAGTAATACGAGTTGCCGTGTCTGTGTTTCTCCTACTCACTCTTCTGCCTGTCATCATCCTTCATGTTGTTGACAGCAGCTTTAGAAGGGAGAGGAGCATCTGTTATTTTGGTGTGAAAAGTTGGGTGAGAACAAAAGGTGAAAAACTGTCTCAGCTGCAGTGAATGTGACAGCTCTCTGGTCGGATGAATGTGACTTTTGACAATTTAGTGTTGTCATACCTTCTGCTGTCCAGCAAGTCAAGCGTCCCGCCACTTGGATTTGAAGCGGATGTTTTTAAGGGCTGCAAGATGCTTAAAATTATGGGCCTGAGTTTTCAGATCTGATGTACCTAACTGCTGTAGCAGAGAGTAAGAGAGAACTTTGCATTAATATATCTATTGCTCAGATCTCCTTAGCTGCTCGGTAGGGTTCAGAGAGGCCAACAAGATTCATGGAGCATAATTTATAAGACGGTTTACATTCTATCTAAACACTACACTCGGCTGTAAGATTAATTTCTCCCATTATTTCCTCAATAGTGTGGCGATAAATGAAATCCCCCGCTGTAGCTGTTATCTTTGTACAAACTCTCAGCACTCCATGGAACATGAATGCCATTACCCACTGTCATGTATTTAAAGTTTCTGTAATATATTTTGTGCTGGAAAGAATAGTTCATCACATGACAGTAAGTTGCCTTGGTAATATAGAAATCCCATCTAATGTTGCAGCTTTATTATAAAGACACCTGATCGCACAAAAAGATCAAACTGATCCGTCTGAAGGTCAATTCAAGATTCAAGGCTTTATTGTCATGTGCACATTCGCTACAGTGTAGATATGGCAATGACAAACTTAAAGTGGACCTATCATGCTATATTTGAACAATATATTGTAGGGCCATACCTATATAAAGTATATAAATATAGTTGTTTTTTCAAAATACCAAAAAGATCCTGCATTTTAGTCATGCCTCATTTCGCTCTATTTGCTCTTTCCAGTGAGCTGCAACTGACCACGCCCCCCTGCAGGAGAGGGGAGCGTGCTCTGAGATCAGCTGCTAGGCTGCAGCGGGGAGAAGAGGGGGAGAAAAAGAGATCTCCGTCCACCGTGTTTTATTCTTATAGAAGTAAGAAGAGAAGTAATGGGGCAGAAACCCTCCTTTTTACGCAGCGGTCCAGACATAGACATCAAACGGCGACACATATTCAGTTGCCAGTTACTTTGGTATTAGGGCAGGGATATCTAGATACTTTCCAAGGTTTGACATAATGAATTGTGCTACTTTTAAAGCAAGCAACGATATTTTCAAATCTGTAATCAAAAAGCTCCTCAAAAACACTATCGAGACTTTCGGTGAGCAAGGCGAGTGAGATGGCTGCTTAATTTTGAGCTCTTGATAGCGATTGGAAATCAACCCCCTTAACTCGCCTAGTAATATGCCGATATTCCGCATTTGACCGATTATCGGTATCAGCCTTTTTTTTATCAAATTCCCGATAAAACTTTGGCTCTGATGTGACCGTTTCTCTGCGAGTGGAGCCTCGCAGTTTTTCAGGTTGATATGTGAAGCTCATTAGCTAGCCAACATGTATCTAGTAAATGTTTAGCAAAATATTAGAAGTGAGGCTACTAGACTAACGCAGGGTTGCCAACTTTCACGCATCTGGCGTGTGACACACGCTTTCACTCTCAATATCACGCACTCACGCTGCCCAAACTATTCTCACGCCAAAACAAGAATACCGAAGACTAGAAACGGTTTTGAAAACTGTTGTCACGCAGTGATCGTCTTCTCAATAGAACATCTTTGATAATGTCTTCTGGCCAATCAGAATCAAGATAACGGCGTGGTGTTGTTGCAGGAAGTCCCGACGGAGAATACTTTTGCTGTAGTACATCTCTATATACATCGATACACCATTACGTGTTGATAGAAATCAACACGTAATGAAATAAGACCCCACGGTTTGATGATTGGTAGGTGTGTGGGCTGTCTTCCATTTTGACACACAGAACAATGGGGGCTATCCACCTTTATCGACAATGTAAAGTAATTCACACAGCCTCTTCCCTCTTCTCTCTGTGAGGAGCAGCAGGTTCAGCTTCATTTAAATATGTCGTGTAGTAATAGATGTATTTTTTTTTTCTCGAGAGTACCAGAATGTGTATTTTATGTTAGTATTTCAAAAAATCTCCTGGGGGAGAATCCCCCCAGACCCCCCTGCAGGGGTTGGGTTTTCAGCATGTCAACTCTTTCACTTGTGGGTAAATTGCAGGATTGGCTCCAGGTCGTCCTTTTTATTTACTACAAGACAAATGTGCCTTTTTATTTCATACAGTTCAATTAGGATTGAGACAGGGAAATAATAGAAACCTCACGCGTGGCGTTTCACTGTCAAGGGGGCGATATAGCGTGTATGTAATTACATTGCAAATACTGACTTGAGCCCCACCACTGTATGGGTTAGCCCTACCATAGATTACCCAACAAAAACACTCAGGAGCCGATAAGTCAATTAATTGCTTATTGCGACAGGCACACAATAAAACAGTGGAAACAAAGATGTGTTTGATTTTCATTAGTGAATTAAACTGTGTGCCCTTTGCCCCTTTGTAGTCTGTGTCCAATATTGTGTATTTGTATATGTATATCCTATATATATGCTAAGGTCCCACTGCTGACACGATAGCAGTCATTTCGTGTGCAGATGTGTAATTAAACCCATGATATCAAAATCTCACTCCAGCCAGGTACCCAAAGTTGGCAACCCTGGACTAACGTTAGGTCTACTGTAATAGCCTCACTTTTAATAGTTGGCAAAACATTAGCTAGCACTAGTGTTTTGCAGTTGCTAGCAGCTTATTGGGATTTTATGCTAGATAGACGCACACTGATGAACTCAGTGTGCATCTGGACCCGGTGACGACATTACCTATTGACGCAGCAACGACTGTAAGTTATATTCTTGTTTAATTAGACTTCTCGGTTTCATTTATTCGACTCTGTATAATTGTTATTGTACCTTAAACGGCTAAATCGCTTTTGAGAGATTTTAAATCTCAGATCTGCTCAGGCGAAACCTGCTTCACAGGTCTCAGCACTCAAGCCTGCATTATTAATATAGGCAGGGCCAGTCTATTGTCGCCCATCAGCTGTAGATAGTTAACTAATTAGAGGGGCGTGCCCCTACAGCTGTGAGAACTGAGCAATCAGGTGTCCATTTTTAGGTATCACTTTCCTGGAGCGTCAGCTTCAGCGTCAGACAGCCGAAGACATTGGAGTCCTACAGGAGTAAGACTGACAAAGACATTGGAGTCCTACAGGAGTCACGAGGGAGGCAAAGAGGAGGCAAATCCTACTTTGATTGAGCTAAGTATCGCTGGTGTTTTTATTTTCTATTTTGTTTCATTTTATTTTGTTGTTTAGCCCCTCATGCTATAATCATGTGTATTTTCTCCATTCCTGTTCATGTGTCTTCTCGCAATTATCACTGGCCCCGTGTATCTCGTAATCGATATAACCGGCCTGCTCTCGTCTATCCCACGTGCTCCACTGAGATCCAACATCTAGTTTCAGTTGGCCTGTGGAACTGCCAGTCAGCTGTTCCTAAGGCTGACTTCATCTCTGGCTACGCCTCCCTGCAGTCTCTGGATTTCCTTGCTCTCACTGAGACCTGGATTACTCCATCCAACACATCCACCCCAGCAGCTCTCTCTCTATTCCTTCTCCCATACACCCAGACCCACTGGCAGAGGAGGTGGCACTGGTCTCCTGCTCTCTCCCAAATGGAGCTTTTCCCTCTTCAAGCTACCTAACTTCACTCCTTCCACCTTTGAGTTCCATGCCGTCACAGTAACCCATCCTATACAGTTAACCATTGTTGTTCTCTACCGTCCACCAGGTGCCTTGGGGGACCTCTTGGAGGAATTAGATAATCTCCTCTCACTCATCCCTGAAACTGGTCCTCCCGCTGTACTTCTCGGAGACTGCAACCTCCAGACGGGGAAGATAGACGAACTAACATCTCTGTTAACCGCCTTTGCTTTCTCACTGTCTCCATCCCCACCAACTCATAAAGCTGGCAATGTCCTTGATCTCATATTCTCAAGGAACTGCGCTACTTCTAACCTCTCTGTAAACCCGCTCCACACATCCGATCACTTCTTCATTTCATTCTCTCTATCCCTTTCCAAACATAACAAACTAATCTCTTCCCATCCTACACTTGTACGCCGTAACCTTCGCTCCCTCTCCCCCTTTGCCTCGTCGGTGCTCTCAGCCCTCCCTTCCTCTGATTCGTTCCAACTCCTGCCTCCAAACTCTGCTGCAGAAACTCTCCTCTCTACTCTCTCATCCACTCTGGACTCGCTCTGTCCTCTCACATCTCGGCAGGCTCGTCAGTCCCCTCCTGCTCCCTGGCTAAATGATGCACTGCGTGCTAATAGAACCGTCCTTAGGGCAGCAGAGCGGAAATGGTGGAAATCCAAACACCGTGACGACCTCCTAACCTATCAAGCTCTCCTCTCCTCTTTCTCTGCTTTGATCTCTCAGGCAAAAAGCACTTTCTTTCAAGATAAGATCCAATCTTCCTATTCCAATCCTAAAAAACTATTTTCCATCTTCTCCACCCTCTTGGACCCTCCAAAAGCTCCTCCCCCCTCCTCACTTCTGTCAAGCGACTTTGTTACCCACTTTGAAAAAAAGGTTGATGATATTCGCTCTTCTTTTTCTGACTCACCTTTACTCACCGCTGGGTCACCAGACCCTCCTTCCACCAACACACTTACCTCCTTTTTCCCCTCTCTCTCCAAGTGAGGTTCTTACCCTCATTACCTCTGCCCGCCCTACCACCTGTCCTCTGGACCCTATCCCTTCAAACCTCCTTCAGACTATCGCTCCTGATATTCTACCGTTTCTCACCCATTTCATCAACACTTCTCTAACTTCTGGTCACTTTCCAAACAGTCTCAAGGAGGCAAGAGTAAACCCTCTCCTAAAGAAACCCACTCTCAACCCGTCTGATGTTATAAACTACAGGCCTGTCTCTCTCCTCCCGTTCCTGTCTAAATCACTTGAACGCGCTGTCTTTAAACAACTCTCCTGTTATCTCAATCAGAACAACCTTCTGGATCCGCACCAGTCTGGTTTCAAGGCAGGTCACTCCACAGAAACTGCTCTCATTGCTGTCACGGAGGAACTGCACACTGCCAAAACTGCATCCCTCTCCTCTGTCATCATCCTTTTGGACCTGTCTGCTGCATTCGACACGGTGAATCATCAGATCCTCCTTCGCACTCTCCAAAAACTTGGAGTTTCAGGCTCTGCACTTTCCCTCCTCACCTCATACCTGAAAGACCGTACCTACAGGGTGACTTGGAGAGGGTCTGAGTCCGACCCTTGTCAATTAACTACGGGGGTCCCTCAGGGCTCTGTTCTTGGTCCCCTCCTCTTCTCCCTGTACACAAACTCGCTCGGATCAGTCATTAGCCCGCATGGTTTTTCTTACCACTGCTACGCTGACGACACCCAATTAATTCTGTCCTTTCCCCGCTCAGAGACCCAGGTCGTTGCACGCATCTCTGCTTGTCTAGCTGACATCTCTCAGTGGATGTCTGCTCACCACCTCAAGCTCAACCTTGACAAGACTGAGCTGCTCTTCCTCCCGGGAAAAGATTGTCCCACTCTTGACCTAACAATCAACATCGGCACCTCAGTTGTTTCCCTGACTCAGACTGCAAGGAATCTGGGTGTGACCCTAGATAACAACCTGTCCTTCACTGCAAACATCGCTGCTACAACCCGTTGCTGCAGATACACGCTTTACAACATCAGGAAGATACGTCCCCAGCTGACTCAGAAAGCAACTCAGGTTCTGGTCCAGGCTCTCGTCATCTCACGCCTAGACTACTGCAACTCCCTCCTGGCTGGTCTACCTGCATGTGCCATCCGACCTCTGCAGCTCATCCAGAATGCAGCGGCTCGTCTGGTCTTCAACCTTCCTAAATTCTCCCACACCACTCCGCTCCTCCGCTCCCTTCACTGGCTTCCGGTAACTGCTAGAATCCACTTCAAGACACTGGTACTTGCTTACCATGCTGCGAATGGTTCTGGCCCTTCCTACATCCAGGACATGGTTAAACTGTACACCCCAGCGCGTGCACTACGCTCTGCATCAGCCAAACGACTCGTTGCGCCCTCGCTGCGAGGGGGACCCAAGTTCCCATCGGCGAAAACACGTGGGTTTGCTGTCCTGGCTCCAAGATGGTGGAATGAGCTCCCCATTGACATCAGGACGGCAGATAGCTTGCACATCTTCCGGCGCAAACTGAAAACTCATCTCTTTCGACTCCACTTCGAGCGTTAGAACTATTAACGAAGCACTTTTATACTAATAAAGGACTGGCTTACCTAAAGCCAGTTGAGTAGCACTTGAAATGTTTGGCTCTATGAAACCTGATGTACTTATATGATTCTGTTTTCTTCAAGGTTGTGTCTTCCTGGTCGAATGTACTTATTGTAAGTCGCTTTGGATAAAAGCGTCAGCTAAATGCAATGTAATGTAATAGACAGATATAATAAATTAAGCATTATTGTTAGTTAAGCATGTCAGCCTGCAGCCCCACTTCTTGTCTCTCTCTCTAACTCATTGCAGATGACTGCACTAAAGAAAAGGGCACAGAGAGGAAACCAGTTGTAAGATGTTTAAAAGTTAATTAAACATAATATATGCTTAAATGCATTTCAAAGAAGTTGTGTTGAGTTGTGTTGGAGTTTGTGTTATTCTACATTTTGACACCAAGATTTTCTGATTTTACTGCAAATGTATATCGGTTCTCGGTCTCCTTGATTACTAATAATCGGTATCGGCCTTGAAAAAGCCATATCGGTCGATCTCTAATACAAATTGATGCAATTTTATTGGAATGAGAGGGGGAAAGAGAACTAGAAGTCAAAAGAAAGGTGACAAACTAGAAAGACAGAACTCACCGGAGATGGAAGACGCTCGAAGCTCCGTTAGCTCTGTTAGCTCACAACAGGACTCGGCAGACACCATGCGTTCAATGCTCCAGGAAATACGCGATTTCAGGGCTGAGCATAAAGTGGACTTAAACAAACTCTAAGAAGAAATCAAAGGAGACATGAAATCTGAACTCGAAGATATGAAGCAGGAAATTTACCAAAAACTTTCTGCTAACTCCGCGCTAACACAGGCCCACGAAACTAGGCTGAAAGAAGCGGAGGAACAAATCGAGGAGGCAGAGACAGCAAACATGGCTATGTCAGATGCATTGATTAAATCAATGAAAGAATGCAGGGGAAACTGGTGGATTTGGAAGGTCGATCCAGGAGAAATAATATGCGCATTTATGGAGTACCCGAAGAGAAGGAAGGTAACTCCATGTCTGACTTTGTGGATCAACTTTTGAAAACTGAACTAGCTTTACCGGACACCAACCTACAGATACAACGCGCTCATCGAGCTGTGGCTCGCAAACCGGAAAGGAATGCACCGCCAAGGTCCATAGTGGTGAACTTTCTGGAGTTTACCACCAAAGAAAGGGTACTGAAAAAGGCCTGGGAAAAGAAGATACTGATGGAAGGGCGACGTCTATCGTTCGATCACGACTATGCAACGGAGGTCGTCCTGAAGCGCAAGGAGTAGGCCTACGTGGGAATAAAGAGGGTCCTTAAAGAGAAAAATATACGTTTCCAGACACCTCTCGACAGGATGCACATTCACTGGGACTCGGGAACACGCACATACGACAGTGCTCAAGATGCAGCGCAGGAGCTGAGGAGGAGAGGTTTCTCCGTGGAGATACCAGACCGCAACGCTTCGGAGCTGTACCCGGAGATGGAGCGTCTCCACCAGACCAAGACATGGCAGCGCGTCGGAGAGAGTAGTGCAGGTGGGGCAGAGACCACGAGCAGAGTAAGGAAGAGGCTACAAGAGTATGAGAATAGTCTGGTACTAACTGATTCATATTATATATTCACTGTATATATTTGTCACGACTTCATTTGGATTATATAAATGCTATCGGGTGCCGTTGGACTACTAGGATGCGTGAGATTGCGTGTTTCACCTCTAGTGAGGGGCCCTCCAGGAGGAGGCTCTCCCCTCTTCCTGCCAACGGGGACTTAGGGTGGCGAGGAATCACCCTACCTTGGAAGTCTACAATTTTTTTTTTACGTTCTACGTTCACTACATGTGGGCCAGATGTTCAGGTCTGTGTAGTTTTCAGTTGTCTGGAGTTTTGTGAATGCAAAGGATTGGGTAATTTAAATGCCGTACAATAATATAAAAGTGGTGTCACTTAATGTAAATGGGATGAGTAATCCAGTTAAAAGGAGCAAGGTCCTGGCTAAATTGAAAAAAGAAAAGGCCCAAGTACTATTTTTACAAGAAACTCATCTGCCTCAACAGGAGCATGACAAATTAAAACGCTTTGGTTATAAAAATACATTCTATAGTTCGTACAAACCTAGCCAGAAGAGGGGAGTGGCTATCCTTATTTCAAATGCAGTTCAATTTGAACTCCATAAAGAAGTTATAGGACAAAGAGGGACGATATGTATTAGTGAAAGGAAAGCTTGAAAATGCAGTGGTGACATTGGTAAATGTATATGCCCCCCCAGAGAGCAACAAATCTATTTTAAAAAATCTGTTTGACGTCATTGCATTAGAGACTGAGCGTATTTTGATATGTGGAGGGGATTTTAATGTGGTCCTGAATCATACCATAGACCAGGGATGGGCAAATGGCGGCCCGCGGGCCGCATGCGGCCCCCACCTCCTCTTTTTGCGGCCCTCAGATTAATTTATAAACAACGTAATTAATTAAAAAAAATGTTTTTAAAAAACTTTTTTTTTTTTTACTTGTAGTACTGATACCGCCCACTAGACTCCTAGTTACGTCGCGAGCTGTGTAGATGATTTCAAATACCGTGAAATAATCTGTGACGCATTTCTGTGTATTGTGTTTGTTTCCCGGGGAAACCCTCACAAGAAACACCGGCTGTTGTTATGCCTGCTGTGACATTAAGTTGCCTCTTGTAATTATGCCTTTACAATCTTAAAAGTTGTTTTTATCATCTGAATTTGGCGAAACAAGTTTAATATTCTTAAAACCAAGACTTTGTTTATTTGAAATCAGATGAAAACAAACTGTCACGGACCCTGCCGTGTTATCTATGATTACTACGCTTTTCATTCATAATTTCAGCGGGAGGGAGCGGGAGTGGTGCTGAGGAACAGCAGAGTGCGGGCTGACAGGTGTCTGTGTTGACATTCCCCTTATTGTGGAATAAGGGGAATGCAGAGACTGGCTACAAGTGTTTTAGGTTCAAGTTAGACAACTAATGTCTGGGTTAGTGTTCATGACTTCATGTGTTTGTCATCTAATGGTTAATCTCAATACACACACATTTTCCATGCTTTCCAATAGTTTAAAATAGTTGTATTCCACTGTTTAATAACCTGTTCAATACAAACATGCCACTTGTAAAAATGAAATAACATTTCTGTGAACTGATATTTGTTTAGTGAGCTTATTAGAGGATGTTCCCATTTTTTGGGGATGTTCCCTTTGATTGTAAAATGTCAATGAAGATGTCAGACTTAGTATATTTGTTAATAATTACATACAACACATGGAATTTTTGTGTGTGTGTGTTCCAAGTGAATCTGCGGCCCCCTGGTGGCCAGTATATCAATGATGTGGCCCCCACCACCATCAAAGTTGCCCATCCCTGCCATAGACACTACAAGCCACAAAAATAGCAAGAAGCTCCTGACCAAGTTTGTTAATGCGTCAGTGCAGGAAATGGGACTAATTGATATTTGGAGGGAACTTCACCCCCTAGAACGGGATTATACACACTATTCAGTACCCCATTCTGTGTACTCCAGAATTGACTACTTTTTAATAAATACGGGTGAAAGTCACAGGATCACAGAGAGTAAAATCGGCGTGGCAGATGTTTCGGATCATAATATGATTAGCTTGTCAATAAATCAGAATAGTAGACAAAAGAATACAGTGTGGAGGCTCAATGTGGGTGTTTTGAATAATAAGGCGACCGTGGAACAGTTAAGGGAAGAGATACAAATATATATAGAGGAGAATGATAATGGACATGTGGATCCTGGGATACTGTGGGATGCTTTGAAGGCTGTTATCCTTGGAAAGCTGATCGCCCTAACAGCATCACAAAAAAAGGCCCGGCTAGCCACATACAAATACAAAATAGAAAAATTGAGAGGAATGGAGACAAAACATAAGATTACAGGGGATCAATCGGCATTACAACAAATTAAGGAAACAAGGGGGAGATAAATGAGATCCTCAGAGGAGAAATTGAAAAAAAGACAAGGTTTTTAAAGCAGTCTTATTACGAATCAGGCTCAAAAGCAGCTAGACTCCTGGCTAGACGCCTATAGGCAAACAGCAAGCCTCTAATACAATTCATAGAACAAAGGACCCCCAAACTAATCAACTACTGTATGAGCCAGATTAGATAGAAAGAATATTTGAAGAGTACTATAAGACACTCTACTCTAATCCACCATTAGCTGATGAAAGCACAATAAGAAACTTTCTTAACTCGCTTGATCTGCCATTTATAGGTGAGATACATAATGACACCATTACGTCGCAATTTACAGTTGAAGAGCTGGAAGCTGCAATCAGTAGGCTGAAGACCAGTAAATCACCGGGCAGCGATAGGTTCCCATCCGAGTTCTATAAAACTTTCACGAAGGAGCTAACACCTCTGCTTCTGTCTTGTTTTAATTGGACTCTTAAAGAAGGCAGGGCTCCCCCATCTTGGAGGGAAGCAATTATTTCCATTTTGCCTAAGGAAGGCAAAGACAAAGACCACTGTAAAAATTATAGGCCAATTTCTCTTTTAAATGTGGACTACAAGCTGTTTACCTCAATCATCTGTAAAAGATTTGAGACTTTTATGCCAGATCTTATTCATGAAGATCAAACTGGATTCATTAGAGGGCCTCAAACACAATACAATATCAGAAGGACTCTCCATATTGTAGACAATGCGCATAAAAAGGGAACAAGTATGGTTCTGGTTAGTCTGGATGCAGAAAAAGCGTTTGACAGTGTCAGTTGGTCTTTTTTATATGAAGTACTAAGGAGGTTTGGTTTAAATGAAAATGCAATTCGGTGTCTTAAGACTATTTATCATGAACCTACGGCTAGGATCAAAGTAAATGGGAGTTTGTCCAATAGGATTCAGCTGGAGAGAGGCTCTAGACAGGGCTGCTGTCTCTCTCCTATTCTCTTTGCTTTATTTGTTGAACCATTGGCGCAAGCAATAAGGCAGAGTGAAGATCTGCAGGGTGTCAATATAGGGGGGGAAGATCATATCATTGGGCTTTTTGCAGATGTTATAGTTTTTCTTGAGCAACCAGATGTATGTTTCCCAAACCTGATGAACCTACTCGACACATATGGTTACTATTCAGGGTAAGTGAACGTAACAACAACTCAAATTCTCTCATTCAATTACTCACCATCCCAACAAATTAGACATGCACATAACCTAAAATGGAATTCCAAAACAATGACTTATCTTGGTGTAACTATAACCAAAACATTTTCCAACCTGTTTGAAGCCAATTATAACAAAATTGATGACAATATCCGAAAGGATGTAGAAAGGTGGTCCACCCTCCCTTTAGACTTCAGTGCCAGAATACAAACGTTAAAATTAATATCCTACCTAGGCTGCTGTATTTTTTTGAGTCTCTTCCAATTGATGTTCCACAAAAAAATTCATAACCTGGGACAGGATGATTTCTAGATTTGTTTTGAATAGTAAAAAAACAAGAATACGATTTACGACACTTCAGTTGCCTAAAAGTAAGGGGGGAATGGCTTTACCAAATCTTAGGGAATACTTCTATGCAGCCCAACTCAGACCTTTGGCCTACTGGTGTAGACCAGATTATGAGTCTGGATGGAAAGCCATGGAAAGGGAGGTACAGGGTCACCACATTCAGGCCTTGGTAGAAGATAGGAATTTGGTGAAGGCTCTGAGAGGTGAAATTAATACGATAGTTGCGTTTACACTAGAGGTCTGGAATGTTGTGGTAGCAAAATACAAATTAAAGAGAGGGATACACACGCTGAGGTGGTTTGCATTCGATTCCAATTTTAAACCAGGGGTGTACGATCCAGCATTCAAAGAATGGGTGCAAAAGGGCATAACAGCAATGTGTACGGTTTCAAAAAAGGGTGAATTGATGGGTTTTCAGGAATTACAGGCAAAATATGGTATTACAGACAGGGATTGTTTTAGATACATGCAGTTAAGACACTATTTTGTAAAAGAGATAAGGCTAAATGCAGATGAATCTTTAGATACTGTAACTGGGGTGATTGTGGATGCGTATCAGCAGAAGGGGTCTCGGATCATCTCTGCTTTCTACCAGGCTTTGGGGGGAAACAGGGGGGAATTGACTATCTACATCAGAGGTGCCCAGTACGTCGACTATGCTGGTAGATCGCGAGTCATTCATAAACAAAAAAATCCAGCTCCGTTAAAATAGACAAAACAGGTTTTGATCCCTCCTCCCTTGGCCTCCCTGCCACTTAATTCAGGAGTTTACTTGATTGACAGAAAAAGCGACCTATCGCTTTCCAATCTGTTAACCCAGAATGCAAAGCGATACAAAATCAGTCAAGTGCCGGGAAAACTCAAATTAGTTAAACAGACAAACAACAAAATGAGTGCGGGACCGAGCAAAAAGCCAAAGACATACCACTTCCACCCAGAATGGGAGGAAGAATATTTTGTTGTGATGTCACATTCAAAGGTTATTTGCCTTATGTGTAAAGCAAGCGTCGCTCTGCCAAAGAAAGGTAACGTGGAGAGGCATTATCGGAGTGTTCACAAGGCATATGACAACGACTTCCCTCCGAGTAGCGAGTTGAGAAAGGTCATGTATTATTGCTACACAAACATTATCTCGCAGTCTTAGTGTCGCCAACTCGTTTCTAATATGCAAAAAGACAAACAAATGCGTCTATGGTCGGTGTATTTTTTATCTTTCCAATCGAGACGAGATCTCTCGCTCCCCTGTCTGTGTGCGAGGGGGCGGGGCAGTTTACACACACGCAGCTGCTCCATGCAGCAATACACGGCGGGGATGGCGGAGAGAAGCGCTCCAAGGTGTGGTTAAATGTTACCCGTCTTGAGGTGGACAATGCTCGTTACCAAGAGTGTTTAGCATGTGAGGGCGGTAACACGAGCAATGTGTCTAAACATTTAGCAAAAGTGCACCACATTCAGACGGAGGAATGCACCGGGTTCGACTGTCTTTCTAGCAGCTCTGTAGCCCCATCCACGAGTAACGTTTCCACGTCAGGTGTTATGTATGCTAGCAGCAACACACGGAGTTAACTCAATTATACAAACATGGGTTAATGATTAGAGGAAACAGAGTTGCTCTTTATTTTGTTAAAGTTTCACCTATTCTGTTTACAGTTCTGTCATCAGATTATTTAATACGATTTGTTAAAACATTGTTGTTTCTTTTGATGTGAAATATTATTTATTTAATTTAAATAAAAAGCAATGTTAATTTTGTAAACAATTTGTTAATTTAATAATATGTATTTTTTAATCAAGTATTAATCTTTATTGTCTTCATTGTTAGTTTCCACATGCCTAAAACAACCTCAAGCTAAATCTAAAAGTTGATGGCTAAAGAGCGTTTGAGAAATTGTGCAAGGCATACAGTAATAGTCCGAATAGTCGATTAATCGTTTAATTAATCGATAGATTAATCGATTATCAAATGAGTCGTTTGTTGCAGCCCTAGTTATCCCATGTATAAATAACACGTGTTATTCAGCAACCCTTGCAATTTGGGATTTTATTTTTGGTTGGTAGACCTCGGTGAGCTGGTCATTTCAAAAGTAGCTCACCAGCCAAAAAAGTGTGGGCACCCCTGATCTACATCTACATAAAAGCAAAATGGGAAGCAGAGTTACAAATAAAAATGTCAGAGGAAGAATGGTTTCAAATGTTCGAGACGCAATTTACATCCACAAACTCATTAGTATGGAGGGAATTCTGCTGGAAGAACCTGACTCGCTTTTTCACAACACCCAAAATAAAGAGCAGGCAACTTGGTGTACAGCAACAGTGTTGGAGGTTGTGTGGGAACATGGAGGCTGACCACTCGCACATTTTCTGGAACTGTACAAAGATAAGGTCATATTGGGAGAAGGTTAATGCAGTTGTCAACATTATTTTGGGTTATGGAATCCCAAATACCTGCCCGGTGATGTATCTTGGGAACATTAAGGATGTTGTGATGGGAGGCGATCTATATTTGATTAAGGTTTTACTTGCAGCGAGTAAGAAAGCTATAACCAGAAATTGGCTTAATGTGAACGCTCCAACTCAGGAGCAGTGGCTGGAAATTGTTCAAGATATTTCTGTCATGGAAAAGTTGACATATGTTTTGAGAATCCAAGAGAATGCATTCAATAGGAAATGGGAAAAGTGGAATATTTACATGGTTGACACCAATGAGTAAGTGAATGAATAATTCAATCTTGTACGGTATGTGTGAATATTGAAGGTCTTCAGACAACTAGTATTTATTGTGCTTTATTTTACAACTAATTTGTGTGTATTATGTTTTGTTGTTCTGTTATTATTGTTGTGAAAACTCAATAAAAACACAAGTATATAAAAACAAAAACACTATCGAAGCAGTTCCTGCCATTGCTACGTTAGTTCAAACAGTAACAACGGACTATTTTTCTTAGCGGATGCATGTCAATTTAAATCAATACATATTTTTTAAATCAATAAAATAATTTTCTAAATCCATAAAAGCATTTCAATTAATATTGGGAGTCATGTCGTTACTTTGTCGAGAATGTGGCCATGTAATAAGCGGGATAATGTGCACATTGCATAATGTGCCTTTATGCGGATCTAGATCCCTCCGCTTCGCGTCGGGCTCCTGATCAGCCTGTCTGTGTTATTTTCCCCATAATGACTGCGTCGCTGCACATTATCCCTTACATATGATTGTATAGAGTCATTATTCATTTGTTTTAAAGCAGGAGGCGCAAAAACCTTGCCTCGGGGAGGGAGAAAAAGAGCCACAGCGGAGAATAAACAGAAGGGCAACCATGGCAACCATGCAAGGGAAGTCTTCTTCGCTGCTTTTGTGGCAGACTACAGCGCCACTTACAGGCCTGGTATATGTACTACAGTGTCTCCAGCGCTTTCGAGCAGCAATGGCCGGCCGTAGCCCAACTCCACATCCCCCTGATAGGTGGAGAATTGACCAATAGCCGTAGCGCCACTTTACTGACGTCAGTAAAATGTTCAAATCTGGATCAGTCTGTATCAGATCTGTTGCAGCCCCTTTTTTAGAGATGTGGGTATGGAGGAAAATAGAGAGGGTTGTGTTTTCTGACACTTGGTGAGTTCCCTGGAACACCGGGGACACATATTCATGTATAAAAGACGTACAAAAGTGCATTTTGCATGATAGGTCCCCTTTAAGTCACAGGCACAAAGTAGCATGTCTTTAAGTGTTGTCTTTGAGTTTTCTGAGCAATTGTTAAGGGAGTTTCCATGTTGGGAAATTGAACCCCAAATGTCTGACAAGAGGATCAAACTGACTAAATTGATAAAAATTAATAGCCTACCAGAGTTGCAGTCATCTCCTGCGAAGCCATCCTGGCACTCACAGAATCCCTCCTTGCAGACTCCCTTCTTGCTGCAGTTGTTGGCGCAATAGACCATGGAGCAGTCCTCCCCCACGTACCCCGGCCTGCACTGGCACGTCCCGTTGACGCACTGCCCCTGGTCCGAGCAGTCGTTCAGACACCTGCCCACCATGCAGTCTTCGCCGGTGAAGGACTCTTCACAGACACACTCTCCATCGATACAGAGCCCGCGACCCGAGCAGTCTGAAGGGCACCGCGGCTCTGAGCAGTTGTCGCCTCCAAAGTCACGGTCGCACACACACTCCCCCTCCACACACACACCCTGGTTGGAGCAGTCGTCCGGGCAGCGGGACTCGGAGCAGTTTTTGCCGGCCCAGCCTTCCTCACAGATGCAGCCGCACATGTCAAAGCTGAAGCTGCCATGGCCGCTGCAGCCTGGCAGAAAGTCCAAATGACCTTTAAAAAAAACAAAAAACGCTTTATTCAAATATCAAAGTAAAATTAAAGGTCACCTATTATGCAAAATCCACGTTTTCATGTCTTTTATACAGAAACAAGTGTCCCCTCTGTGTAAAGAGATTCTGAAAGTTTCGGGAAAATATATTTGCTCACTTTTTGTCCTGATCCATTTATATAAAAATCTGTCTGAAAATCTGATTTTGGCCACTTTATGATGTCATAACGTTTTTATTGGCTTGTGTAACCATTAGCCAATCACCAACCAAGGTAACCCCCCCCCCCCCCCCTCTTATCACCTGAATCTCCTCCTAGAGCAGTGGTTCTCAAATGAGGGTACGCGGACCCCTAGGGGTACGTTGGAGTACTGCAGGGGGTACGTGAGATTTATTTTATGTTAATGAAAAAAAAACGTAATTAATGCATTTAAACAAACTACTAATAGTAGTTTAACTACTTTCTTCAAAAGTTTACAGTAATTCTGGATAATAAAATGGGAACAATAAACGGGGTGCTCTCTTTTCCTCTCCCTCTCCTGACAGCCCGTCAGTCTCGTGCAGCTCGCTGAACCTGTAATAAGTGACCCGACAGTAAAGAATAAATATATTTATAACTAGTTTAGCTAGTTCCAGAGTAGATAAACTAGCTAAGTGTGTTAGGTCTAACTCTTAGTGTATTTTGTTCCGCTCAACGGTCCGTCACAGCGGACGGAGCTGTGATCATGCAGAGCTGCATGTTCTCCGTCAGCAGCAGCTGATCTGATCTCTCTCTCTCCCTCGTGTCCGGTTAGACTTCACTCGCGTTTATGTCCAAATCTATCAGATCTAGCTAGTTCTAGTTAATGATATGACTGCCTGCCTATCAAAGGACCTAAACAATAAGCGTTGCTTTGCAACGGCGTGTGGCCGCAAAGTATAGCGCAGCATTATGCATTTGTTTATATGAGGGGTCTAAATCCCATGCTCATAAAATGCTCATATTTGTTTCTCTTCATTCCCCACGCCCCAAAATAAATAAATATAATAATTTTAGGAAAAGTAACGAAATTTGAGCAGTGTGGGTTTTATATTAACAGAGTTACACATATTTCAAAACGAGAAGTGTAATAACTGCAGGGTGCCTCCCTGTCAGCATGACAAAGGTCCTCAGTGAAGCACGTGCCCATGTTTCACTACATTGTAAGTACAACTTATTAAAAAGATCAGTTCAATGCAACTAATGTCGTCTCTGTGTTATTGCATGATGTTAAAATTGGTTTGCCATGAATTTAGTGATGGATTGTAAACATTTGAAATGTAGCATTTAAGTGTTTCTCAGATACAATGTTGTTGTTGTATAAATCAGACACTGATGGTGCAGCGCTGTACTGTACCTCTTTATATAGGCATTTTTTCCCTAACAATTTTTTTTGCGCTGATCAGGGGTACTTGGCTGAATGTATTTTTCAAAGGGGGTACATTATTGAAAAAAGTTTGAGAACCAGTGTCCTAGAGCACCATTGTGTTTTTTTTTAACCAAATCTCTCTCAGAGGGGCGTGGGGAGTGGCTCCTTATTTTCATCTAAAGTAAGACCCAGAATCAGCACTTTTGAAACAGGGCTGAAACAGAGGGGATTATGGGATGCTACAATGCATGATCTGTTTGGTATTTTGAGCCAAACACTTCAGAGACATGTTTTGTATATATCTGAAACATATAATATTGATGAAAAATAGTATAATAGGAGACCTTTAAATCGAAAAGGAATCAGTGTTAGGGTTAAATGATTAGTTAAAATTAGAAATGAACACATCGAATCTTTTCCATCTTGATATCCAGAAAAAGTCCTATCCCTCTTTGATGGAAGAAACAGAAGTCAAGACATCGATGAAAAGCTGTCTCATTTCATGCATTTCCATCCAGCCGCCGTCCTCCACAGCTGAACATTTCATCCTCATTCTGATTCACATCCTGACTGCAGGAGATAATCATATTCCCACAGAAGAGATTGAGCGTTTTCAGGAAATATTTGAATAGGGTGATGGTGTCAATGGAGCAGATCCTTTAACCATAATATATCCTATAACTCTATCCATTATAATCAGCTCATATTATAATACCGGCATCTTCTGAATAGTGAACTAAATTCTTACCAGTCGCAAAGGGTTCTACACAGCTTTTAGACCGAGACTGTGTGTGAAGAAAAACAATAACCCTCAAGCATCAATATTCTGCTGCCGTCTGTCTCCCCCATAAGCTGTTTTTTCTATATATTTTACTTATACTACCGGTCTTTTTCGATTTGCCAGATGTGAGTTTTGAAGCTTTTTAATATTCAAATGCCTAATGGTTGATACCAAAGGGATTTATCTGCAAATATCTCAGGTCAAATAGCTTATATTTTCCAAAAACAACATCCTCCAGCTTCCAGAATCCTTGTACATGTTTGTCATTGTTAAACAGTTCTCACCCATGGCTGAGCTCTCCCCACAGCACCCAGAGCCGCACTGAGCTCTGAGCAGGGACACTTCTCTCTCCAGCATCTCCACCCTGATAGCAAGTTGCTGAATTGTGGTTGTTGCCGTACAACCACATGCAGCCTTTGGGATGTTGATGCGGTGAGTGAATGTCACCTGAAGTAGAACAATTGTTTGGTTAAGAAGTGCATTTTGTCACTTAACAGCATTGAATAAGCTTATTTAATTCACAGTAATGGGTTAAGGAGGATTCTGTGAATTATTTTGAGTATCAGACACTTTCCTTTAGTCTGGTATATTCAAAACGAGGCAGAATAATTAACCAACTTACCATCAGCTTTCATGGTTTAATATCAAAAGAATGAAAATATTTCTAGAAAATAATTCAACCCTTTCCAACAGCAAGGATAAAAGGAGGCATCGCTAATTTGAGCAAATCCAATGAAGGCACGAAGAAAGAAAACTCTAAACAATTCAGAAAGGAAGTGGAGTGCGTATGACTGTTTGAAAAATGTCTGTGTTATTCATAAATTGTGAGGCATGTTTTTTTAATGTATAAAGAAACAGTGCTCTCCTTAATAGATAATGTCGAAATTTGAAATGTAATCATTTATAATTATTATGCTGGAGTGGTTTTTCAACAGCAATCTATCAATATTTTAATAATGTTACTTTTCTAATAATTAAACTGGAGGTTATGTTCTAGAATTCACAATGACCACGGCCTTTAAAGTTTACTATGAAATATTTGAAGGTTCTTTTAACAATATGTCCTGCTTGTGTTTTTGCTTTGGGTGATGTGTCTCTTTTAAATAATTCTAGGCAAAGCTACATATCACCGTGAATATCAGTAGGTAAATGATGATGTGTGATAAAACAGATGTTTCCGTTCCTCATGAGGCCGTCTGCCTAAATCACTCACAAACAGGCTCTTCACATCTCACTCTGACAGTCATCCAAAACGCTGCATTGCTCTCTTTGCTTTATATTCTAATCAAACAAAAAACAAAAAGTCATTGCTAAAACCCGTACCTGGCTGTCAGCATCCATCGTCTGCTCCGTGTATTCTGTTGGACCATTGGGAAACATTGGACCCTCCATAGAAGGTCTGGACCCCGACTCGGCATAAGAGCCTTTGAAGCAAAAAGAAAGGTTTTTAAAAAAAAAGTGTATACAAATACCGCATGCATGTGTGTGTGTCTCTATGAGAACAAAAGATGGCTTCAGGACAGAAGATAAGAGAACTACAGAGAGTTTCATCAAACGCTCGATCGATCGGAAGACCTCACCATCACCCGGGGCCGGTGGTGCGTTGGCGTCCACAGAGCACAGAGACTCCGAGGGTACGTTGATGTTGTACACGTGGTTAAATATCACTGGTTGATCCCGCAGGGTCTCGTTGTCTGGGGAGGCGGAGGGGGGCTGATCCCTCCCAGAGGTCTGCCTCCTCACTCTGGTGGTACGAACCAGCTTTTTGTCTCCTGAAGGAGCAGCGTGAGCGGCAACCTTGAGAGAGAGGCAATGTGAAACAAAAACCACTGTAGACGGTTTGGACTCGGGGTTTGTTTTTGTCCTTTATGTCTTGTGTTTACAGAATATGATGGGACTAAAAAACAAAGAGAACTCCCCATGGGGGGGGGACACAAAACAATATGACATTAAAACATAGTATATCAAGGATTTTCTCACTGACAGCAACAGTAACGATGCCATTTTCAAGTTAAAAATGTGGGCCAGAGCTTATGCTTTCTCTCTGTAAGTTACAAAGCACAGGTAATTGCTAACATTAGATAAGGTAACATTTCAAGGGAAATAAAGCCCCGGGCAGACACCATGAGATTAACCAAGGATTGTATTTATGATGACACCTTTTTGAACATCAATGCTACTTGTGCGCAAACCCAATTACTGAACCCAGTATGGCAACCGTAACCAGGCACAGCAGGTCTCTCAAGATTGTGATTCCTCCACATTTTGATGTGTGTGTGCATGGGGCTGTAGTTAGCATAATACTCTACGTGTAAATAGTTTGGAGAGTGTATGAGTTAAATACAAGAGTAAAAGTGTAACACATGTGTCAGTGAGATCCACAGATGTAACCTGCAAATGTTAGTATGTCCTCTGAAGCAGCTTCCTACCAGTAGGAAGGCCAAGGAGAACATCATTAACTAGATGTGCTGTGGGGTTACAGGTTACTGATATCCAAGGTGCAGTATTTCTCACTGTGTTGAAGCTAGGCCTGGATATTGTTAGAGATCAGGCACCTCTCTATTGCTCTATGGGGAAGCTTAACCCCAGCAACTACAGCCAATGTAACTCAAGCTACAGTAAGGTTACTTTTCCCAACTAAATGGGTTAGGCCTCAACCTAAAAGCCTTTAACATACTGTTTGAACATTTTAATGTATAATACAGGGAACCTTTGCACAAGCTGTACATTCAATCTCTTTTTAAACTTAAATCATAATGACTTTTTATTTTATAATGTCTATCTATGTTTCTTGACCATGAACCAATACACTTCTTTCAAAACGAGTCAGCTGAAAACATTACAAATTCAGCCAGAAATATAATTTGTGTTCATCTCATCAAGCTAATGGTAATAAGCTGACTAGTAAAACATAATTAAACCTACCGGAAGTTATTTCAGCCAACAACATTGGTGGTAACTGGATAGAAATGTAAAGTCTTCTTTTGTCTTAGTGCATAATAAGTTGTCATATTTTGTTCTAGGTTCCTTATAATTAAAAGCCTGATGTGTAGAAGAAAAGTAAAGAAAAACAACACTCAACTCAAAATTGTCTGTCCTCTGTAATATGCTAAATAGTCAGTGTGAATTTGTGCCCAGAGTCAAGTGATTAAAATGGCTGGCTAAAATAGTAGATTAGAAATAAATAATAAATAAGGGGGAGAAAAAAAAAGCCGTGGGAAGCCTTACTCAGAAAAGTGGACAGGGCGAATTTGTACCTAACCATTTTTACCTGCAGAGCAAGAAACAGAGCCAGAGCCAGGACCCAGCCTGCTGTGGGCACAGTGGCCCTGTGATGCTGCCGAGCCAGAGGCATGCTGGGATTAAATCTCAACACTCCTGTCCAGGCACACCTGTGGAGGAATGGAGAGAAAAAACAGTCAGTAATGTTTTCTTTGTTGAATATGAAATACACACAGAAGTGTGGTGCGCCACCATGGAAACATATCTGTTCATGTGTGTGTTTATTCTGTGTGTGTTTCAGTGCATGTATCAGGAGACCCACTGCAGCTTATCCTTATCCTCTGTCAATGGAAATAAAAGCCTTTGATCTGATGTAAAATAAATGACTTTAGAAGAGAAACTCCTGTTTGGATTGTGGAACTGGCTAAGAACCGTTGAATGTTTGGCACTTTCGCCAAAAATCGTTTATAAATGTGCTATATAAATAAAACTTGATTTGATTGAAAAAATAAAACTTGATTCGAATGTATTTCACTAGGCAATACCAAATATTTGATCTTTCCACTTGGGAGGAATACAGAAATATTGCTCGGGGAGAGAGTTGACAGATGGATTTCAGTAGAGAAATGGTTTGAGTGATGCCGCTGTAATCCCTTCTCCATTGAGTGGGGAAGTGAGAACGCTGAAGTAAAAGCGGCACAGAGGAAAAACTGACGCGGATCCTTCTAGCTGACTGTCACTTATCAGCACAGATAAAAGAGTGCCGGGCAGAAGTTTGTCTTTAATGTGGCTATTTGAATGTATTGAGTTTTGCCACTATCAGCTGAATCAAACATCTTACTACAACTGCAGAGAGGCTCTGTTCTGCAAGTGTGGGGACAGCTGGTATCTTGAAAATATAAGGACGGGACTGAAAAGCAATTATATCCGGTAGGAGTGTGTGTGTGGCTGTGTGAGCATGTGTGTTGGGTGTAATTTAAAGCACAATTCCCTTGAGTTTTAGCATGTTCCTTTCTCCCTGTGTAAGATGAGCTTGTGTAGTCGATTTTCAAAAGGCTCTTTTATCACAACAATGCATCTAATGGTGGTGAGGTAGGCTGCCGCTCTCAGCTAGCGCCTTTTACGAAAGCCTGATGGAAATGTTCCTATCA
The DNA here is from genome assembly GCF_902827175.1 of Gymnodraco acuticeps. Lineage (NCBI taxonomy): Eukaryota > Metazoa > Chordata > Actinopteri > Perciformes > Bathydraconidae > Gymnodraco > Gymnodraco acuticeps. The sequence goes on from NW_022990940.1 coordinate 523,576, forward strand.
CACCTAACTGACTGCCTTTTTTTGATCATTTAGGGGTGACATGTTGAAACCTGAGCGTATTTGCACATAAATGAGAAACACAAAGAATCCCAGTGAATATAATATAAAATCCTTTTAAGTTGTTCTCATTGAGGGAAAATAAAACGTGTTTTTTAAAGTCATGCATACACAGAGCCCCCCTCTCACACAGAAACACTCAGAGATGGCAAAAGTACACACATCCTTTACTCAAGTAGAGGTACAAATACTCATGTTTAAAAATACTCTGATAAAAGTAGAAGTACTGACTAAACATCTTTACTCAAGTAAAAGTAAAGAAGTATGGGCTTCGAAATGTAAGTAAAAAGTACCCATAACTACCAGCTGTTTTATAAAGTAACTGACCTCCCTTTATATTAATAGAACAATAATGTCATTGTTAGCTAATGAATGTTTCGATGCTGAACAACGGCAAAGATTACAAAGTTGTCATTGCTCGATCTTCGAAATGGTCGAAATGATGGATACACGGATCGTGTTAAAATCAATAGGCACGCAAAGACTATGAAAAAAATAATGATCACGCCACCAAACGCAGATTAAAACTAAAGTAACGAGCCTGTTTGAAAATGTAAGAAGTAGAAAGTAAAGGTATTTTTGTTAAAAATGTAAGAAGTAAAAGTAAAAAGTCGTCAGAAAAATGAGTAGTGGAGTAAAGTACGGATACCAAAAAATGTACTTAAGCCCAGTAACAAAGTATTTGTACTTCACTACTTCCCACCTCTGGACACACTTCACTTTCTAGATCTTTTGCACATACCTGAGAACATCCTTCATTTAAAGTCAAAGTGGAAAAATCCTCTATGTGCTTGAGGTTTGTTATGTGTGCTGAACAGAAACACTGTTGACACATACAGTATATCATAAAGACCCACAGGGGAAAGGTAGCTGGTCATACGTTGCAATCTACAGCATGCCTCGCTTCCCACAATGCTTTACCGATGACTTTGGCCTTGCTGAAATCGACTCCCGAACAATACCTACTGCTCCACGCTGAAGAGATGGAAAATGTTCTACTTGGAAACCCTCCCCTCAAGCATGCTGCTGTCTGACACGACACAAGCAGTTTAACTGGAGAATTCAAACAAATGAGAGGCATGCTGATGATGAAGGTTGTGCGATGGACAAAGCCAACCGGAACCATCTCGTTCACAGCCATTAGCTGAAGCAGTCGCCTTTCTCTTGGCTTTAGTAGACGACTTGCATGCATTCCTAAAACACAGGATGATGATAAATGGGTCTACATGGTGGATGTTGCACTCACTTCCTGTAACAGGCATAACGAAAAACAGCTCTTGGAGTATATGAGGCCAATACAATCCACTAACAATATATCTTTGTATTATTTCTGTTAAACACCATTATATTGAGGATGATGCTTTAATGGTTTGTAATTAACAATTTTTCCTAATAATTGTCAAGAAATGTCATGGAAATATGTGTTTTGGTCTAAAAATCAGTAGGGATTATCATCATCTTTCAACGAAAAACGTATTTTAAAGTAACATAATTATTTATTTGGTAATCACTTATGATTTGAGACATTATTCTTTACATACAGTACATTATAATGAATGTAATACTTGTCTCTCTAGGATATCTGACACGCTGTGTACTGACTCTTACATACAGTTACTTACATTATTACTGATAAACCTTTTATTTCCTGATTTTAAATGTTTTGTTGTTGTTTTAATAGATAATACTTCAAACAACAATATAATTCTTCCAAGGTAAACAAGGTGTTGATACGTCGGCATTGTCACTGTAAATATACTTTCATACTAAAATTAATCTTCTGTGACGAAAGAAGCGCTACTCATATATAAGCCAAGCGCTACTATATATTACACCAGGTTCTTAAACCTCTTTTCTATGACACAGAAGGTAAAAATAGATGTGTTATGAGATAAAGGTGGCATGCACCTTTTCATCGCACTATAGACAAAAGAGATAAAGGTTTTGCTTTAAGGCATACTGCTTTTAAACCCATACCAAATATAGACACCATACAGTACATGAACACAACCCTATACACAGCTTTGCATTGATAGTGATGAAAGTTTCAAAGAGTTTCAAAGTCACAAGGTGATATTTTACAGCATTGGGTCATGGTGCAAACTGATGCCCAGAAGCATTTCATCGCACAAAGAGGAGAGGTTTCTCATGGAGGCGCAATTAAGGACAGAGCCACTCATTCAGAGGGAAGAGAATCCACATGCTTCAGGCACTAAAACTGGCTTCATTTATTCACTTTCTTTTTTCATCCAGGAGAGAGAGAACACACGCACACAAGCACATTATCTAACACTCAGCACTGATGCATACGCCTTCAAATCTACAGTACCGTTACATACGTCATATCCACATATATGCATGGGAAAATACACACAAAACATCACAATGTTATGTGTCGGGTGTTTTTAAAGCCCTTCATTGACTCTGTGTAATAAGCTCTGAAACAATGCTGTCACTTTATGCACTACCTGGTGATTTCCTTGAGACAAATTGGATGAGTTCCCCCCCTGTGGGGCTAAAATCAAACTGGCTGTTCCAATTATAATAAAAACCATCGGGAAAATGTATAAAGCACCACAGAGGGAAAGGCAACATATTCAGTTTATACAATAGAAAAGAGGCCAATGGGGGAAAAAAAGCATAACCCTGAAACGAAACACAAAAACCAGCATGGTTACAAAAGTGTTATGTAAAAGATAATCACTTTGATCTTATCCGTCTAACTCTCTCATCTCTGTTAGATTACATTTCTCTCTGAGGTGAGCTTTTGATTTTTTTTCCTGTATTGAATCCATCACAATATCTTTCTCTTTCATCCATAATGTGGTTAACGGGCAGAAGAGTTGATGACAAAAGAGAATTACATTTTTGTAATTCAAAGTGTAACTTCACCGATAGACCTAATCCAATCTTTGTCATGTGGCAACTTTAAAAAGTGCGCCTATAGATGTTCTGCTGGATATATGGACGGCAAGTGTTACATGTCAAAGAAGCATATCATACTTTTATAATTAAAACCTATAAAATGAAAAAAATATATGATGTACATGTTGGGTTATATTTGTAATCTCAATATAATTAATGTGAAGACTTTGAATTGCTCAATTAGGCTGACAGAAGTTTGACTAACCTCAGGGATGGGAAGAATACGATTATTCTTTCACACACAGTGACGTCACGAGCTACCCACAATGCAACGCGCGCCATATATATATATATAAATACGCCATTTTCCTGGAGGTGAAAATATCCTGGAGGTGCATATATTAACAGCTAGCTAACGTAGCAAGGCAGAGCGCACTAGGTTTTTTTTTCGGAATTAACGACCGAAGAAATCACTGCATGTCTTCGGATTACATCTCTGGACTTGAGGGGTGTGCCCTAGGTCGTTACCAGCGTAAACTAGAGCTGTGTGGGTTTTCGGATTGCCCTTACAGACTGCCTGCAGATGTATGGAAAAACGAACCTCGAAAGTGGCCTTCGTCGATTTTGGCTGCATCTACGTCTATCTTCTGGAAACACCAGGTGAATACCCCACTTGTCACAATAATATTATCATGCCATTGCATATATGTGGTATTTTAGAGTTGACTAGATATTGATTAAGGCATTAGACTATGATATTCTGCTTGCACCTCGTGTGAAATGGCGGATACCGGAAGTACGGTGTCGCCCTCGGCCCAATACCAGTATGTGTGTGTGAAAGAATTCAGCAGAGCAGTGCGCTCTTTAGACTACAATTAATTTTAACAACTCCAAAAACACACAGAGGTGTTTCTATGTTGCCCGAGTGAAGCATTATTGATTTAAATGAAACAGTTCAGCATTTTGGTAGCTCACCATGAACTTTTACTGCAGTGAAGTGTTAAGAGAGGTGTCCGTAACACTAAGGCAGTGCAATGCAAATGTAATTTCAGGGATTACTGGGATTTGTGGCTGCGGACTACAGGAAAAAAACTCACACTGCGAAGGGTTTTATGCAGCCTTGAGGCTTTATGAGGCATTTCCCATGCTTATAACCCAATCCTTATTTCAAAGGTTGCTTTTTTGTGTTATATATTAGCCTACCTGAGCTTTATATACACTATGTAGACCCTCCAGAAAAACGCGATTCTGCGATCGCAGAATTTACCGCATAATCAGCAAAATGGCGCAGATTTTTAAAAGGCCGCATATTTATCAAAAGGCCGCATAATCCCCGCATTTTTCCACACAAAGTTGAGGAAAAAAAAAAGTTAACTCGTCTTGACGTGAAGTGATGATGATGATGATGATGATGATGATGATGACGATGCGACGTCATCAGCTCGCGCATCACAGAAGGTAAACAACACCGTAGAGTGAACGTGTGGAGCTCACACGAGAGAGAAAACACCAAGATGAAAAAATCTAATCCATCTCATTTACCGACGAACATTTCTGCGAAAGACCGGGCAAAGCAGTACCCCGATGTCTTGCACGAAAGTGGGGGGAAACTATTCTGCACCCCGTGCAACTGTGTGTTGGAGCATAAGAGAACATCGACGGTGACGACCCACTTTGATTCAGTCAAACATTCCAAAATGCTTTCTGCTGCTGCAGACAAGAAAGCCAAACAACTCACGTTCACCGAGGCATCGACCTCCAAAACCCTTTCGAGGGCTACAAGAAACGAGGTGAGAAGCCAAGATTGAAGCTGGTCAGATAACGAACAAGTAAATGAAAACAGAATGAGGCGGAGAAGTGTGTGTGTGTGTGTGTGTGTGTGTGTGTGTGTGTGTGTGTGTGTGTGTGTGTGTGTGTGTGTGTGTGTGTGTGTGTGTGTGTGTGTGTGTGTGTGTGTGTGTGTGTGTGTGTGTGTGTGTGTGTGTGTGTGTGTGTGTGTGAGAGAAGAGAGAGAGTGTGATTAAAATAGCCCAATTGCTTTTACAATAAATAAACATTGAATGTGTTTAATTGTATAGTAAAGGGGTTTAACGTTAGTGGCAGGTTGTGTGTGAGAGAGAATAAATACATAAGACATCCCAATATTCCACCCTTTCCCGCATATTTAGCATATTTCGCAACTTTCCGCATATTTCACAACTTCCCGCAATTTCACCGCATAAAACCCTGCATGTTTGATCGCATAATCAAGGATTTTTGCCCGCGTTTTTCTGGAGGGTCTAACTCTGTAAACACTCACATTGGTTAACCTAGCTGGTGGTTGACAGTTTTATATGTTCTTACAGGTCTCCTATCATGCTATTTTTAGGCATATATTATGGATCTCAGATATATAAAAATATATAAAAAACATGTCTATGATGTGTTTTGCTCAAAATACCAAACAGATCATGCATTTTAGACATCCCTCATATCCCTCTGTTTCAGCCGTGTTAGAGAACTGCAGGTTTCGGGTTCTTAGCTTGCAAAAAAAAAAAGAGGAGGGGGAGCTAATGCCTGCTCAGAATTCTACGAGATACAGCTAAATGCTGCCGTGATTAAACGATATATCATGTTCTAAACCACATCAAGGATTACTTCTGAAACAGTGTGGTGACTTCAAGGTGAGTTACTTTTTTTATTTCCTGCTTTTTTACACATACTCTTTCCAGTACAGGTTAGCTCTGAGTGTTAGCGATGATTGCTAATGTAAACAAAGACCATATTACATCCAAAACATGTCGGGCATTGTTTCTGATAGCAACGTTTCTGTTTGGGCGTGGGTCCACATTTCCGATATTACCGATAAAGAGAGAGGGTTTTATTTTCTGACACTTTGTGAGTTCCCTGACGCACCGGGGACACATATTTATGTATAAAATGATAGGTCCCCTACCTGTTAAGCCCCAAGCCTGTTTTTCAGGTCTAAGGCTCGAAAATGACATTCCCAGAACACATTACTATTATCTTTACTTCTAAAAGGGGTAAATTAATAAAAAAAAATCTCAAAGCAATGATAAACCTGTGAGTTGGATATAGAAAAGTCAGAATCAATATAAAAAAAAATGTAAATTATAGTTTCCGTCCAAAATAAACCATTACTTATAGTGAAAACCACCCTTGAATGATGGGATAGTAGACAAAAAGCTTTAGGAATCCAAACTATAACATATAATAAGAACCCTGTATCAAGATTGATGCAAAACAAGTGAAATATGACATTTTTAGAGAGATTTAGAAGAAAAACCCACCTCTGGGGTCATTTGGGTGGATTTGCCATATCTCTGGAACAAAATCGGTCGATTTTGATGATTGACACCACTTTTGAACCATCAGAGCCAATAGAATCGAGAGGGAGTTCCTAAATCCATCTAAACATTACCATTGGTGAATGAGAGTGATGCGCAGCCAGCATGCCCAAAACCGGAAGCTGGGTTACGCTCTCATACACTCTATATGAAAACTCAGAATATGGACATAAATGTTATGATAGATAATCAGTAATCATTTCAAAGTGACATAGAAACATTGGATTAACTTTCAGCAGCGTTTATATGCATTTTAGTGCCATTGAATACAACTTTTGATCAGAAAACAGCAAAGGTAAGACGTATTTGCCGTTTTGGCCCCGTAAAGTGAAGTTGTGTGTTGCACAGTGATGATACTTATACCATTGGAATCTGTGGAATCTCATATGATAAGCTTTGATATGGTATCTTGTTTGTGCAGATCCGATGAAGTATAAAATATTTCTACCGTGAGTTATGTGCTAAGTGTGTTAGCACTCTTTCGCTTAGTGCTAATTCAGACGCTTGACATTAGAGTTGTGTTTTGTTTCGGTAAAAAAAATTCATACCGTCAGTTAGCTGAGTTTCTTCCCGTTAAGTGGGTATGACACATCAATAGGTTGTTACATGTTAAGAAGCCCTGAGACACAGTTTCGTGAAAAAACAGCTGTCAGATGTCCATGAATCATCCTGAGATGTCTCTGTCTCACTTTGTCCACAGTAAAGCCGATACACTGTCACTTCACTGTGGCAGTAACATCTGCTTACACCGTGCATCTAGCTGATTACATCTTTAGTCGAGCAACAACTGAACCTCCTGACCCTGTCTGCATACTTAATATATTCATTTGCCGTCACATTATTCACTGTTTGGATTAACTGGCAGTTTGAATTAAAGAGCGAGTTTACATTATAGAGTTCCCAGACTTTACGTCCTTCATGCTGCAGAGAACAGTTCATTTTGTTCTGATTTTCTAACTAGTTACCAATGTGACTGTGTTGTGACTTTCACTCAACGAAGTGTGGGTGATAAGTGTCAGGCTGCATGTTTCACAGTGTGTGAAGATGGGTTTCGATCAGCCTCTGAAACAGGTGATTTTATCTTACCTAAGAGGTAGTATTTGTTAACATGTTGGGAGATGTTAGGGCTTGCAACAACAACAAGAAAATGTATTAGATCATCTGTTTATAATTTCCTTATATTGTCTGTTGCTCTGTGCCCTTAGCTCTCTGGTTCCTTTTGAAAAATACTGGCTTTCATTTTCTATTAAATTCTACAAAATAGTTTATATTTCTGACAAATGTTTCCTTTGAAGCTGGATGATATTGTTGTTTTTTTCGCATAATTTTTGTCAAAGTTTATACCAATTTAAGGAGCTAGCTTGCACAGTATTCACAACTACTAAAAATAACCTACAGTTTGTTATATATGTTGATTATTTAGAAACAAACAAGGACATTCAGTGCATCACTGTGGTTCATGTGTGATTTTCAAAGTTGTATGGCAGAGAGGAATAATTTGTAGGAGGATTTGGCTTTAAAGTCCGTACAAACTGTTAATTAGAGCATATCACAAAATAAAGCACAAAAGTATGTTTGTGATAGCAGATATGTTGTGTTTAAGGTAGTTTAGGTTAATTGGTTTTAGAGGAGAAAAAGGGCAACTCTTAAACAATATTACACGTTGCAATATTACAATATTGCATGTTCTTAGATTTTGCTGTAGGTGTGAAGAGTTGTCTTTTATGACACCAACAAAAAGATGACAGCTTGTTATTACCACAACAGAATCTGCTGAGAGCTCTTCCCTCCTTCATCCATAATGATTCCCTCACCACCCATGAGTGAAAGGAGCAACGACTGGGTGTAATGTGGGAGTGTAATGTGTTGTCAGCATTAGGGCCTAAGGCATGGCAATTGTCATAATGGGACACGACTATTCCTCTGGGCTTTCTCTAAAAACACGATGCACAGTTTTACCAAACATCTACAGTACCAATGCAAAATGTATTCAAAATATGCATAATAGGACATGTGATGTATATTAGGTCCATCCACAGACCGCATTTAGACATTTTAAAACAAAAATATTATACAAAGGAGTGAGAGTAAAATCATAGAGGGACAAATGAGAAGAAGGTTTGAGAGACTGAGAGAAGAAAGCTACAGAAAAAGAGCATAAAGCTCAACGAGCCTCTTTCCAGCTGCAACATGAAACAAGAAGCAGCCACTGAACACCTCCCTCCCACACACTGCTCACTAATCACAGCCTCTGAATAAATGTGTGAGTAGGTGTGTGTATCTGTGTGTTTTAGCAGTTAGGGACCCACAAGAGAGAAGCATCCCTGTTGGATTACGGACGGGGTACGTACTTGAAAGCTTCATTAACTCCCACTGTGTGTGTGTGTGTGTGTGTGTGTGTGTGTGTGTGTGTGTGTGTGTGTGTGTGTGTGTGTGTGTGTGTGTGTGTGTGTGTGTGTGTGTGTGTGTGTGTGTGTGTGTGTGTGTGTGTGTGTGTGTGTGTGTGTGTGTGTGTGTGTGTAGCTCACTTTCCATGGCCAAAGGGCTTTTAAGACTGTTGCCTCTCCGACTAAGTGCTCGCTGTCTGCCCTGAAGACATATGTCTCAATCTGTGTATGTGGTCTTGTTCCCCTCTGCGGCCCTCAGGGGGGGGGGGGGGGGCTCAGTGAGAACAGATAAGTCAGCCTTGGGAGCAGCTCATTGAAACCATCCCTTTACGAGTCGAGAGGAGGACAGTGAAACCGCTTAATGAAGCTATCGCCTTCTGTAATCCAGCTGCGATGGTAATCACCAGTGCCCCCCCAGCTGCTGATACACACAGGCGCTCAGGGAGACCCTGTGTGATCATGAGCAGACAAAGGGAAGGCTGGAAGGCATCGGGGGCTTCTTCTGGTTTAAGATGCTACAGGCTGGATGTCAGTCTCAAGGCTGAACTGGTACCAGAAGGACAGGAAGCATCAGACTGCCGCGCCACACTGTGTCAATGTGTGAGGAGTCAGGAGAGTGGACAAGTGGACATTTTTTGCCATGGTCACGCTTCCTTTTATCCGTAATTTTTCAAAGAATGACCTCCACTCTCAGCTGGTCCATCTTCTCCTATTTGCAGCTCTCATTTTTCATTATCCTGACTTGTCATTTTCGCCATCTCCTTTTATCTCTCTGACAGGTTTTTCATTTGCTCTCTTTCTTTCTCTGAGGATTTTCTTTATCCCTGAAAGTCATTTTCTCCACTCTGTACGGTAAATCTGTTGTTCCAGAGATGTGCTGTATAATCACACATACAGTAGATATGGAAAGACTGACATTTGCTCAGCTTTTTTCATTGTTCTCTCTCTTTTTCTGGCAGATCCTTGTTGTCCCCTTCTTGCTCGCCCTAAGGAAGTAAAGCCATAACCTCCATTTGCACAGGTTAATGTGCAGCCACCTCGACATGAACACAAAACCAATACCAGGCCTTCTTGCGTGGGTGATCGCTCTCTCTCTCTTCTCTCTCTCTCTCCTCTCTCTCTCTCTCTCTCTCTCTCTCTCTCTCTCTCTCTCCTCTCTCTCTCTCTCTCTCTCTCTCTCTCTCTCTCTCTCTCTCCTCTCTCTCTCTCTCTCTCTCTCTCTCTGCTCTCTCTCTCTCTCTCTCAGCTGTTCCTTTATTCTTTCTTCGTCCATGTTTCCCTTTTAGCCCTCTCTGTCTCTCTTCCTCTCTCCACCTTGTAAATTGGACTGTGGCAACATTACGATGCATTTCTCATTATACCCATCACTCTGGCCAAATTGCCTTGTCTTTCAGGACCATTGGGCTCTATTCATTGGCTGCTCCCTGCAAACCTGAGGGCTGCACAAGTCTTTCCCTCTTTCTCTGGGCTGTTGCAGAGCAAAGATGGGACCATGAAATAGATTTCATTCTACAGCAAATAATACAACCGCAGGCCATGGATGCCAACTGCACACTGAGACCCATTTATCCAGGCAGATGTAAACAAATCTTCACAGGAAGCACTGAGATAACATGCGGCAAGGAAGCGCTTCAACAGCGTCAATCTTCTGTAAGCAAACCTGACAAAAATGACAACCTTCCTATAATTGGTTGCACTTGTCATCATGAACACCCGTCACATACTTGGACATCAGAGGATTGATATGTACCAATGAGGTATATGGGAATATAAGTTACTCTTAAATTGCACAGAGCCATATCGGCCTGTGGTTACACAGTAATAGTTGCTGTTGACACTTGATGTATTATTGTCTACAATGTGACCATTACTATAAATATATATTTTAATACAGCCAATCGAAAATGAGCTCAACAAAAAGTCAACTGAACGGTGAAGGTGTATTGGTGATACTGTACTGCTGTACATGCTGTATATGAGGCTACATAATAAGCACTTTAACACTACATTATATACGTAAACAATGTATTATGAGATTTTTTTTCTGCTTTCCTTTATTCCAATGCTGTCTCTAAAGGCCCTGTCACACTGTCCCGAATTGACACCCGATGGACACACGAATATGGAATTGTGAATTTCGCACGAAGATGGCCCCGAACCACACACGAAGGCAACATTTACATTACATTTAAGACATACAACTGCAATGAAAGTACTAAAAACAATTATGTTACAGTACTATGATACTGTACTGATATTTTCAGACTTTGTTCTTTACTTTATCCGTCGTTATATGTAGAAAATATTACGTTTTCTCCGTAATGTTGTTTCCATAACAACAACAACTTCCTGTCAACTGTCCTTCAAAATAATATATTATATCCTTTTTAGTTTCACAGAACACAAATTGGGTTATTTACATAATATATTTACATGATTTTGTTGTGCAATAAAACAACCCGATGGACACACGATAAAGGAAATGTTCAAATTCGGCTGTGATCGTAGCAACATCGGGCCATTCGTGAGGGCATCTTAAACCTTCGTATGACCGCCGGTGGAGTTTCTCAGGCTCCGGCAGCAACTTCGTGAGCAGTGGCAAAATCTTTGGCATGCCAAAAAATTGCCGAAGGACCTTGCGAAGGTTCATTTTCGTGTTGAATTCGTGTGTAAATGTTGCCCTTCGTAAGGCCATCGTGAGGGCATCTTGTTATCATCGGTGCCATCGGGCATTCGCCCCGATCAGAGTGAGGGTGAATGCACCGATGATAACACGAAGATGACACGATTTGACAAGATGCCCTCACGAGTGCCTCACGAAGTTGCCGCTCACAAAGTTGCTGCCGGAGCCTGAGAAACTCCACCGGCGGTCATACGATGGCTTAAGATGCCCTCACGAATGGCCCGATGTTGCTACGATCACAGCCGAATTTGAACATTTCCTTTATCGTGTGTCCATCGGGTGTCAATTTCGGGACAGTGTGACAGGGCCTTTACTTAGAATACTTTATTAATTAGCAGAACAAAAAGGTAACCATAGACTTTATATTAATAAGGTTTATGTTGTAGGTAACACTCATATCCTCATAACTAAAATAAACAAATCATTTAATAAATGGGGCTTTGCCTGCGAGCTAGTTCAGGCAGTCAACTAGTGATGTGTCGGTCACGAACGAGCCGGCTCTTTTAAGTGAACGACGGGAGCCGGCTCGCGCCCGCGAACGAGCCGGTTTTTTTGTTTTGCGGAGGGATCTAGATCGGCATGAAGGCACATTATGCAATGTGCACATTATCCCGCTTATTACATGGCCACATTCTCAACAAATTAACGACATGACTCCCAATATTAATTGAAATGCTTTTATGGATTTAGAAAATTAATTTATTGATTTATTGAGTTGTATGTATTTAAATTGACATGCATCCGCTAAGAAAAATAGTCCGTTGTTACTGTTTGAACTAACGTAGCAACGGCAGGAACTGCTTCGTTGCTTGCTTGAAAAGTAGCACAATTCATTATGTCAAACTTTGGAAAGTATCTAGATATCCCTGCCCTAATGCCAAAGTAACTGGCAACTGAATATGTGTCGCCGTTTGATGTCTATGTCTGGACCGCTGCGTAAAAAGGAGGGTTTCTGCCCCATTACTTCTCTTCTTACTTCTATAAGAATAAAACACGGAGGACGGAGATCTCTTTTTCTCCCCCTCTTCTGACAGCCCAGCAGCTGATCTCAGAGCACGCTGCCCTCTCCTGCAGGGGGGCGTGGTCAGCTGCAGCTCACAGAATCATATATATAGCCTACTTTATATAGATATGGCCCTACAATATATTGTTCAAATATAGCATGATAGGTCCACTTTAAGTAATACAAGACAGAATGATGATGATGATCTCCGCGCTACAGCTGCTCCGTGCATGCATGCAGGTGACATGTAATATCCAAGGATTAGAGATGGTTGGATGCTGCTGTTTTGAGCATTGCAATATATTTATTTTCACTATGTTATTTATTTATGATTATCCTTTGGCTCAGCAAAGATTTGATGTCAGCTGTTGCTGTCTTTTTTTCTATAGCTAATAGTTACTGAAATACAGCCCTGCTGTTTTGTCACGGCCTTTTCTTTAAATATAATTTTAAAATGTCGATACAGTAGCCCCTTTTTTTAAATAGTTTTTATAGGTGTTGCTATCTGTTTTGTGTAGCGTGGTTCGACAAGCAAGTCAGTGCATGCATTGGGTGGTATCAGAGAATTACACGGGTCTGTAAATGCAATGAAAAAATGTGGCCACAGCAAATCATTTATATTAAACATGTCATTTTTACTTTTGAATACTTCAGTACAAAGGATTTATTGAATAATTTAAGTGATATATGTGTGTACACATATAAATCATTAGTCAAAACAGGGCTACATTTGATTTAATTAAAAGGTATAATATGTGGTAAACTGAAGAGCCGTTTGGGAGCTGAAAGAGCCGGCTCTTCTTGGTGAGCCGAGCCAAATGATCCGGCTCACCAAGAAGAGCCGTAATTCCCATCACTACAGTCAACTCGAGCACTTATGCTGCATTCATACAGTCTATGATTCATACATAACGCCCCCTTGCCACTCTACAACCAACCAAACAGAGTCTCCTTAATATGCCGCTCTATTTAACCTGCCAGATCTCTCTCTATGCATTTCTTGCTGCTGCTATTGCCGCAGCTACCTCTACGTCGCTGCTGCTTGCCTGCTGCGTTCACTTGCTATTGCTGCGTTCCTGCTGCTGTGTTTCATGTTGCTGCTGCTTGCCTGCCGGTGCTGTCCTTGCAAATGTCTATTGCAATCTCAGACTCTGCAACCGAATCATCATACGTAAGAAGCCGTAAGAAATGCCTCATTCCCGAAACACAGGCTAGCTCAGAGCATGGTTCAGACGCCGCTGGAACGAGCCACAGCTCCCGCACGACACACATTTAGGTGTCCCTTCCGTCCTAATCTGGAGTAGCTTTTAATATCCTTTGGGCCAGATGAAGTCCCGAGTTCTACGCCATCTCCGGTAACAACCGTTCTCTTGTGTGTCAGCTAAGAGTCGCACTGTCTCTCGGTCGGCGGGTATTTAAACAACAAAAGGCAGGAGCAAGCTGACTCCAGCATTCCCTGCCATCCTGTCCTACTTTCTCGAAGTAAAATCAGCGCTTGAAGCCTTTAATTCCACGATATTCCCGTGAACAAACTCGATTTCCTCTGCCTGCAATGTAAACAAATGTTTCTACTTCCGCGTTCAACCACGTTGTGCCGCTGACGTCACACCCCCGAGGATTCTGGGAATTGGAGTCCCAGATCCAGTCACAAGTTCTAGCTTCCTGCCCCCTGCAGCAGCAATTCCTTGTGCGAACCAAGCGGAAAACTGTGGGGTAGAGCCAAGCCCCCAGGAAGTGCGCCGGACTCAGATGAAAATATTCGTGCTGGCCAAACGGCGGTACTACACTTCCATTTGGTTGCCAGGCCCGGAAACACTTTTTCCCATTGACTTACATGGGGAAAGAGTGGTCTGTAACTCGTTGGATAATTTTTTTTAAACTAAATAAACTACCCAGTATGAACACTTGTATAGCCCTTATTAAAAACATTCGTTCCTCAAGTTGTAAAAATGTGCTAATAACGTTATTCTGAGAGTTATTTCCCTCTGCATTATGAACGCGCATCTAACCCATGGGACCGCGCCGCCCGGCACGTTCATGTTACGTGTCCCGACCAATCAGAGCACACTGTGCTCACAGGGAGGGTGGGGCTGGAGCTATTGGAGCTACAACGAGCCGTTAAAGGCAGAGAGTGAAATTCAGTGAATACACACGTAGTTTACAGAGATGCTGTATGAGAAACCAATGTGAGTTGCGTTTATCTTTACCCATGGATAAGAACGGATCCATATCGTCTTACTGCCATCCCACGGAGCTGTAATAATGGATATATTGCACATGTTTGCTGTAATTCATTATCATACTACATGGGCTGTATGATTAAATCTTGTACCGTAAATGTTGTATTAAATAAAGTTAATATTACCGACATTATTAACGTCCCTATAGCTTCGTATTGCACTAAGAAGCTTATTGCACTGTATATAAATAGGCTATATATAAATATATATATATATATATATACATATATATATATATATATATATATATATACAGTGCAATAATTATTTCATGCTAAATGAAGCTCTGTTGGATATCACTAGATCCTGTTACAGCGTAATATAATATAAGTACATAACGATTGATGTGTACATTAGCATCATTACTAGCTAGCCGCTAGCTGCTAACTGCCGCCTCGTTCATATCAAATCCATGATAACAACAAGCCATTACCATGCTGTCATGAACGCGCGGTGCTGTTACGTGTACGCAAATTGACGTGCTTGATGTGAACGAGCATTTTGGTTAAAGTTGCGCATGCTCTATGAGTGCACATACGGGTACTTATCAGGCATGCTGGGTAATCTGTGACGTTTCACTCTCTCAAAAGTTGGGCCATTTTATCATAATGCGCTAATGAGCAGCTCTCATAGGAATGAATGAGGCCCCGCCTCCCACGCTGTATCCAGTTCTTATTATACATCCATGGGTAGAGCCGGGAAGCCAATACGGAAGTGCCACACACTGCAGTTCATATATTGGCCGATAGGCGATGGCTGCAGAAAGGAGCAATTTCCATAGACCCCCATGTTAAAATGCCCAACTTTACAGCAGAAAAAAACATGTTTCTACCCCTGGCTCCATACATTTTTATTATCGATATAGTTAGATTCCACCTTCATGATTATGGATCTGTGAGTGAATTGTTTTCTAACGCAACCCTTTTATTTATATTAGGTCTTAAAGTTTGTGCATAAATTAGGGTGTGGTCACATTGAGTGACGGCTCTGTGAAGTGACTGCCGCTGTTAGCTTCTTGTCTCTCTGCTACCTGCTCCGTGAAGCTAGCTACAGGGACTCTGCCTGCTCAGCTCATCCAGGAAACACAACTTGTAGCCGGCCGTGGTTGTTTGTTCTTCATGCTTATATATCGGACTATTGTGACTCGCTCTGCGGTTAAAACAGACGGTGCATGAATGCGATAAGTGAAATTCGAGTGCTTTATTTATGTGTTAATGATTTTAATCAGCTACGTAATGAATGGTAAGGCTTGGGTTAGCATGTAAGCTAGTGGTAGCTACATCGGTGCCAACGATGCTAATCGTAGCCTCCAAGTTCAAATCATAGACTGTATATATAAAGGTTAAAACGAAATAGACAAGCGTTAAGTGGGATAATACTGTTGAACAAACGGCTTCTGTTTGAGGTTGATAAAATAAGGTTACATCCTTGTAACTTAGAGATATTTTATTATGTAGGTAGGAACTGTATGCATCTAAGGTTAATTTAAATTGGCTATGCTCAAGTATGTAGACAAGCTAATGTCGAAGTAGTGTATGTGAAATCAACCTCACAATAAGATGTGTATATTACAATTATTAATGTCATATTTCAAGATAATTACTTAGATATTACAATATGGTTGGTTGAGCTGGAGTTCATTATCGAGCTTACACGTTAACGTCACAGTCATCTGAAGAACGAACCCAAACCTTGTTGTTTTTATTAATTGCATTACCAAATGGGAATCAAATAAACAGTAAGCATTGGTAACACAACTTCCAAAGTTACAGTAAAATAAAAAGGACCCTGACTCGGACAATACACAATCCAACATGTTCAACAGAAGATAATCAGTTATATTGTTTGTACACATGGTACTTTACATATATATATATATATATATATATTAGGGCTGTCAAGTTAACGCGTTAATAACGCGTTAACGCAAAAAAAAATTAGCGCCACTAATTATTTTAACGCGATTAACGCATGTGTATTTTTTTTCCTCGACCGCCCCGTAGTTTCAGAGCGCATCGAGTTTAAAATACCATCTACAAGCTGATGCTGACAGCCCCGCTCCTGCCGCCCGCTTGTGGCAGACCACACTTCCACGCTCACCGGCAGGCACCGACTGGCTGTTGGGAGGACCGGGAGGGTGTGTGTATGTGTGGCCCGAGCGAGCGAGAGAGAGACCTTACGTGCATTGTTGTTGGTAGCATCTGGTGCTAGCTAGCTGCGCTAACGGATATGGAGCTGTTTAAATGAAAACAGAGGAGCGACATTTCTCCACAACTGCGCCGAGCACTTGACTTTATGCAGGAAGCCAGACAGTGGGACATTGTACGAAAAGTCAGCACACTCAGCACGGATAGTGCGCAACATGATTGCAGCGTCCAGGCAGATCCCGTTCGAGCATATGCCTTGAGTTGCACATAGCTCCAACGATCCATCACACACACACACAAACACACACCATTTGTATTGTATTATTGTATGAGAGAGGTTCCAGGTTGAATTGAGGCGAATATTTGTAATGTTCAGAGGTTGTTGTGTTTAATATTCATGAGAATATTTGTCATTGTTCAAATGATAATAAACATTAGCATAAAGCATATTTGTCCACTCATATGTTGATAAGAGTATTAAAAACTTGAAAAATATTCCTCTAAAGTACATTTAGAACAGATCAAAAATGTGCGATTAACTATGGACAATCATGCGATTTAAATATTTTAATCGACTGACAGCCCTAATATATATATATTTGTTTGTTTAAGGTGTCCAGGTGATGCAGACAGGCTGGACCAGAGAGTGAGAGACAGAACTGGACTCCTCACAGCAGTGAACTTCAGCACCGGTACAAAGACTCTTTTTTTCATAGTGAGAACTGCTACTATTTATCTCTCAATATTGTCTGTAAAAAAACGTGGTGAAAGTTATTCTTTCAGTGAGACAACAGAGCAAGCTTCTACCGTTACACTACGTTTTGATAACAGTTAAATATTATTTTGATAATAACATATATTTCAATGTTGATGAACTTCATACTGTTCATTCATAATCTGATTGTCTTTGTAGCTCACTGTTAAAATAAAAAAAAAACATTACAATTACAAAATAATTATATCTACAGCCCCTAAACACACAAACACACCGCTTTCATAAATAACACACTTGTTCTGCAATAATATGTTTTATGTTTCCTGTCATTTTTGTTAGGAAAGGACATGCCTGAAAGACACGACATTTTCTCCTTCTCTGAGGGTCAAGAAGAACTTCCAAGAGGAACATTAAAAGCTGATGTGAGATTTTAAGACCAGTACAGGACATTCACTAAGAAACTACTTTTATTGTGAAAACAGTCAGCTGATCGAATGCAGCTATTTCCACATCTACACTCCATCCGCTGATTATTTCTATTTGCCTCACTTTATGAGCTTCACATCACTTGTGCCTTGTTTTGCAACGTCACAAATAAATGGGGCCAATCTTCAGTCGGATGTGAATGTGTAATCTAACATTTTCAGTAAGAATAATGGACGAAAGGAGTGCAAATACAATTTATTGAAATGTGAACCAAAAGTTAATCAAATGTTTTAAATAAAAATCACATATGGACAGAAGGTGTAAATGTATAAGTAAACACATTTAGTCAAATAAAGTGACAGACTAGGCCTGTGCAGTTGGTATCAGCTGTGCCCAGCATGGGCTCCTCCATCAGGCCTGGTCCTCCTCGCAGAGGAAAGACCCTCAGTCCTCCTCGCAGAGGGAAGACCCTCAGTCCTCTCCACACCA